>NW_028229520.1:1337194-1701286 GCF_053477565.2 Lygodium microphyllum
AGAGATTTTTCCTTTGAAAGGGGAGGTCAGTGTTGGCTACATTTCCTTAATGTAACATGTCAAGAGTCTCACGAGAATGTTCATGGGTATGCCAAGAAACTTGTAATGTCCCCATTACTTAGTTTATTTTAATGTATGTATACATTGCAAAGAAAATTGATTTATGTTGCACAATATGAAACTGACTCTCATTATGAAGATAATTATTATTATTTATGATTTATTATATTCCAGTTCATGGAAGAAAGACTTGGGAGACCCTCCCAAGACTAATTTATTAAAACTATGTTTGTATAGAACAACAAAAAGAACTAGCCTAGTGGATAGTCACTTAGTAGTTAAGCACACTTGGGTGATGACACTGTCAGGATGGGTGACCTCTGGAGAAGTTTTTCCTACAAGCTAGTGGGAGCTTCTTGCACGTAGCCAACGGCGCCAACAAAGCCTTTGTAGTTGGTTGCCAAGTATTCCAAAGCCAAGATGCCTTGGTCGCCACCTTAGTCGTAAGCCTTAGAGTGACGGGATGCCCGACAATGCGCCACACAATGCTCGCCCATATATTTGTACATTTTTATCTTTGTAATACAAAAATGGATCTCCCTCTCTGATGTCATCAATGATGTCATCAAAGTTAAGACTTCAAGCTTGATCTACTATCTTTGGTATGACCATACGTGACACTTAAGTTGTCCAACTGTACCACACGATGCAAACATTGAATAAGTCGGTGCTTAGGACTTAATTGCTTTGGTGTGAATGGTCCTTTGTGACCTTAGGTTGTACATTCACTAATTAGTGTGTGGAATGATAATGAAAGTGAGAGAGCACTCTGCTCACTCTTGTCTCTGTCTCTGATTCTTAACATGGTATCAGAGCACCCATGACTGGGCTTTGTGGAGTGCATACGAGAAGAAGACTTGAAGATTGAACTGTCAGGGTTAAAGAGAACAAAGGACTAACTGTCATTTTCCTATGCTACAAGGTAGGCATTATCATTGTGACTTGTCATTTCTTGAAGGATGACCTGTGACTTGTTTGGAGCCTCGTAAAGGCTTGGTTGATCATCATTGAGTGGATATACATCGAAGTGATCATCAGCGTGAAGAAGGAGAAGCCCAGATCTATCCACACAAACTGTGCCAGGTTGCTAATCTGCATATGCTGGCTGGATAAGCATATTGGAAGGGAATGGATCACTTAAATGCTTGCTAAATCATCATTGGAAGATGGGTTATTGTCCTGGAATGCTAACCCTTGATGTAGAGCTCATCTATGAGCTATGACAGTTAACCACAGATCTGAAAACAGTGAAGACATGCTATAATCAGGGTGTATACATCATACACTTGATTCTACTCAAGAGCTTTGAGCTTCTTGGCATGCTCAGGAGAACTTGTTGAAGCATATACATGCTCTGGGAACCATATGCATTGACTGACATGGTTGTGGACTGAAGTTATTGACTAAAATGCTCAGTTTTGGGAAGTCATTGACAGGCTGAAATCTGTCATGAGCAGTGTGGGCTGCATGTATCACTACACTCTGAAGTGTATTAGTCACTCTAGTTAGCTACAGGTACACGGTGACTTGCATATGTCTCTCAAATGCTGTAAGCATTGAAAAGGGAGTTGAAGCAAATGTATGGAGCTGAAGCAAGATGCTTTGACATGGTTCTTGAATGTCATGAACAGTAAATAACGAGTAAATGTCTTCATTGGTACTGACTCTTGGTGACAGATCATTCTTGGATGATGTCAAGATCATGTATTGAGTTCTATGCATGGTAGCATAAGGTTATGGCATTTTGCAAAGTTTTTGGGACTAAAATACCTTGACACTGACTATTTTTTTTAGTGGCTGAAATATGCAGTAGGTATATCTTGTTTTGTACTTGCAACAAATGTCATACTCTATGTCAGAGTGACTTGATTGGGAACTCATATGCAGAGATAGATCTCTGGACTACTGCAAGCGTTATGGGACATGTATGACATGTATACTCAATGTTTTTGGCCTTAAAATTACAGCTGGTTACTCACAGTTTATAGTTTTCAGACTGTATGTACTTACCCTGGCAGTGAGGTTGTAGAGGTTTAAGCTGAAGCAACTACATAACATATGTATTGACTGTTATACCTACGGGTTAGATCACTTGTTTGTGGACTGTTTTGAGCTATCTTTGGGCCGAAATACCCTAGTTTTTTTACTGCAATTAATTACAAAAAACTATCATAAATAGTTGAGGATTGAACTTGGTTAGTCATACTTGTTGGCTTGGAGGAAGTCAGGCAATGACTAAATATTGTCTGGTACAATATGGCTAATGCAGAGAGAGGACTGGATAGTGGGAGAATGTCAAGAATCGCATGATGGGGGGACTTGCTCAAGATGCTACGCCAAACACACACAGAATGCACAAGGAGAAGCTCACTCAAGATACAAGAAGAGAGATGGAGGCCAATACGTTTTCTTGCTGGTTTCTTCTTCTTCTTGCACACACTTTACAATGTACACAAAGTATAGATAAGATACAACATAAAGGAAAGTGGCCTACCAAGTCAAACAATGCATAATTGACTACACTAGTTGACCAACACTATAACTATGCCAGATGTAAATAGGTGTAACAACCTGAATATAATAAGTAATGAGTTAGTGGCCATGTGAGAGTCATAATGACCACCGACGTGCTAAGTCTAAACGTGTGGACCCATCTAACTAGGCGGTCCATGATTAATGTCCGCATGTGTTGATCTTGTCATCTCAACACTCCCCCTCAAGCTCAACTACATCTCTGCAACTCCAAGTAAGCTTCGAAACTTTTGAAGCTTCTCTGTCACAATGCCTTCGTGAAGATGTCAGGTATCTGATCATGTGTGCTGACATACACCAAGTCAATCTCACTTGCTAGTACATTCTCTCTCAAAAAGTGGTAGTGTACCTCAATATGTTTTGTCCTAGCATGGAATATAGGGTTCCTAGCCAACTGTATACTGCTCATGTTTTCACAATAAATGACAACTGGACCTTCCACCTACACATCTAAATCAGCCAATAACTTTTGCAGCCATACTACCTCACATGCTGCAACAGCAACACCTCTATACTCAGCCTCTGTACTCGACAAAGCAACTGTAGATTTCTTTTTGGTGCTCCAAGTAACTGCTGCACCACTAAGAGAGAACATGTATCCGCTGGTAGATCTTCTATCAAACATACTACTAGCCCAATCTGCATCTGTGTATCCAAACACCTGTACATCTGTACCTGCCTCATAGAAAAGTCCATAATGTAATGTGGACTTAACATATCTCAATATGCGTCTGACTACATCTAAATGTGGCTTTCTAGGTACTTTCATAAACTGACTCACAAGACCAACAACATAGCTCAAGTCTGGCCTTGTAATGGTCATGTAGATCAAACTCCCCACTATCCTCCTAAACATAGTAGGGTATTCTATCTCATCCCCAACATCAGCACTCAACTTTACATTTTGCTCCAATGAGACTGAAAGTGGTTTGCATGCTGTCATACCATACTTGGACAACATATCCAAGCCATACTATCTTTGGGACAACCATATACCATCATCACATTTGATCACCTCAATGCCAAGGAAGTACCTTAGCTCACCTAAATCCTTCATCTCAAACTTCTTCTTCAAAAGGTCCTTGACTTCAGCAATCCCACTATCACTATCACCTGTAATAATCAAGTCATCCACATAGATGACTATGATGACCAAACGTGCATCTCCCTTTCTCACATAAAGTGAGTGATTGGCATCAGAAACATAAAAGCCACTCTCTGATCTTATCAGACCATGCTCTAGGTGCTTGCTTGAGCCCATAGAGCGCCTTCTTCAACATGCACACATACATGGGATGCTCTAAATCTTCATAACCTACTGGTTGATCCATATACACTTCTTTTTGTAAATCACCATGCAAGAAGGCATTCTTCACATCCATTCACTGTAACCTCCAACCTTTGGCTGCTGCCAAAGTAATCACACATCTGACAGTTGCCATCCTAGCAACTCGACTGAAGGTTTCTTCATAATCTATGCCATATGTCTAGGCATAGCCTTTTGCAACCAGCCTAGCTTTGTATCTACTAATAGAACCATCTGCATTGTGCTTAATCTTATAAACCCACTTACATCCAATAGCTTTCTTGCCCTTCGGCAATGATACTAGATTCCAAGTCTTATTGGCCTCTAATGCAGCCATCTCCTCATCCATTGCTATATCCCAATGAGTATGATCAACAGTATCCTCAAAACAAGTGGGCTCAACATTCTCAACTAGTTTCACCATATAAGCATAATGGCGAGCTGCATAACCTTCAAAACCAAATCTTTTAACAGGGTATTTGACCCTGCTAGATCTGCATACCACCAGATCACTCAATGGATCCTTTACATTACTATGAGCTCTCTATACACTTGGTGTCCTGACAGAAGGAATACCAAGCTCATCATCCAAGCTCTCTGAGCCACTAGAGTCTCCATCAAGAACTGCATCAATGCCACCTGACACTTTATTCTTTCCTTTATCTTTACCTGTAGTGCTACTAGATGCACCTGAAGATGTAGAGCTACTCCTTAGTCTCCCAGACCAAGGACTACTAGATGATGTCTTTGGTCCACTAAGAGTCCGTGATTCTTCCTTTTCAGCCTGCACATGAGTATCATGATCATCATCATCATCCAATGCATCACCACTAGATGAATACCAACTGCTCATTTCATCAAAGATGACATCCTTGCTCACTCTGAACTTACATGTGACAGGGTTATAACATCGATATCCTTTCTGCTCTACAGAGTATCCAATAAAGACGCATTTTTCTACCTTTGGATCAAGCTTCTTCCGTAGCTCATCTGGCACATGAACATATGCAACACAGCCAAATACCTTCAAGTGCGATACATCAGGCTTCTTGCTAGTAAAGCATTCTTCAAGAGTCATCCCATGAACTGCAGCTGTGGGAGTTCTATTCATAATGTAGACAGTAGTATGGACAGCCTCAGACCAAAAATGTTTGGGCATATTCTTTTTAGCGATTAATGCCTATGCAACTTCTGCAATATGCCTATTTTTTCTTTCTACAACACCATTTTGTTGTGGGGTATACCTGCATGTGAATTGTCTCTTTATCCCATGAGACCTCAAAAAATCACTGAACTCATTCGAGAGGTACTCTCCCCCTCCATCTGACCCCAAGCACTTTATTTTCAATCCTGTTCCTCTTTCAATTGCAGCCTTGAACGTTCTAAAGTGCTCAAATGCTTCACTCTTTTCCTTCATAAAATATACCCACAGCTTTCTTGAACAATCATCAATGAATGTGACAAAGTATGGACTGCCTCCAAGAGATACATTTTGTGTAGGGCCCCAAATATCTATATGCACAACATCAAGGATATTTTTGCTTACATCTCTGTCATGTAAAAAGGGTTGTCTTGCATACTTACCAAACTGACATGCTTCACATACCTTATGAAATTCTGCAATTCTAAATGTAGGCAAACCTGTAACCAACCCTTTGGACTGCATTAATTTCAGCCTTTGTACATTTGCATGTCCAATGCGTTTGTGCCAAATTTCAATATCTGCAACAACACCTTTTCCTTTAGCATACATAGCAGCATTCATAGTAGGAATTTCAACATCCAGAGTAAACATACGTCCAACTCTACTTCCCTTTGCAACCAACCTACACTTGTCATTGAAGTCTTCTACAAAGCAGCCCTTTGCATTAAATCTGGCTTGCAGCCCTTGCTCTACCATCTGACCGACTGAAACCAAGTTCTTTGTAATAGATAGCACATATAATACATCTGAAAGACTCTTTGTCTTACCATCATGCAAGGACAAGGGAACTTTTCCAATGTGTGAAATTGGGTGGCATGAATCATCACCCATCTGCACATAACTTGTATTTTGTAAATCCCGCATCTCTCCAAACCATTCTGCATGGTTAGTCATATGATTAGATGCACCTGAATCAACATGTCAAACATCATCATGTGTTCGCTTTCCTGTAACATCATTCAGCATATGCTGCATAACAAATAGACGTTCATTTTTGTCTTCATTCTGTCATGAAGACGATGCATAGTTTCCTTGCTACAACTTACCATTGCGAATATCATCTTTCTTAGCATAACATTAGACTGCAATATGACCTGTTTTGCCACAGTAGTGACACACAATACCAGAGTTGTTAGAACCTATGTTCTGCCATCCACCTCTTCCTCTAAAGCTCCCCCCGCCTCTAAAGTTACCACGACCTCCTGAAACCTGCATATCGCCAAATTGCTAAGTCAACCTATTTTGTTGGTTGTCACTACCATGTCCTGTACCACGGCCTCTTGAAGAGGACCTACCACGTCCCCTTCCTGAACTGGAGTAGAAAGCTTGGACCTGTTCACCACTTTTTTCAGATGTCTCACTTTGCATGTTGATCTCTTCAGTGATCATAAGGGAGACCAACTCATTGAAATCTGGAAATGGCTTTTTGACATATACGAAAGTTACAAAAGACTTCCAAGCCTTTTCATTGTTAAGTCCACCCAAGGTAGATGACACCAAATCATCATCATTGGGCATTGCATCAATCGCTGCCAAGGCATCTGCAATGATTCTTACCTTTAGTGCATACTCATTGATAGACATCTTCCCTTTCTTCAATGTATTCAACTCTTGCTTGAGTTGAATCTTTCGTACCTTTGTATTTACAGAAAACATACTTTCAAGTATGGTCCAAGTTGCATATGAATTCTTTGCATTTCTAATATGTCCCAGCATATTATTGTCAATTACTATAGACAGCCAATACATGACCTTTTTTTCTTTTGCATTCCAATCCTTCCGTGCCTTTGTCTCTTTTGTAGTTGGAGGATCACTCACCTCTGGCTTTTTTTCTTCACCTAAAACAAACTCGTAGAGGCCTTTTCCAATAAGGAAGTTGGTGACACGAAACTTCCATGAAGGGTAGTTGCTCTTGTCGAGCTTCTCAATGATGATGTTTCCATTGTTCTCTGCCATTATCACAAAACTAATACCAAACAACAAGCAAATCTTCTGCAACCCTTGACCTGTAGTGCATAGCAATATACTAGACAACCTTGTGTTTATTTGCTGGCAAACATATTTGAACTTACAGATCTGAAATCTGTAACCTGTGCACCTGTATATGGCAGACACAACTGAAATTGCAGGATACCTTGAACTGTTGTTCGCAACCTTATGAGTCTAAAACGGGGCCTGAAATGACCTCAAATGGCCAAAATAGCAGCGGTAAAGCCCTAAAGGGTTTATCTGCGGAATACACAGCGCTCTTCACGCACACCAAATCTCACTACAATCTGAGATTTTTGCTCTGCCCTGCTTCCGGTGCCTCCAGAGGCACTGTCCAAGAGAAGAAGTAGAGAATGGAAGAGCTTCTTACCCGTTGCTTGCTTGCTCGAATCCTTGGCTCCTCTCCTTCTCTTTAGCCTTCAAAACCAACCTCAATCAGTGGTGTAGCTCTAATACCATGTCAAGAATTGCGTGGTGGGGGGACTTGCTCAAGATGCTGCACCGAACACACACAGAATGCACAAGGAGAAGCTCACTCAAGAGACAAGAAGAGAGATGGAGGCCAATATGTTTTCTTGCTGGTTTCTTCTTCTTCTTGCACACACTTTACAATGCACACAAAGTATAGATAAGATAAAACATAAAGGAAAGTGGCCTACTAAGTCAAACAATGCATAACTGACTACACTAGTCAATTGGCGCTATAACTATGCCAGCTGTAAATAGGTGTAACAACCTGAATATAATAAGTAATGAGTCAATGGCCATGTGAGAGTCATAATGACCACCGACGTGCTAAGTGTAGACGTGTGGACCCATCTAACTGGGCGGTCTATCATTAATGTCCGCATGTGTTGAGCTTATCATCTCAATAGGGAAAAGCTTGACAATAACAATTATGCCATATGGAAGTTCCGCATGGAGAACTTCTTAATAGGGAAAGGCTACTGGGAGTTGATGACTAGAGCAGAAGCTGAACCTGATCTCCTAGATCAACCTATGACTGATCAAAGATGATTACACTAAGCTTGGACAGAAAGATCTCATAGAGTCTTGCACTGGCTCTCTTTATGTATCTTAGATGCCATGGTAATGCAGATAATGAACTGCAGCTCTCCTAAGAATGCATGGGACATTTTGGTCAAGTACTATGGCACAACCACAAGTGCCATGAAGATACAGTTGAAGCAGAAGTTCAATAACGTGGAGAGAGAGCAGATCTATACAGGATTATGTCACGGAGGTTAAGACCATTGCAGATCAGCTGGCATCTATTGATTCACAGGTTGAAGATAAAGACATGGTTGCTATGATTTTAAATGGCTTGGGTCCTGAGTATAAGTCTTTTGGCACTTCTCTATCTGTGAGGGTTGAAATGCCTGATTTTAATGAGCTGGTTGCGTTGCTTATCCATGAGGAGGTTAAACTTGGCTTGGCTACAGGGTCAAGCAGTTCTAAAAACAAGGATGCAGTTTTCTATTCCAATCAACGCGGCTGTGGTAGAGGCTATGGATTTGGCAGAGGAGACCATCAGAATGCATCCTATGGCAATAAAAACCAACGGGTATCAAATACAAGAGGTCGTGGAAACTTTAGAGGTAGGGGAGGATCTAGCCCTAGAGGCAGAGGCTTCGGGCAAAAGCAGTGTCCATTTGACAATCCGAATAAGGATAAGGATTGTCATTACTGCGGGAAGTATGGTCATATTGCCAAGGACTGCTGGAAGAAGCAGGGCAATCAGAAAGGCAAACAACATGGACACTTTGCTATGTCTAGTCAGACAGATGATACTTCAAGAGATAGATTGTTTGCCATGCAGTATGTAAAAGACAGAGCTACTGAAAAATCCACTGATGATGCAGTTTGGTATATTTATTCAAGGGCATCAAGCACATGACCCCTCACGGTGATTGGTTCATTGATATGGTGGCTGAAAAACATGGCTATGTCTGTACAAGTGATGACACGCAGCATAGCATTGAACATAAATGCAAAGTGCCTCTTGTGGTTCATGATGGCAGAAAGAAAAAATTACATGATGTTCCATCGATTACAAAGAACTTACTATCTGTCGGTCAGATGATGGAGCAAAACTTGTAGGTTAGATTCAATAAGCATGGCTGCTTTATTGAAGAGTTTGGAAATGGATGCAAGTTGATAGCTCGCAGTCATAGGAATGGCAGAATGTTTACTCTTGATGCTACTTTGCTAGAGCTGAATACAGCTATGTTTGCCCATGGTTCTGGCACTATTAGAGATTTGGAAATTTGGCACAAGAGAGTGGGGCATGTAAATTTGCAAACGCTGCAAATTATGTAGGAAAAACAACTCGTTACAGGTTTACCCAAGTTCCAATACTCAGATATTGGTCATGTATGAGATGCTTGTTGCCAGTTTGGTATAAGCAATCCAAGTTGCCATTTGTCAGGCATGTAAGGCAGAGTACACTTCCATTGCAGTTAGTGCACTCTGATGTTTGGGGACCAGCCCATAATGCATCTATAGGAGGCTCGAAGTATTATGTGACATTCATTGATGATTACAGTCGCTATACTTGGGTGTATATCCTAAAAATAAAGGATGAGGTGTTTGCTTTTTTTCAGCCATTTAAAAAGTAGGTTGAAAAGGAACTTGAGTGCTATATCTCTTGCTTGAGATCAGATAACGGTGGGGAGTATGTGTCAAATGAGTTTGACAATTTTCTGGCTAAAAATGGCATACGCAGGCAGCTTATGTGCAGCTCTCAGTAGAATGGGGTAGTTGAAAGAAAGAACACGGTTTTGATGAAAGCTGCTCATGCCATGAAGAATGAGAAGAAGATGCTGCTCTATTATTGGGCTGAGGTTGTTATGACAGCCATGTATATCTTAAATCGGACTCCCACTGCAGGTATTCATGATATGACACCTTTTGAGAAGCTGTATTGCTATAAACCGGATATAACTCACATGAAAGTCTTTGGTTGTCTTGCCTATGTGCACATTCTAGATGAGAAAAGGAAGAAGTTGGATCCAAAAGCACATAAGTGTGTTTTCATTGGATATTCGCAGGAGAAGAAGGCATACAAATGCTATGATCCCTCTACCAGGGAGACTTTGGTGAGCAAGGATGTTATTTTTGATGAGATGGGTTCTTAGTATGTATCACCAGCTACAGTGCCATCGGATATGCCTTCTACTCATGTATCTACAGTTGATTCAGCAGAGCACTACTATGATAGGTCCTAGTGGTTAGAGAGTATCCCCATGGACAGGGAGATTGAGGAGCTCACCATCCACTGATACCAGTATGTCAATGAGGGGGAGATATGATGTATTGGATAGCAAAGGAAAAGAGAAAGCTACTGAGGATGCATCTGGTATGATGACACCTGGTAGAATGACTTTTGGATATGAGTCTACTGACACTTTAGAAAGTGAACTTGGTATTCTGACTGTCTATACGCCTGGCACAAGGTAGAGAAGGTACATTCCACCTCATGAGAAAGGGGAATCGGGCAGTGCACTACAGCCTAGACGCTCACAGAGGGTCAAATACCCTGTTGACAGGTTGACGTACAGTGGCTACTCTGCAAAGCATTATGCTTACATGACAAAAGTGATGGAGATCAAAGAACCAAGTACGTATGCTAAAGCAGTGAAAGATGAGAATTGGTGTGCAGTTATGGATGAATAAATGAATGCCTTGGTTGAAAATAAGACATGGCATCTTGTGCCACTGCATGAAGGGGAAAAGACCATTGGCTGCAAATGGATCTACAAAATCAAATGCAAGTCGGATGGCAGTGTGGAAAGGTACAAAGCCAAGCTGGTTGCTAAGGGGTATACCCAACAGTATGGTATGGACTTGATTATGAGGAAACATTCAGCCCTATTGCCAAGATGGCAACCATACGCACCGTGATTGCTTTGGTTGTTGCTGCTAGAGGATGGAAATTGTAGCAGATGGATGTTAAGAATGCATTTCTTAATGGTGACTTAGCAGAGGATGTTTATTTGGTTCAACTTGAAGGGTATGTTCACCCTGATTTTCAGCATTATGTATGTAAGCTGAAAAAAGCATTGTATGGGCTGAAGGAGGCTCCGAGTGTTGAGATATCGAGCTCCACTCGTGATACACCAAGGTGACCGTTGTGTATTTATGTCACCGACTTGTCAGTTGCAGACGTGGTTGGTACACCGCCCATGAATAATAGCTACATGATAGCTATCCTTATCTACTCTAGTTCGTGGCTCAATTAGTATGCCACCTTAGTTAGTTGAGTTTGGTTTGAGACCCATATATAGGGTTCTTCTATTTCTTTGTACTAGAGTTCTTTTGGCTTACACAACTAAGAAGAGGAAAACTGTTTTCAGCCTCCACCCTTGTGTGTATTCCCCCATTGTGCAAGCAAGAAAGCTTCAAGTGAGACTCCTTCCTTCTCTCCCACAATCTTGACATAGTATTAGAGCCTTGTTCATGGTAAGAAGCTCAAGAAAGCAAGCCAAGCTCGCGGTGTTCTGGTAAGAGGAGCAGTGTTGCTTTCATTTTCTGTTTTGGGAGCAGATCTCTGTAGGTAGCACAGCCGGAAAGTGCAGGAGTGCATTGTCTCAGGTTGAGACGCCCTTTGCGGTGAAGCAAGAGGGCAGTATATGCTGCGGGTTAGGGCTTTAGCCCTTGGCGACCTTTTTTTTTAATTTGAGGCCATTTCGGGGCCTGTTTTGGAGGCGGAAGTTTTCTGCACGCACTCAGGAAAATGCCCAATTTTATGCTGTGCAGCCACTGTTCTACAGGTTGGTAAAAAGTTACTGTAGAAATTGCATCGTATGCTTGTGCACAGAGACATTGGGAGTTACAGAATCATCCATGTTGCCTGTTGATGCAAAATCGTCACTAGGAAGTGACTGTGTGGTCAAATACCACTTTCGTCAGTTTTGCAGATTTGCCTTTGTGAGGCTGAAGCTGTGTTCTTTGCAGTGACAGAATTTTTTGCAGTGTTCTGTAATGGCATCTGATTCTCTCTCACAGATTGTCACTGAAAAGCTTGACAAGAATAACTTCCAAGCATGGAAGTTTAGAATGACGAATTTCCTTATGGGAAAAGGATATTGGGAATTTGTTGCAAGAAATGAAGAAGAACCAGTTCTTCCTGATGTTCCCAATCAACAGCAGATGCAGGCATTTAAAGCATGGCATGAGAGAGCCATGAAAGTTATGTACTGGCTGTCTATCAGCATTTCAGACTCTATGATTGTGCATATTCAAGATGCAAGTACGCCAAAGGAGGCATGGGATACTTTGTCAAAAATGTATAGCACAAATACGCAAGCCAGGAAAATGCAGCTCAAGCAAGAGTTGCACAATGTGCAAAGAGAAAGTATGAGCATCAATGACTACCACATGAAGGTGAAGAAGATTGCAGATGCACTTGCTTCCATTGGGTCGCCAGTGGAAGATGATGATTTAGTCTCAATGACCTTGAATGGCCTAGGAAAGGATTATGCACAGTTTCGAACATCCATTTCCATCCGTGAAAGATTTCCTGATTTTGAGGAGTTGATTGCTCTTCTAATTTCTGAGGAGCAGAGAAATGGTGGTGCATCTTCTTCAGGAGGAACTTCAAAAGAAGCTGTCTTCTACTCAAATGCTGGAAGAGGTAGAGGCAGAGGTAGAGGAGGCCGATTTGGAGGCCGTGGCAGAAATCATAATATGCAGCAAACTCAAGAAAACCAGTCCTATGGAGGAGGATGTGGTAACTCTAGAGGCAGGGGGAGCCAAAGAGGTTGTGGTGGATGGCAAAGAGGCCAAAATGCAAACAGTAATGTTGAATGCTACTACTGTGGTAAAATGGGTCATATGGCTAAAGACTGCTATAAAAAGTAGAATGACATCATGAATGGAAAACTGCAACAAGGGAATTATGCATCTTCTAGTAGACAGGGTGATGGCAGAAATGAGCATTTGTTTATGGTGCAGCACATGAACAATTCTGTGACAAGTGCAGAAGAAAGCAATGATGTATGGTATGTTGACTCAGGTGCATCAAACCACATGACAGGTCATGCAGAATGGATGGAGGATGCAAGGAAAATGGAAAAACCAGGATTTGTGGAGATTGGTGATGATACTGCACATCCTATTGTGCAGATTGGAAAAATTCCTTTGTTTATGCAGGATGGGAAAAAGAAATACCTGTCCGATGTATTTCATGTCCCGAATATCACCAAGAATCTGGTTTCTGTTGGTCAAATGGTTGAGCAGGGCTTGCAAGTCAGATTTAATCCTCATGGATGCTTTGTTGAGGATATGAAAAAAAAAGGTCGCTTGATAGCAAAAGGAAAGAAGAAGGGCAGAATGTTTGCATTGGATGCAGACATGTCTGAATTGAGTGCAGCAATGTTTGCACATGGGACCGGTGTAGTTGCAGATATTGATATCAGGCATAAACGCATTGGTCATGTTAATGTACAGCGACTTAAATCAATGCAGGCCCAAAATATTGTTGCAGGTTTGCCGAAATTCAAGGTTGCAGAAATGCATAAGGTATGTGAAGCCTGTCAGTTTGGAAAACAGGCAAGGAAACCATTTCCTAGACATGTTCAAGAGAGTGAGAAGCCATTGGAATTAATCTACTCTGATATGTGGACAACTAAAGCTGCATCTTTTGGAGGATGTCATTATTTTGTCGGTTTTATTGATGACTATAGCAGAAAAGTTTGGGTGTATTTTATGAAAAAGAAAAGTGAAATTTTTGGGCATTTCAAAACTCTTAAAGCGATGGTTGAAAAAGAAACAGGCCTGCAGATAAAATGCCTAAGGTCAGATGGAGGGGGAGAGTACCTCTCAAATGAGTTTGCAAGGTTCTTGCAGGAGCATGGCATAAAGCAGCAATATTCATGCAGTCATACCCCACAACAAAATGGAATTGCATAAATGAAAAATAGGCATATTGGAGAGGTATCTTGTGCCATGCTCAATGAAAAATACTTGCCAGTATTGGGCTGAAGCAGTTGTTACAGCAGTCTACATAATGAACAGGACTCCCACTGCAGCAATACATGGAATGACTCCAGAGGAGAGGTATACTGGTAGGAAACCAGATATTTCTCATTTGAAAATTTTTGGTTGCATTGCCTATGCACATGTACCAGATGAGTTGAGATCCAAGTTGGATCCAAAAGATGAGAAGTGCATCTTTATTGGTTACTCTCTGCAGCAAAAAGGGTATAGATGCTATAACCCTTCTACTCGTAAGTTTACAGTGAGCAGAGATGTTGTTTTTTATGAGATGAGTAGCTGGTATAAACCAGTAAATGTGATTGATGATGTAGATGCACAAAATGGTAATGCTGCACAGAATTCACAGCAGCAGTCACAAAATATTAGTGGACCTGGAGCATCCTCTAGCAGTGGTTCACATTCTTCGCCATGGACAGGCAGATTGAGATAAGGAGAATCTTCTCAAAGTAATGCAGATAGTGGTATGCAGGTATCACGAAAAGGAAAAGAGAAGGTTGATCAGCCCATGTTTGATGTGAATGCAGGTCACTCTTATGTGGATGGTGAATCCAGTGGCTCAGAACAGAGCATTGATGATGAGTTGAGTATTCCTTCTATTGTTACACCTGGAGTAAGGAAGACCAGGGATGTTTTGAGAGCACCTAAGAGTGAACCTACTTTGCGCAAGTCTACGAGAGCTAGGTATCCTGTGGATAGACTGAAATATGATGGATTTACAACCATTCACTATGCATATATGGTCAAAGTGATACAGGAACCAGAACCCACTTCTTTTGAGCAAGCCATGGGAAAAGAAAAATGGGAGAAAGCCATGGATGAAGAAATGGATGCCTTGGAAGCAAATGCTACATGGGAATTGGTACCTTTGCCTAAAGGTAAAAATGCAATTGGCTGTAAGTGGGTTTATAAGGTGAAACACAATGCAGATGGTTCTGTGAATAGATACAAGGCAAGATTAGTAGTCAAGGGGTATGCACAAACATATGGTATTGACTATGAAGAAACATTCAGTCCGGTTGCAAGGATGGTAACCGTAAGAGCGGTCATTGCTATGGCTGCATCAAAGGGATGGTCTTTACATCAGATGGATGTAAAGAATGCCTTCTTGCATGGTGATTTGCAAGAAGAGGTCTATATGGAGCAGCCACCAGGTTATGTGCATGCTGTTCATCCTGAGTTTGTTTGCAGGTTGAAGAAAGCCTTGTATGGCTTGAAGCAAGCACCTAGAGCATGGTCTGACAAGATAGGACAGTATCTTGTCACTATTGGCTTTCAGATTTCCAAGGCAGATTTCTCACTTTATGTGAGAAAAACAGAGAAAGGTATTATGCTACTTGTCATTTATGTTGATGATTTGATTATGACAGGTGACAGTGATGAAGATATCCTTCATGTGAAAATGCTATTGAAGCAGAAGTTTGAGATGAAGGATTTGGGAGAGCTGCGTTATTTCTTGGGCATTGAGGTGATTAGATCACCAAGTGGGATACAGCTCTTGCAGAGGCAGTATGGATTGGACATGCTGTCCAAATATGGGATGACAGGCTGTAAGCCTATTTCAGTTCCTTTGGAGCAGAATGTGAAGCTGAGCACAGATGCAGGTGAGCTTCTAGAAGACCCTACTATGTACAGACGCATAGTAGGAAGTTTGATTTATATGACTATTACCAGGCTAGATTTGAGCTATGCTGTTGGATTGGTAAGTCAGTTTATGCAGGCTCCAAGGAAACCACATTTGGATGCGGCTAGACGCATACTCAGGTATGTGAAGTCCACATTGCAGTATGGACTATTTTATGAGACTAGGGTTCAGATACAGTTGCATGGATACACTGATGCTGATTGGGCTGGTAGTATTTCTGATAGACGATCTACCAGTGGATATGTGTTCTCTTTTGGGAGTGCTGTAGTCACTTGGAGCAGTAAGAAACAGCCTACAGTTGCCTTGTCGAGCACAGAGGCTGAGTACAGGGGTGCAGCAATGGCTGCATGTGAGGTAGCTTGGTTGCATAAGCTACTTTATGATATGCATCAGTCTACGGATGGGCCAGTTGTCATTTATTGTGACAACATGAGTAGTATACACTTGGCAAATAACCCAGTCTATCATGCTAGAACAAAGCACATTGAGGTGCATTATCACTATGTGCGAGAGAGGGTTTTACTAGGTCTTATTGATCTAGTTTATGTCAGCACAGAGGATCAGGTAGCTGACATATTCACGAAGGTATTGGGCGTAGAGAAGCTGCGCAAGTTCAGAGACCTGCTTGGTGTGCAAGAATTGGGGTTGAGCTCGAGGGGGAGTGTTGAGATATCGAGCTCCACTCGTGATACACCAGGGTGACCGTTGTGTATTTATGTCATCGAGTTGTCAGTTTTTGCAGACGTGGTTGGTACACCGCCCATGAATAATAGCTACATGATAGCTATCCTTATCTACTCTAGTTCGTGGCTCAGTTAGTATGCCACCTTAGTTAGTTGAGTTTGGTTTGAGACCCATATATAGGGTTCTTCTATTTCTTTGTACTAGAGTTCTTTTGGCTTACACAACTAAGAAGAAGAAAACTGTTTTCAGCCTCCACCCTTGTGTGTATTCCCCCATTGTGCAAGCAAAAAAGCTTCAAGTGAGACTCCTTCCTTCTCTCCCACAATCTTGACACTGAGAGCCTGGCATGCAAGGATCAGTAATTACTTACAGAGCTTGGGATTTGCTGTTGGTAGGGCTGATCACAATCTGTTTACGAAAAAGACAGCTTGGTAGTGCTGGTTATCTATGTTGATGACCTGATAATCACAGGTGATGATGATTTCAGGATACAGCATGTTATGCCGATGCTGAAATCTGAAATTTGACATGAAAGATCTAGGTGAATTGAAGTACTTTTTGGGTATTGAGGTGATCAAGGCTGAAAATGGTTTATGGCTAATGTAGAAACATTATGCCATGGAAATGCTGAAGAAATATGGCGTGGCTGATTGTAAACCATTGGATACACCTCTTGATTAGAATGTCAAGCTAGACATTAGCACTGGAGCTGAAATTCATGATGTGACTATATACATGCAGATGGTTGAAAGTCTGATCTACTTGACCATCACTAGGCCGGACTTGAGTTATGTAGTTGGGCTCAAGAGTCAATTTATGCAGAAGCCCAAGAGGCCACATTTGGATGTTGTTAGGTAGATTATGAGATATGTTAAGTCCACTGTAGATTATGGGTTGTTCTATGTGAGAAATAAGTCCTTGAAACTAGTTGGATACACAGATGCGGATTGGACAGGATGCTCATATGATCGCAGATCTACCAGTGGTTATGCTTTTGGCTTTGGAAGTGGCATGATCAGCTGGAGCATCAAGAAGCAACCAACAGTTGCATTTTCTAGTATTGAGGCAGAGTACAGGGGTGCTGCATTGGCAACATGCAAGATATGAAAGTGAGAGAGCACTTTGCTCTGGCTGTTGCTTCTTCACTCTTGTCTCTATCTCTGATTGTTAACAATCAGAAATACTAAAAGAAATCATTCTCTCTTTGTCATTGATGATGTCATCAAAAAATACTTTTTAAAAAAAGCAAGTTTCCTCTCTTTTACCCCTTGCAAAACTATAAATTGAGGGCTTGGGGATGACCAGAAGAAGGGACAAGATCAATCTTGACACTGATCAAGAAGGAGAAGACTCTATTCTACGAGATAAAGAGACATCATTCCATTCAATCCAAGGAAGGGAATACGTTGAAGGTCTCTCATCCTCTTCTACTCTAATCCAAGAAGAGAAGACATTGAAGAACTTTATCATGGGTCAGTTTATGGCTCTAAAAGGGGCTAAAAGCTTATGTGACTATCAATGGTTGTGTCTAGTCATCCGATTGTGATTTCTACGATCAATTACACTTGTAAGGCTTTCAGAGCCTTCCTCGATTGCGAGAGTTGTTCTGCTTTGCTTGGTATGTGCTAAATTTGTCAGTTTCTCCTATTAGGTTTGTTTGGTCTGATTCTGCAGTGCCTGATTTTACAGTGTCTGATCCCCAGAATTGGACATCTGATTTTTGCGTGCATTTGATTCAAACTAGTCTGATTCTAGCATCTAATTGTTCTGCATCTGATTTAGACTAATCCAATTTTGGTGTGTTCAAGTGGTCGATGGCCGAGTGTCCAAGTCCGATTTTGGAAGTGTATGATTGTTATGCGTTTGATTATCCAAATTGGACAGGGTGAACATCCGATTGGATGAGTAAGGGATGGTTCAATTTTTGGGATTGGAAGACAAGTAGCGTTTGATCGTATAGGTTGAGGAAGTCCGATCGTCTAATTAGAAAAAATTTGACGTTTGGTTGTCCGATTCAGGGAATCAGACCTTGTGGACCCTATCCAATTTCGGTGGCACACAAATAGCGATGATGAAAATTTGACTCATGGCGACAATTTTGATCACACCAACATGCAAGGAGCTCCAGAATACAAGAATGGATACGCAGGAAGGTTTCTATGTACTTGATATGCACAACAAACTCCCATGGAAGTCGATCAATTCTCCTAATGTTCAAGGTCTCTCTCTCTCTCAAGCTTTCTCTCTAATTGGTGAAGGTAAAAATGAGCCACCCCCGTGCTTCTTGGGGTCTTAAACACTTGTTCCACTCAGCCTTGACCTCTCTGAGCACTCCCCTTGTGGTATTAACACTTTTCCCTTGTTTGTGCCTATTTTACAACAGAAACCCTAAGTCGTTTCACTTCGATTTCTTGATCCTATTCTACTCTAAATGCAATAAAAATCAAAACCCAAATACTGAAATGATTTGTCCTACTTGTCTACCTTTTTTAGGAGGCTTTGGGAAAGAGGGAAGAGCCCTTAATTGCTCTTTCCGCTTTAAAAATTTCTTACGGTAACCAAGCTCAAACAATGGCTCCGCTCTTGCTAGAGAATTTCCGAAGCCATCCTCAATAGGGTGAAACCTACTAAGTGGATGCACTAGTTGCAACTTTGATGCCTTTGCTTGTTTGATAGACATTTGCATTTGAAGAGCAAGACGTCGAGCAAACTCCAATAGCTCCAAATCACCATCTGCCAAGCACCCATTGTTTCAAGATACCAATAATATCCATTGTAGATCAATGAAAAAAATGATCATATTCAATACCTACCACATTGGGAAAGTGTCTCATCAACTATTTGGCGTACTTGTGCAGCCTTATCGTCATGTGACATTGTTGACGAGCCTAGTAAATAACCGCTTTTCATAAATGAATGTTAACTTGTAATAAATTGACAATTATGGTTTGGAGTCATCTATACTTGAAGTAACCCCATGGGGAGACATAGGAAGTGGCTCCTCAACATCAATAGGGTCAAATTGGCATAAGAATCCATGACTTGCAAAAATTTTCAAAGCATACTTACTTCTCTATTTACCTTACAAACCAAAGCAAGGTAGTACTAGCAATATAACTACTCACATGGTATATCTTTGTTGGACAAGTTGTACAAGTCTATGGATGCCTTGATGACATGGGAAAAGTGTATGCCATTAATCATCATCATTACTTGTTTTGAAGATTAGAACCCCCAAATATCCTACCTATTTTAAGCACTAGTTTAGGGATGAAACCCTACTTCGATGCTCAATTTGAGGTGCGCAAGTGCTCAAACTTGAATCCATTGGTCTCAGCAACAACGGAACCAAAATGTAGTGGGAGCTCACGCTCAACCGCCAAGACCCACGGGCCGCTTATTGCTTCAAGCATTTCAAGCAAGCACAAATGGCTATCTCTCACTTAGCCGATGTGCCTTCCCATCCTACATGGGTGTAGTGAGCTTACCTTAATGCTCGAATGAGTAGCCTTCTCCTTTAAGAAAGCCGGTAGCCCCATGATTCGAGATGCGAGAGCTCAAGCAACCTCAAGATTCCACCTCCAAGTTCCATCCTCCATAGTCGTGTGTGAGACATGAGAAGAGAAGAGAATAAGAAGAGAGGAGATGATGGAGAGCTTCTTCTGCATGATCCTTCATCCTCACACACTCACTCCCTCACACTCTCATAGTCCCTCTCTTAAGCACACACAAGCAAGCAAGAAGGAGAGAAGAAGAGACCACATTTGCCACACACCAAAGAATGAGCTCCTCATTCACTTTTTAGGTTTATATATAGGCCCTAAATCCCTTGGGCACTCATTCCCTTTTTTACATGATCGGGCATCTTCCCAAGGTTCTCTTTCTCTATTCTCTTCTAGTTGCCTTATTCCTTCACCTATGTCAGTTTAGACTTTACAACTTGCACATGAGGGAGCTTGGTGCTCTTGTAAAATGAATTACATTGCGCCCTACGCTTTCCTTGCAAGATTCCTCAGAGGCTCTCCTTCATCATCCTTGAGAGAGCCTCCTTCATCCTTGAGAGAGCACCTTGCTAGAATCTTCGATGCTTTCCTTCATCCTTAAGAGCACCTTGCTAGAATATTTGGTGCTCTCCCACGTTTTTTCTGAGCTTGCCTTCTCCTCCACTTTTCTTGCATGGCCAGAATGAGCTTCTCCATTCACTTTTTGACTTGGGCTTCCTTCGTCTTCCTCTTCTTCTTTTTGGATGCATGGTCTGTGTTCATAACATGTCTTGTAACAATAGGCAAATCTACACCCTCAAATCTAAAGCATACAAAGGTACATATAACAAGAACCATGAAGTATGCTCCACCAAAGTTGAAACTCCACCTGGCTGTGAACTTGATAAAAATGGCCAACAAGCTCACCAAATATATTAGTTAGGAATTTGTTGATTATTTTAAGCAAGAAAATGCCATGATCAAGGCTATGATAAATCTGGTGAGAATTTATGATTATCAAGGCTTCTTGGAAGGAGCAAAAACACACAATTTCTATATATGTGCTATTGTAGTTGGTATACTTGTAGAAAAAACCAGTTCTAAAGGACCTATCATGACATGTTGTCTCATCCTCTTTTGAAGTCCAACATTCTAGAATTTATTGGGGAAGAAGTACATGATTTCCTATCTAGCTAATGAGCATAAGAAGGTCCCTACTTTGGTCAAGGTTGATGTGCTTAAGTGTTGATATAAAGTCTTGAGGTGGGATAGATATTATAAACTAGGTTGGTTAAGTATTTACCCACAATTTACATCCCAAATGCCTAAATTGCTTAAGTTGCTTCAAGGTCAGTTGTTTGCAAGTGCTCTCTCCATTTGGTCTAAGGATTCAATTCAATTTTCAACATGCCTCTCCAAAAAGGTATCTAAGGTTTTATGGTCAACTTACATCCCAAATGCCTAAATTGCTTAAGTTGCTTCGAGGTCAATTGCAAGTGCTCTCTCCATTTGGTCTAAGGATTCAATTCAATTTTCAACATGTCTCTCCAAAAGGTATCTAAGGTTTTATGGCCAACTTGCAATAGCCAATTCCTTGTTCTCAATATGAAACAAATCATTATGATGTTGTTGTGTATTAATGTGATGTTGGAATATTAATTAGTTTTTCACAACATGTTGAGTTTTAATATTCTAGGGTTTTTTTTATAAAAAGGAGTCTAAGGCACCATTTATTTCTAGCTTGGTCCAATGATGAAGTGTCATTGTTTGTAAGTACCTTTGCCACCTTAAGGGACTATTACTATTCTTGATGTAGCTCATATCAGATCATTATGATGTTGCAATGGTTTATTGTGATGCATAATGATGTGTTCATTACAACATTGTGATGTTGCACAATGATCTAATCACTACAATATCACAATGGTCAAGTGCTGCGTACCAAATAGTAGAATGTGGAGGGCCAAATGGATACCTAGGACTACCTAGGTGTGCCTTTGACTCTTGATGGAAATCAACCTCTTAAGGTGATTACAATTGCAGTAATGATATCAAGCCACAAAGAGTCATGGGCTTAGTACTTCTTAAGATTAAAAAAAGCTAAAAAGATATGAACTTTTGTGTTGTAGTGGTCTAATCATGGTGATGCATATGGTCTAATCATTGCAATGTCACAATGGTCTTGGTTCTACTACTATGACATTATATCTAAGGAGAGAGAGTAGTTTTCAACAATTTTAAGCTCTTTCAAAAAAGCAACTAGATTCATAGTATAATTCTTCCCATATCTACTTTTGAGTTTTTTTCTTAGTTGTTACTTGTTTTTGTCAATTAAATACAATGCAACACAATTCCTTTCTACATTATCCACAATGGGTTTTGGAGAGTTATGCTTCTTATATCAGATATAAAATTCAATCTAATTTATATTCTATTCACTATACTTTAATGAATATTAACCCACAAAATTAAGATAAAACTTGAGAGAAAGGAGACAATAATGTATGAAAAGAGAATAGATACAATCTCTTCCTATGCATAAGTTAGCACTTCCCTCATGCATGCATTTATGGATTTGTACATTCTTAGCTTTTATGCTTCAAAATAATGAAAAGCATCCATTTGGGCTTTTTACTTTCCTTGGATGAGTGGCTTTCTTTTGTCTAATAATTTCTAGGACCTATCTAAATTTTGTTAAGGCAAAAACAATAAATCTAACCTTGCAAAAATAATTGTTTTGCACTAATGCCATAATACAAACATGATAACAATAACACATAATTTTGTTCATAAGGGCATTAAAGGATCCATGTAATAGTAGTGTTTTTAAAAAAATAGTATCGCATATCAAAGGTGTCCCACTAGTAGATAGAAATATCATAACATTTATTGCTTTGGCAACTAATAATCTACTCACTTGTAATATCCCAAACCCCATGAGAACAAGGCTTGGGGAGGGGGATTAACTAAGGATTATAGCCTTAGAAAAATAGGAAATTTGAAAAATAAATCGCAGTCACCATCATACTGCATTTTCATATTCCTCGAACTTACTGTGATTGTCATCTCCCTTGAGCTCATCGTGATGATCATCATCAAAATCATCACTACACATTAACTCCAAACCTTCGTATGCATCATCAAACCAAGTGGTCAAATTAGTTAATCATGCGATTATAATACCAATTGTAGCCTTAGTTGAACCTTAGTCATAGTATTTCTATGTGTGAAGTAGTCTTTAGATGCCTCATGAACTGTAGTTATGTAGGCAACTTTTTAGGCATGACCTAAAGAGTTATCTATGGTGTGTCTCACATTTTGATCATTCCTAATACTAATGACCTATTGCATAATGGATATTCATGATGATATATGAGATCTACTAGTTGTGAGAATAGATTTTAAAGCTGATATTTAAGTGAAAAAAGACCCTGAGGCGCGTAAAAGAGGCATTTTTAGTGTAAAATCAAATGGTTGTGAATCAAGGAGATCAAGTTTTTTCTAGATGCATTTTGACATCGGAATCCAATGCAAGTGTCTGTTTGTCAATGAGAGTCCATTTGACCCCCTATTTAATGGTGGCAAGGTTTGGCATTATGTTGTAGCTACTAGATCTAAAAGCTAGAAAGCATGTGATAGAGGCCAGACTAATAATTTTTTTGGAAGATTACTTATAGCAGTTGAAAAGCTCAAGGAAATATATGAAGATGTTTTGGATTCAGATTCAAATTCAAGTTCAAGTAATGATAATGATGATTATTGGTGCTCTTTACCCATGGTCTTGCAAAAGATGAGGTAAAGGGAGTGAGAGAGGACAAGAGCCAAAGAAGCCAAGAATCCTCGAGTGCCCCAAACCCAACAGAGTAGCTTTCCACCAAGAGAGTGGATCATCGTGCACTTTATATTAATAATCTCAAGGTATTTTCCATAATTTGGTATTTTGCAAATTGCCATAATCGATCTCCAATTAGCTTTAATTAAGAAAAAAACAAGACTAAAGTTATCAACAATGAAGATGATTAGATTGGTGATCAGGGAGATCAATTATATATTCAAGAATATGATGTTGTTATTGGATGATATGGTTTTTGCAATGAGGATGTCATTGTGGATGATTTTCGTGGTACCCTTATTGAAGTTAAGGAAGACAATGTTGCTACTAAGTTGGATTTTCATGAAGGAACTTTGGAAGAACTTGAAGAAGTGCACTACTTATAGTGAAAAATGCACTATCTTTGGATGTGTTTATTCACAATTCCGATGTGTTTCTAGCATGTAAGATAATATTTTAGGTTATTTCATTGCTCGATCTAAAGAAAAAGTTAATGTTCCGCTACAAGAATTGCAAGATTGCAAGCTTAGCACTGTAATTCCCTTACAAGAAGAGTAGGATTACAAGATTGTGATACTACATTTCCTTTGCAAAGAGTTGGTTGAATATCAAGAATTGCAAAATGTAATTAGTTTGTATGGGTTTTCCAAAGTTCCACATGAGTACACTCTATGATTTCAATCTCCAACTAAGATGATTCATTGGCTTGTTGTTGAGCTTGAAAAGGAGAGAAATGTAGTCAATGTTGTAGCAATTGAAGCTTTGTTTGTTATCAATCGGCTTCAAGAAGAGAAAGCATTACTACAACATGAGGTTTCTCAAGTGAAGTATACAATGGATTTTCAAGTTTCTCATTGTTTTGAAGTCATTAATGCTCTTGAAGAAGTTATTCTGCAGAAGGATAATGAAATTATTGATTTGCATACACAATTGGTATTCTCTCATGCTTCATGTCAAGATGATACTCTTGAGGATCTCTATGCATTGAATGATCAGGTTGTTGATGTTTCAATTCAAACTTATATTTCTTAAGTTCTTGAAGACTTTGATTAGTCTATCACTGAAGTTGAAGCATCTAGAAGTATGCAAGTACCTATAGTGGATATCTATCCAGTTCATGTTACAGCAAGAGTGGTTGATATTATTCATGTTGATTGGTTTTTAAGCATGAAAGTGCTAATTGTGTATGAGGTAGATGCATGTAGCAAGATTATGTTACAATTTTATGCATCAAGAAGAACTCCATTCTTTTACTTGCAAAGTGATTTTTCAAGTTTTCACAAGATTTCAACAAATTAGGAGTATTCATGCCTGTTGAAAATATCAAGGATTATAGAATGGACTAAAAGAACCTAAATTTCTCCACGAAGATCTATGAGAACCTAAATTTTAGCAATTTCTATAGCACAACTTCGAATTCTTGCAATAGTATCTTGACTTCTTGTAGCAACAACCAAACTTCCTACAGTAGCATCAACTTGCATTCTTCTTATACCTACACTAGTAAGCTGAATTTTGTTAGTACCCTATAGTAGCAAGATGAATTCCTACACTTCTTACAAGCAACAACATGTTCTACAATAAGCTAAAAAATAGTCAAAGTGCTATAAAAACCTCAAAAACACGAAATATGACAACCACATGATGATCACTAGTCTCAAAAACTTGAAAATCAGTAGATCCATAATTGTTGTGGATTATCTTACATATTTCTTTCAGGATGCAATTTTTTATTCAATATCCAAATTGTGTGGTACATTGCCATACATTTATTATGATGAAAATACCATAGCATCATTGACATAATTTTGATTCAATGTAATCCTACTAGAGAGGCTCTACTAATCATTAATCTATGTGGCTTACTTCATGGTGCAAGGCTGAAAGCAAGGCATAATTTTTCTCATTAGGTATGTCAACTCTTGATAAGGAATTTGACACCATAACATGCAAGGGTTCAACTCATGGATGTACTTGCCATCCATTAGGTTGTGCCAAGTGTTAGCCATGCCTTGATGCACTATGTTTCGCCTTAGCATGGTTAGAACTTTAGTCATAGGAGTTCTATGTGTAAAGAAATCTTTAGATGCCTCATGAAGTTGTATACCTCATGAAGTGCAATTATGTGGGTAATTTTTTAGGTGTGACCTGAAGAGGTATCTATAATTTCTATCACATTTTGATCATTCGTGATACTCATAGCCTATTGTATGATGGATTTTCATGATAATATATGAGATCTGACAATTGGTGCAGTGATTCTCTCTATTTCTATCTATTTTTAGTATATTCTTTGATCTATGTTTTTGATTTGCTAGTTATTAGTGTTGTAGTATGCATTCCCATGCCTCTATGTCATTATTTTTTGAGTTTCCTATCAGTTGCATGATGTGATATTAGGTATTTTCAGCATTGCCTACAATCGCAAAATGTATTTCTATATGAGGCATTGCAATCCTATTATACATTTTGCATAGATTAGGGGTTGCAACAACATGAGAGAGAGAGAGAGAGAGAGAGAGAGAGAGAGAGAGAGAGAGAGAGAGAGAGAGAGAGAGAGAGAGAGAGAGAGAGAGAGAGAGAGAGAGAGAGAGAGAGAGAGAGAGAGAGAGAGAGAGAGAGAGAGAGAGAAGAAGAAGAAGAAGAAGAAGAATAATAATAATAAGAATAAGAAGAAGAGGAGGAGGAGGAGGAGGAGGAGGAGGAAAGAGAAGAAGTAAGAAGGAAAGAAGGAAAAGGAAGAGGTAGGAGGAGTGAGAAGAAGGGTAAGAGGACTCAAGCATCATGGACAACCATCACATAAGGAGCACCTCCCTGTTGTACGGAAGCTTCGTTCACTTACCTCTAACATTCGTGGAACGCCACCTTCTTCTCTCCACAAGTTCT
Source organism: Lygodium microphyllum (assembly GCF_053477565.2). Taxonomy (NCBI): domain Eukaryota; kingdom Viridiplantae; phylum Streptophyta; class Polypodiopsida; order Schizaeales; family Lygodiaceae; genus Lygodium; species Lygodium microphyllum. Next base: position 1,363,811 of record NW_028229520.1, read on the forward strand.
CTATCTCACAAGAAACCCTCCTACTTGAAGCTTCTACTAAAGATTGTCAAAGCTCCAAAGCTAGCATACGTAGACTTTCTATTCATGATGGCCCCAAAGAGATGATATCCTGGAATAGGGAGCATGAGAGCTACAAATGCAATTGTGAATGTGGATAATATACCATCGTACACAACTCCATCCTAGGTTCTTTCGTAAATTAGATCCATTCTATACAAAGATTAGGAATGTAAGTAAAATATTTTTCAACATATGATAAAGATTTATAGTTTAATAACTAGGAAAAAATAAAAGTTCAATAATTAGGAACCATTGATTTAGATTTTTATTTTGTGAAAGGAAGAATGGATTACACGGTATCATAATGTATTGAATAACTGCATATAAATAAACTATATCAAAATAAATCATTTTTAATTCAAGAAGAATCATGGAAACATAGAAAAATATTTTTATTATCATCTATAAATCATGTAAAGTGAATTAAAAAATTTAAAGTATGCCATTAAAATCATTGAATAAAAGTATTTTATTTAATAGAGAAAATTCATTCATTGTTAACATGGGGGATTCACTAGTAGTAATAAGGAGACGTCACATGTATGCAAGAAATATATAAAAATACCCCTTATCTACCCCCTATTTATGGGACATTACCTTGTAAAATGTACATTCCTTCCCTTAAATAACCCCCCTCCCTTACACTCACATGGTACCATACGGTAAACCCTAGTGGGCCCCTCAGGATTGTTAATTAAGTTAAAACTATTAAATCACAAACATAGCCATTAGAAAATTATTGAATGACATAATTAGATATTAAAACCAAGGATATTTTAATTAACTCACTTTGCCAACATGGAAAAGTGAAAATATGAACCCTAGGATTGTGAAGCAATCGAAAAGATAACATAATATTTCTTCGAGAAAATAGAAGCAAAAAATTCTTAGGAAGAATACTCGCCCTTGACTCATATAGTTTCCAAAGAAAACAATCGAGATTCCAAGGTTCCAACTTGGTTTCCACGAACTAAGATAAAATTTCAACTATTTCCCAACACATAGGAGTATAGAAAGATAGTCAAGACTCGTAATAAGGTCCATTGACCAATCTTTGACAAAGGTTAAGTTGAGGAAGATCATGGGCAAATACCAAAATAAGTTAGAGAAATTAATATTAACCAAGAGAAGATCCAACAAAGGAAAACTAATTAGAAGGAAACTTTAAAAATCCAAAGGAGGTTAGGAGAAAAATTAACAAAAAATGAGGCAAGACCAAGTTGAAAGAATTACAACTAAGTTAGAAAACCCTTACTTTGATTACCTCGCTATTTTGTATAGAATTATTACTTGAGAAAGAAGTGCTTTTGTTTAAAAAATATATGTACAAGTTTACTTGATGCACTTAGAAAGTTGATTGGATTAATCAAAAGCCTAATATTCTAGATTTACCACAAGGTAAAAAGGAAGCACGCTAGACTTCCCCCAAGGCTAATTGTGGATCTCTTTACCAAGGGGGATTGGTTTTGTTTCCTCAAAGATTTCGGACTAATGTTGATGGCCAGAGGTCGCTTTGTAGGGGGTCCTTGGGGAGAGGAGGAGTTGAACGTGCCAAGGGGGCTCTAGCCACTAAACTCTTAGACTCCTAGAGGAATCTTCCAAACCCCTACATGAATCAAGATGGATTCTTGAGGGCCCTGATACTAGTTAGGGGGAGAAATCTTGAAAAAATAAAGACCTTAGGGCTATTCTTCTATATGGGCAAAATATGAAAACTTGTATAAGATTGTCTATTAAATGAAGAAGCTATTTCTCCAAAGGAATTTTTTCATGTTGTTGTGAGTTAAGTTACATGAATGAACACTGTGATTAAAAGGGATTATTTAAGAAAGCTGATTTTATGTGTACAACTTGAATGTGTTAGGTAAGTAAAAAGCTAAAACTACCCAAGCAAGGGAAGCAAGAGGGCATGATTCTTGACAAATCTGCCCTAAGGAAGGGTGATCTTGGTAAGTTAGGAGGTTCACAACTTCTAGATTAGGATAACATGTAAAAGAAAGCATGTAGCTTTTGGCTAATTTGAGAGGATTTTATGTAAAAAGAGAGATTAGCGAAATTGCGCGATGCGTGATCGCTGTTTTCAGGCAGTGAACACCACTCCGAAAGTGGGAGATGAAGGAGTGATCTGGCAGGATTCCGGTCAGGTGTCTTATTATTTAACCCCCTTTCAGAGCTATTGGAAGGATCAGATTGGCAATTTGAGAAGCATAGAGGAAGATATTATTTTGTACTCATTTTTGTCTATTAGAGTTATATTTTCTCATAATGCTAAAAGAAACTAACAGGCTTCATCTCTGTTAGTATTCTTATATATTTTCTAATTCTTTTTGGAAGTATTCTTCTACATCTTCAATCTCTTTGAGCCCCTTCTCTTCCGTCTACTCCTCTCCTTGAATCTACCTTCACCTTGTTCTCACTTATCTTCAAGAACTTGGCTTGAAAACTTCAACCCTTCTCTTATCTCTACCATATCTGGAGTCTAAGCTCTTGAACCCCCATACATTCTTCTCTTGCCAAACCCTTGTCGTGACCTTCAACCCTATGCACTGCGACATTGGTGAACCTAACCTGAAGGTCGATGTAAGAGAACTCCAAGATGGGATATTCTTTAGGAGATACTCTACAACAATTGGTACTCATATTGCAACAGACTCAACAACAACAAGTCCAAATGTTACAACAACAACAAAGGCAAGAAGAAGAGAAGATTGATTTCACAGTTATCAAGGCCCTAGAAGAAGTTGGACGTGAATTAAAACAATTTAATGATCAAAATGTCTCTATTTTCATTTGTTTGTATGTTGAGAAAATGCTCTTCTTTAGTGTACCACAACATGCATGGAGCCGTTATTTTGCCAGGCTACCCAAGCATGGTCTTCAAGAAAGAATCCATGGTCTTTTCCAACAAGATGCGCATTGGGTTGCATTCAAAAAATCCCTATGCGAAGAATTCTTCTTAGAAGACTCTGGCCTTATGACGAAGAAAAGTTTCACTAAATGGGTTGAAAAACCCAACAAAGGTTTAGCTGCAACAACTCTATACAATGAATTTGAAAGTAAATTTGGACAACTTGATGCTGAAGACCAACAAAGTATGGAAGGTTAGAAGATTTAAATATTCCTTAAGGCTGTAGATCCCATTCTGCAAGAAAAGCTTGCTGATCGTCTAGAAGATGCTACCTCCGAATCAGGAGTCAAGACTGCATGGACAGATGTTATTAATGCAGTTAACATGATTGCTCGAAGAGAGTGGATGTGACTAAGATTGGGCTCTACTTCAATTTCAACAACTCTATTTATGGAGCTTGTTTCACCTTTAAAATCCCCTATTCCTTTGACTAATCAACCAACTCTTTCTTCTTCTCTTCCTTCTAAAAATGATGTCATGGATGAACTTATTAAAAGCATGTGTGACCTTCATTTGAATCTTACAGAAATTAGTTCCAAAGTAGAGAAGCTGGATGTCAAAGTTAAAGAATGAGGACGATAATCAACTCAAAGACCCATGAGAGAAGGCTTTAAGAGGCATTGTATTTGGTGCGACAACCAACAACATGACAAGAGGGAGTGTTCTATCTTTCGTGAGGCTCAAGCACATAAGCTCATCTTTTGGAAAGACGAAAAAATCCATGTAGCTGAAACTGGTCTTCCACTGGAGCCAAATTTTGGCAATGGTGAAATGAAGAAAAGATTAGAAGATTTAGCTGTAAAGAATGCTTATGTAGTAATTGATGTAGCTACCTATGGGCTACAAATTGAGCCAACTAAATCAAGTTTAAAAGCATGTAAAGCTAATGTGCAATCTAAAGTATGGATGCAGGCACTAGATCAAATGGAACGTGGTAAAGCAGCCAAAGAAGATTTTGCTAATGCAGTCAATGCATTCGAGGAATAAATGGTTGGAAGGAACTGGTAGATTCTTTTTCTGCCTTTGCACATTTGGCTGAAGTCAATCATAAAGAAGTCTTGATTGAAGAAAAGAGAAGAAGAGAAGATGATGAAGCATGGCCTTCGTCTTCTGGCCCTCCAAAACGGGTAACTAGAAGAACGCCTAAACAACCAAAGCTTGTTGAAAATATAACCCCAAATCAAGAGATGGAAGATGTGCCACAAGCAAAGAAGACTAAGGGAAAGAAGAAAGGAAAGCAGTCAGGCTACAAATTCCAGTCTGACATAGAATGTGCAATCGATCTCAAACAAGTCCTAGAAGAACGAATTCTAGGAAGCAAAATTGAATTCACCTTAGGCGAAATTCTTGGAATTGCCAAATGTGAATTCCATGATGTAATTATTAATGTAATAAAAAGGAAAAGACAATATATTGGTGATGAAGCTGAAGAAACAATACATGCTTTTTTGCAAGTTCTTTGAGTTTTTGTGTTGGATGAAGAGAAGCTAACTTCACAAGGAATTCATCTTGAAGCAGTTAAAGAATTAATTGTAGCAATTGAAGCTGAAGATAAATAAAACATGAATGCAAAAATTAAAGAAGTGAAAGGTAAAAATGTAATTGTCAGCTGGTCCAAACCAGTTGGGCAGCTCACCTCTAAAAAAGAAGACTGTCTACAGCACATGCATGAGGAGGAAGAGGCTCGGTTCATTCCAAGTAGTCATTACTCCCATACGCATTGGGCAAGAGCAACAATGGAGACAATTGTAAAAATTGGAGAAAAAGAAACACCATGTATTGCACTCTTAGACCATGGCTCGGAGATAAACGTCATGGCAAGGATTCTCTATGAAAGTGGCAGATGGCCTATAGATGTTGATCCAGGATGGAAAATGAGAGCTGCAAACAACTCTTTTGGAGAGTTATATGCTGCATGTCCTAATGTGCAGGTAACTATTGGAGACATAAAAGATAATTTTCACTTGTTTGTTCAAGACTCTTGTAGTTACCCTATCATTCTTAGGCAACCTTACATTTTTTAAGCCCGCTTGGAAACACAAGCTCTTGATGATAGTTCTTCCTATGCTCGAATCTGAAGCAAGGATAATGAATGAGTTGTCCAATTTCTTACTATGTGTGTTAACCATCATCGAAATAGAGATCGACTATTGATGAACCTGTGCCTCCTAATACCCGAGAATTCAAGGGTTTTCGGGCTGCACTACTATAAAAGGAGGCTATGGTAGTGCGCCATGTAAAAAGATTAAACCTCCTTATGCTACAGAAACTGCGTCTCTAGCAAATTTGTATGTATGTACAACCAATAGTATGGGCTATTATAAGTCTTTTCCGGCCATGACTAAGGCTGAAAGAAAATATTTATGTCATGTAAAAAGGGAGCTAAAAACTTATGACATGATGGTTGAAAATGAAGATATTTTTTATTTTTTTTTGGACTGATTACTACTAACATATTAGTTGAAATATGTGCAACTGCTTATGCAGAAAATCAGGCAAAAAATCAGTCGATAGAAGTATGTACATTGGATTTTTATCAAACAATTCAAGAATTTGTTGAGCAGGAAGACATTGGTTTACTCAACAAGGTTGAAGCGTAAGTGGAGACAAAATATAAGATGGTGGATAAGAAAGTCAAACCTGTGGCAGTCCCTTTGCCTCTTGAAAGTGAAGGGCTAGCTGATAGGGTAGCAAATCAGCCAAGTCTTTGTGATCCTTCCAACATTGGTCACAAGTTCACATCTGAAAGTATAAAAGAGCTCAAAATAGGTGAAAATTATTTCCTTTCGCCAGCTGAAAAACACTCTTTTTTGCAAATGCTAATGAAACATGGAAAAGCTTTTGCATTTCAACAAAGTGAAATAGGCTGTGTGGATCCAAAATTGTGGCTCCTATGGTTATTTTTACGGTCCCACATGTGCCTTGGAACCTGAAGCCTATTCCTATTCCAAGGCCGCATTTGCCCAAATTACCGAAACTTCTAAATGAAAAGGTCAGAATGAAGATTTTAGAACCTTCTTCAGGCCCTACTCAAACCGATGGTTTATCATGCCCAAGAAAAATGGACCTTTACGATTCATTCAAGATCTACAACAGCTTGTTAATTGTGTCACAATCCGAAATGTTGGTTCGGGTCCGATTGTTGATGAATTAGCTGAAGCTTTTGCAGGTAGAGCAATTTATTCTATGGGTGACCTATATTCAGGATATGACCAATTTAAGCTTTCATTAGAAAGCTGAGACATTACCACAATGAAGACATCTCTTGGATTGGTCCGCATGTGCACTCTACAACAAGGTGCAACAAACTCAGTAGCCCATATGATGAATGCCATGCACAAAGTCTTAAGGGACTTTATTCCACAACTTACTCTTCCATTTCTTGATGATGTACCTATCAAGGGATGTGAAGTCAATGAAAAGAATGAGGAGCTTAATGAAGATGGCTGCAGGACATTTGTAGTTAACCATATTCATGATTGTGACAGGATTTTGACAAGGCTAGAAGAGGTACATCTTACCCTTTCTAGAGCTAAGTCGATTTTTGGAGTAGAAAAAGTCCTAGTGGTCGGTCATCTATGTGGCCCCTATGGACGCAAACCTTCTCCAATCAAAATAGATGCCATCAACAGAATGCAAGAAAAATATACAAATATTTTGGAGGTGAGAAGATTTCTTGGTGCATGTGTATTCTATCTCATATGGATACCACATTTTGCTCATGTAGCCGAAAATCTTTATCAATTATTAAGAAAAGGCCAAAGATTCTCTTAGGGTAATGAGCATACTCTCACTATGCGTAAATTAAAGAAGCTGTTAATTTCAGCCCCCACTCTCAAAAGGGCTGATTATTCAAATGGTCAACCCATCATCCTTACTGTGGATACAAGTCCCATTGGGATAGGATGGGCTGTTGGCCAAGAGGATCTTGAAGGTAACAGGTATGCAATTCGTTTTGGAGCAAAAGTTCTCAATGAACGTCAAAGAAGGTATGCACAAGTAAAAAGCAAATTGTGGGGAGTTGTAACAACATTAAAGTGTGATTGTGAATACTTTATAGGTGCTTCCGTAGTGGTAGAAACTGATTGTCTTCCACTCTTGGGCATGATTGCCAACTACTCTACACCCGACATTGCTATGCTAAGATGGATTGCATATATTAAATCTCTCAACCCTGCATTAAAGCATATTGCAGAAAGGCGAATCTAGTTGTTGGCATGCTATCACGTGCAAGATATGGCAATGAAGAGCTGATGGAAGAAGATGAAGCTAAAGAATCTATACTTGCCGAATTTCATTCCATGGTTGTTGCTAAAAATACATTTTCAGTTACTGCATATACTGGTCCAAAGTTGAAAACAATAGGATGGTCAACTAGAAGCCAACATGCTCATTGCATTGCTCAAGTTGTTCATTTCCTTGAAAAAGATTGGTTGAATATTGGCCAATATTTGAGCACAATGAAGAAGAAGGAGACTTTGATTGATGAGGAGTTCAAGCATATCAAGAGGAAAGCTTATGGCTTTTTTCTTAAAGAATGACATCTATGGAAGCACGAAAGAAGAAGAAAGGAGCGCATGTCCGAGTTTTAGGTAACAAAAGATTGCAACAACAGGTAATGAAGGAATTTCATGAAAGCCTATGGGCTAGCCATAAAGGCATATGGGGAACCTTTAGTAAAGTCAAAGAAAAATATTGGTGGCAAAACATGTATCAGGACATAGTACATTTTGTTGAAACCTGTTATGTGTGTCAAATGTATTCTATGGTTAAGCATCAAGATGGGTTACAACCGACTTATCCCTTGTCTATACATTATAGATGGGTTATTGATCTTGTAACCATGCCTACAGGAATATAGAATATGCAGTATTTAGTGCTTGCAATAGAGGATCTAACCGATCAAGTTGAAGGCAAAGTCTTAACAACCAAATCCACTCAAGCTATTTGTCATTTTTGGCTTAAACAAGTGTTTTGTAAATATGGTTGTGTGGGTAAAGTAACTGCAGATAGAGGAGAGTTGGATGCTGATGAAGCACGCAACTTCTTTGCTCAATTGGGTATTAAGTTGGCTTTAACATCAGCCTATAACACTGAAGGCAATGGAAAGAGTGAGAGAGGTCATCAACCTATTCTCAAAGCTCTAGCAAATTCTTGTAGAGGAAAGATCAAAGAATGGCCTAAAATGCTACCTTTTGCATTATGGGCTGACCAGACTACTCACAGTTCAGTGACTGGCTATATGTCAGCTGAACTTATGCATGGACAACAACCAATTATGCCAATTGAAAAATCTATTCTCACATGGAGTCTTCTACCTTGGGAGGAAGGCATCAGTAGAGAAGAGTTGCTAACTTTGCGCATATGGCAGCTAGAAAGAAGGCTTGAAGTTGTTCAAGCAGCTATTGAGAAGCTAAAGACAACAAGACTAAAGAACAAAAGAAGATTTGATAAGCGATGTTGACTTCGACCAAGAGCAATTCAAGAAAATGATTGGGTGATTGTCTATGACATTAGCTTAGACAATCAATACAGTGCTTCTAGGAAGATGGTGAAGCGTTGGTTTGGCCCATATATGGTAAATGTCATTTATGACAATGCCACATATTCATTGGCTGAATTGGATGGAACAAGCATGAAGATACCCATAGCTGGAAAAAGAATCAAGCTCTTCAAACGAAGAGAAAGTTCAACATATGAGCTAGAAGACTTGAATATAATTCAAGAGCATGAAGACATAGAGGAAGAAGAAGAGGCAGAAGATAAAGACATTGACTTGGCAGAAGATACTTCTTCTGACACTGCGAACCCGTAAGACCTTGGCACATGCCAGAGGATGTGCAGGTTAGGAGGGGGTGGATGTCATGCTGCTACGCGCATACCATGTAAAAAATCTAGAGTGTGGCTTCCTTTAGAGAGCCAATGCCATTTTAGACATTAGTGTTAGTGTCCATGGTTCAAAAATATTAGATTTTAGTCAATTTTTAATATTCTAGATATTATCTCTTGTAAAAAAATCTACAAAACTATAGATAACTTCTAGATTAGGATGACATGTAAAAGAAAGCATGTAGTTTTGAGCTAATTTGAGAGGATTTTATGTTAAAAGAGATATTAGCGAAATTGCACAACGTGTGATCGTTGTTTTCAGGTAGTGAGCAGCACTCCGAAAGTGGGAGATGAAGAAGGAGTGATCTGACAGGATCCTGGCCAAGTGTCCTGGTATTTAACCCCCATTTTGGAGCCATTGGAAGGATTAGATTGGCAATCTGAGTAGCATAGAGGAAGGTATTATTTTGTACACGTTTTTGTCTATTAGAGTTATATTTTCTCATAATGCTGAAAGAAACTGACAGGCTTCATCTCTATTAGTATTCTTCTATATTTTCTAATTCTTTTTAGAAGTATTCTTCTACATCTTCAATCTCTTTGAGCCCCTTCTCTTCCGTCTACTCCTCTCCTTGAATCTACCTTCACCCTGGTATCACTTATCTTCAAGAACTTGGCTTGAAACCTTCAACCCTTCTCTTATATCTACCATCTCTGGAGTCTAAGCTCTTGAACCCCCATACATTCTTCTCTTGCCAAACCCCTATGATGACCTTCAACCCTACACGATGCGACAACGAATTCACCAAAACCATTATCTTTATGACCAAGTACTCCATATTCTCCCAATCATCGGAGTGAGTTGCTATGTTATGGTGCTCAGGCCACAATAATTATTATAAAGATAATTTTTCAAATCTCCCCCAAAACTATTATTTTGTATATATTTGATGAGCCTCCAAGTAATAGGATTATTGATGTATCTAAATTTCACAATTATAACTATTATAATCCAAAAATATTTTCCTAGCTTGATCTCTCTAATTGATATAAAAAAGATATATGATTAGCCCTATTACAATCCATGAATAATAAAAGAGTCTCAAATTCTTGCAAGACTCTGTACTTCGTACTAGACTTATGTAGTAAATTTAAAACTCATGGATTCAATTATTGAAAACCTTAGAGAGAGACAAATGTTGTGAGCATACAAGATGTGCAACTAATCTTGTAAAACTTAACAAAACTAAGGATTTACGCTTCCCATATCTATGCTTACCTTGGTAGAAGTGCAAGAGAAAAAATTTCTTCTCAAGCAAATCAAACCACCACCCGAGTTTGATGGCAAAGGAAAGGATGTCAAGTTTGAAGCCAAAATTTGGATCAAATCTATGGAGGATTACTTCATTGTTGCAAGTACTGCCCCTCCTAATCAAGAAATATTAGCTAAGTTAGAATTGATGGAAGAAGCTCAACTTTGGTGAAAATAATGGTGCAAAGACCAAGGGGTTGTGGAAGCAACCATTACTCAGGAAAAGTTGAAGGAGGCTATATGCAGGTGATACCTTCCAGCGATATACCACACACTAAAAATGAATGAATTCTTTAGTCTGAAGCAATTCGGATAGAGTTTGGAAGCCTACTATTCTAGATTTTTGTCCCTTTTGGAGTATGGCCCACCCATGGATATCCCCCAATAAGTGTCAACATTTTGCCATGGATTAAACCCTCCATCGGACACCTGTCTTGAAGCAATGCGCCCATCTAATTTACAAGATGCATTAATTCAAGCAAGGTCCATTATCCATGAGTTACAGACAATATCCAAGAGTGGAAAATTTTGGGGACAAAGTTCTCCATACAAAGGACCATGAGAATATGTCAAGATGATCCAAGGAAAATACCAAACTAGTCAAAGGAAGAAGGCCAAGACAAGTACATTTAGAAACTTCATACTTATAGTTAGCAACAAAGAAGTACCAAGGTGTTTCCATTGCAAAGAGCTTGGCCACTTCAAAAGACAATGCCCGAAGTTAGGCCAATCAATCTACCAAGGGTAATTTTATGGCTAAAATCGAGCAATTTCAACCACAAAAGGGAAAGTTCATGGAGTAACATTCAAGGGAAGGGACAACGGAATAGATAATGGTGAAGATCCCACTTTAGAAGTAGACATAGAAAGAGCAATGATATATACTGCTCTCAATAACAAGAAGGGACCTAATTGCCAGTTCTCAATAATCCAAACTCTTGCAACCTATCAAGGTAAGGCCTTTAAGATTTTGATTGATTGTGGAAGCACCCACTCATTTATCTCATAAAAGTGTGTAAAAAGTCTAGGAATAAATACTATGTATGCATCTAAGTTGTTAGTAGAATTGGTAGGTGGGAAAGAGACAATTTCTACTTAACAGATTAGGAGAGTGGAATTTAACTTACGAGGCAATCTTTCCAACATGGAATTTAGAGTTATAAATTTAGAAGATTGTAAGTATTTGCTAGGGATGGATTGGCTAATCCCCAATGATGCTCATATTCATTGTGGGAAAGGTCAAATCATGTCCCTTAGATAAAAATGAGAGTTAGTAACCACTCAAGGGGAAGTCAAAAATCCTAGAATCCAGCTAACAAAAGCTTCTCAGATTGTGAAGGGGCGAAGAAAAGGATTGCATGTCTACCTAATCAAACTTAATAAGATTGAGCAAGGAAAGGAAGCTGAAGAAGAACCTTTCTAGTTGAAGGAATACACATATGTATTTCTAGAAGAGTTGATAGAACTTCCTCCACCAAGAGAACTAGATCATGAGATTAAGCTCACATCAAGAGCTACTCTAGTAGCAAAGGGATCCTATTTTATGTCCATTCTAGAAGCCATTTGAATTGAAAGAACAACTCAAATAAATTTTGGACCAAAGATACATTAGGCCAAGTAATTCACTATGGGGAGCTCTAATGCTATTCCAAAAGAAGAAGGATGGAACCCTCCATCTCTCCATTGACTACCGTGGACTAAACCACGTGACAATCAAGAACAAGTATCCAATTCCAAGGATAGAAAAATTACTTGATTGTTTTTAAGAGGTGCAAAGATCTTCTCAAATATCGATCTAAGATTAGGGTATTATCAAATAATGATCAAAGAAGAACACATTCCAAAAATCACATTTAATATAAGGTATGACAATTACAAATTTATTGTGTTGTATTTTGGATTAATCAATGCACCTACAACCTTTAAAGGCTAATGGAAGACATCTTTCATCCCTATCTTGATGACTTTGTCCTTGTCTTCTTCGATCACATCCTGACCTACTCAAATAAGGATGAAGATCATAAACCACAACTCAAAGTTGTCCTTAAAACAATAAGGATGCACAAGCTTTATGACAAGAAGAAGAAATATGCCTTCTTTAAACGACAGATTGAGTACCTTGGATTTATAGTCTTTGCTAAAGGGATTGTAGTAGATCCTTGTAAGGTTAAAGATGTGCAAGAATGGGCACCCCAAAAAATAGTTAAGGAAGTTTGAAGTTTTTTGGGCTTGATAAGATGGTGTAGAATGTTTATCAAAGACTATGCCTTAATTGATGCACCTTTAATTGATTTACTCAAGAAGGAGGTTGCTATTGTGTGGACTATGCTACCCATGATTTGTAATTTATACCCTCAAATTATGGAGACATTATTTGCTTGGCAACAAGTTTACCTTCATAAGAGTCTCAAATGGATTTTCACTTAGCCAAACCTAAACATGAGGCAGTGATGATTGATTGAAATCTTGTAGGAGTATGACTTTGAGATCAAGTACATGCTAGGTAAGGAGAATGCCATTGTGGATGCAAATGCTGCAAAGTATTTGTCAATGCCTTAGAAACCCTCCAAGGCACGATCTCTAGCAACAATGATGTCAATGCCCACTAATCCAATCATAGAAATGGATAAGGAAGAAGCAAGGACCCAAAGTATCAACATATGATAAAAGAGGTCCTATCCATAGAAATAAATCCTAATTTCAAGTTCAAGTATTTGAACTTCTCTACAAAAGGATTACTTGTTTACTTCAAGATAAGACTATGCATCCCAAGAAGTTAAGATCTCAAGAAGAAGATACTTTGGGAAGCCCATGACTCTCCTTTCTCAAGACATATGGGCTATGCAAAGACAATTAACATTGTAAGAAGAAGCTAGCTCAAAGGAGATGTGCTTAAGTATGTCATTGAATGTCTAAGTTGCCAATGGGTAAAGGTTGAGTGTGTTAAGATGCCAGAAAACTTCCAACCACATGACATCCTGCAAATGAAGTGGGAGTTTTTCAACATGGATTTTGTAGTTAAATTACCTAGTGTCCAAGGAAGATACAATTCAATCCTAGCAATTATGGCTATGCTAACTAAGGTTGCCCACCTTATGCTATATACAAGGCTTCAGATAATGCAAGGATCTTTCTGAAAGGGAACTTTAGATAGAATGGATTACCTACAAGGATAATCAGCGATCATGATTCTCTTTTTGCTTCTCATTCCTGGAAGAGTTTATTTGAGACCATTGGTACATAACTTTGTTTCAACACTATCTATCATCCACAAACTGATGGGTAAACCGAATAGGTTACCAAGTCATTGAAGGCATACTTAGAGCTTATTTCTATAGAGAACCTAAGTGGTGGATACAAAACCTCCCTTTGGTAGAGTTTGCTTACAATGCATTCTATCATCAAAGCATCCAGATGATCCCATTCCAAGCTTTGTATGGACAAGAATGCCTAGCTCCACTAAATTTTTTTCATCATACCCTAAATGTATAAGCTTCCAAGAAGATGTTGGAAGAGATGGATGAACAAGTTAAGGCTATCAGACAAGATATCGAGGCTGCCAAACAAGGATCAACAGAAAGTATATGCTAATCTAGGAAGATGAGACTGGATCTTCAAAGGAAACATGATTTTTGTTTGTGTCCATCCTAAGAAGAATTCTTTATCCTTGGGGTAATTTAAGAAGCTAAATCCAAGATATTTTGTGCCATAAAATATTCTCAAGTATCTAGGACTCAATGCTTATAAGTTACAACTTCCTAAACACCTGAAAGTTCACAATATATTTCATGTTAGCCTTCTAAAGGATTATGTATTGAATCTTGATCGTGTTCTTGATAATCAACAAGTTGTAATGCCAAGCCAAGGAGTCCTTGAGTTTCGGTCTAATGGAATGCTTGATGGAAAAGAAAGTACCCTCCAAAGTAGAACCATCAAGGAATATCTCATCTAGTGGAAAGACTATCCTGAAGAGGATGAACAAAGATACTATATGTAAACAACATCCCCAGTTTCTTTTGTATTGAAGGATTCATGAGATGTAATAAGCCCTACACTTGTAATAAGAACTACCTTGCAATGGCTATTCTACCTTGTCCTTATAATCTTAAACTTTCAATTATGTATGTAGTCACAATAACGTAGTAGAAGCATTGATGGGTCCTAACCCACAAGCTCTATGAACCCCGCTTATAATAGAATCAACAACCCTAAGTTCCCTCAAGATGAGAACATCTAGATTCCTCTAAGGGCAAGAGAATGTAATATTTGGAACCCCATGAGAATAAGGCTTATGGTTAGGGAGGGGGGGATTAACTAAGGATTATAGCCTTAGAAAAATAGGAGACATGAAGAAGAAATCACTGCCACCATCATATTGTGTTGTGATCTTCCTTGAACTCACTATGATTGTCATCTCCCTCGAGCTCACCATGATCATCATCATTGAAAACATTAATACACGTTAACTTCAAACCTTCATAGGAATCATCAAACCATGGGATCAAACCATTTAACCACTCTGCAATTATAATACCAATTGTAGCCTTAGCTAAGGCTTTATAGCCTTAGCTTAAAAATGCTAGTTTCTTTAAGCCTTCCCAATACTTTGCACACCTTTTGTTATTCTCACGAGAGAGAGAGAGAGAGAGAGAGAGAGAGAGAGAGAGAGAGAGAGAGAGAGAGAGAGAGAGAGAGAGAGAGAGAGAGAGAGAGAGAGAGAGAGAGAGAGAGAGAGAGAGAGAGAGAGAGAGAGAGAGAGAGAGAGAGAGAAGAAGAAGAAGAAGAAGAAGAAGAAGAAGAAGAAGAAGAAGAAGAAGAAGAAGAAGAAGAAGAAGAAGAAGAAGAAGAAGAAGAAGAAGAAGAAGAAGAGAAGAGGAGTAAGAGGGAAAGAAGGAGAAGGAAGAGGTAGGAGAAGAAGATAGGAGAAGTGAGAAGAAGAGCAAGAGGACACGAGCATCATTGGCAACCATCATAAGGAGCACCTCCTCGATGTACAAAAGCTTCGTCCACCTTGTCTCTAACATTTGTGGAATAGCACATAAGATCTCCATCTCACAAGGAACCCTCCTAGTCACTTGAAGCTTCTACCACTCAAGATCATTGAAGTTTAGAAGCTATTTGCGATGGCCCCCAATAGATGATATTCTAGAGCAAGGAGCGCAAGAGCTATAAATGCGATCACGAACATGGACAACACACCATCACACACAACTCCATCCCAAGTTTTATCGTAAATTAAATCCATTCAATACTAAAATAAGGAATGTAAATAAAAGATTTTTCAATATTTGATGAAGAATTTATAGTTTAACTATTAGAAAAAAGTAAAAATTCAATAAGTACGAACCATATATTTAGATTTTTATATTTTGAAATGTAGAATAGATTGCACTATATTGTAATGTATTGAATATCAGCATATAAATAAATTTTAATTCTTGAAGGATCATTAGAAAAATCTACAATAGTTTAGAAGTCAAGTAGTTGCATAGTGAAATATTTTCTTGGCATGTATAGATCATGAAAACATAGAGGAATACTTTTCTTAGCATTTATAAATGATGTAAAGTGAATTAAGAAAACTAAAGTAGGTCATGAAATTTGTTGAATTGAATTATCTTCTTTAATAGAGAAAATTCCATTGTTGTTAATTAAGTCAAAATTACTAAAATCACAAACATAGCCATTAGAAAATTATTGAATGGTCTAAGTAGCTATTAGAACCTAGGATATTCAAATCAACTCACTTTGCCAACCTAACAAAGTGAAAATATGAACCCTAGGATCGTGAAGCAATCAAAAAAATAATATAATCTTCCTTTGAGAAAATAGAAGTAAAAATTTCTAGGAAAAATACTCGCTCTTGACTTACTAGCTTCCAAAGAAAGAATCGAAATTCCAACATTCGGACTTGGTTTCCATGAACAAAGATAAAATTTTAATTATTTCCCAACACATAGGAGTATAGAAAGATAGTCAAGACTCATAATAAGATCAATTCACCAACATTTGACAAAGGTTAAGTTGAGGAATATCACAAGAAAGGACCAAAATAAGTTAGAGAAATTAATACTAACCCAAGAGAAGATCTAATGAAGGAAGACTAATCAGAAGGGAACTTAGAAAATCAAAAGGGTACTAGGAGAAAAAAAAAAAGGGGTGTAAAACCAGATTGGAAAGAATTGCCACTAAATTAAAGACCTTTACTCTGATTGTCTCCCTATTTTATATAGAATTATTGCTTGAGAAAGAAGTGTTTATGTTTGAACAAGATGCATACAAGTTTACTAGATGCATTTAGGAAGTTGGTTAGATTAATCAAAACCGCAATATACCAAATTTATCACAGGGTCAAAAGAAAGCATACTAGACCTCCCCCAAGGAGTTGAGGGTGCTAAGGGGGCTTTGAGTAAACTCTTAGACTCCTAGGAATCATCCAAACCTTTGTGTAACTTAGGATGGACTTCCTAAGGGCCTCGGTACTATGTAGGGGTGAAAATCTTGGAAAAAGAAAGACCTTTGGGTCATTCTTCCATATAGATAGAAGGTGAATATTTGTTAAGATTCTCTTTTAAATTAAGAAGCCATTTTTTAAAAAGATGATTTTCATTGTTTGTGTGTTGTGACTTAAGCTATGTGAATGAACACTATGATTAAAAGGAATTATTTAAGAAATATGATTTTGTGTGCACAACTTAAATGTGTTAGGTAAGTACACAACTAAAACTACCCAATCAAGAGAAGTGAGAGGATGTGATTCTTGACAAAATCATCCCTAAGGTAGGGTGGTCTCAATAAGCCAAGAGCTTTTTTACAAATTTGATGCAATATAGATAGGAATTATTAGAACCTTGACTCCGCATGCTTTTAGGGGAACAAAGTGAGACTTTACCTTATAGGCATAGGGGTCGACGTACCCATAGTACTCCCCCTCATTTCTCACTCTCCTTGAATCTAGTGTGATACAAGTTGGCTTCAATTTGGGAAATCTAGCACATGCAGTTGTTGGAAATTCAACGCTATTGAATTTGGATAGGTGACCTTAGTTTACTTAGAACTCAAAATTCAAGTTGATTCTTGTGGGAAGGGCCAAGACATTTCATTGCAAAGTGGACTTGAGAGAGTCTAGATAGCAAACCTTTTGTTATTCAAAAGAGTACCAAGCAATGTTGCCTAGAAAATCATCTCGATAGACCACTAAATCGTACCACTAAGAATATTCTAAGTGGGCATGCACCATGAACATAAAACACATTAACTCCCTCCTTATCTTCCAGACATAATATGACTAGTGTTATGTATGTACACGCATGCAACAAGTCATTATTACATTAATGAAATGATAATAATAATGAAAGTTAAAAAATTAGTTAAAAATATTGAAATTTCATAGCAATGATATAAATAATATAATGTGAACACTAGCAATTAGTGTTGCACTCATTATGCCACCAATATGATATGACTATGGAGCCAAGCAAAGATTATATATAACCTATTCATGGTCCCAAAAGTGGAGCCAAACTTTTGAACCAAAACCAAGACTGGGACGTGGATAGATTTGTTCTTCTTCAAGAGCCTCTCTATGGTCTCACTATCTCTTACCTCTCATTAATGATGCTTCTTATTCTCTCAAGCTCAAGCAAGCCAAGCTCTCCTTATCCTCAAGTGAGCTCAAGCACAAGATTGAAAACTAAATGTTCATCAAATCCATTACTTCCTCCACTGCAATTCAAATAGTGGGGTGAATAAACTTGATGCTTCTCAATTCATACATGACCTCCAATGGCTTTGGTTCTCCAAGATCCAAGATCCAAGATCTCATAAGAAATAAGAGAAGAAGAAAAATGTGAAGAGAACCTCCCTTTCTCTCACAATTAGCCAAGCACTCTCCCTTAAACACTCACAATTTTCTCACAAGTTATGATGGACAGAGAAGAGAAGAAAAGCATTGAGAGTCAACTCCAATATTTGCGGTACTCAAGAATGATATCTTTCATGGTTGCATATAAAATTTATTTTGTATATGTTACATACACACATATACCCACACACACACACACGTGTATGAGTGAGTGTGTGTGTGTGTGTGTTTTTTTTTTTAAAAAACATGAGCACCCCTAATCATGTTATCTCTCTTGTCTACTTACAATCTCTATTCTTTAGCCAAGTATTTTGTGGCTTACCCATGGGAAATTTCCATTTTATATTGATACAATTTGTATGCAAGAGAGTCAACACTTAGATTAACAAGGAATTTTTAGATAAAGATAACAAATAAATGACTAAAATTTATGGTGGTGCCACCTTTACTATATCTCTTACTATGCAAGCACCAAACCTCTTTCTTGCTTATGTTTCCATTTCTTTCTTCTTGCTTCCATATTCTTGCTTTATTGCTCTTTGTCTCTTTTCCACTCATCTTTCTTCTTGTTTTATCACTTTTGTTGTTGCTCCATAATTTCTAACATATCTAGGGGCATATAACCCACTAAGCTTCTTCTAGCCCAAAATAAAAAAGCCAAAGGACACATGTTAGAAATTATTATACGATGAATTCCTTGCCCAATGTACAAGATAGCAATATACACAACCACCACTTTCAATGATTTGTCACTTATGCTCCTATGGAAAGTAAAATGAAACAAAGTGTAGACTATTATATAACTAATGATCAAGAATTTCATTTATGATTAAAGTTGTTTCTATGGTAGCTTGCACAAATTGCATTAGAAAAGTTGATCTCTTAGTTGGAAGTACATAAAGAAACCATAATCAACACAACTAAAGAGACTAATTTCTTTGGAATTAACATCTAATTAGGAGCAATTGAAGACACAACAATAAGTGAGATTAAAGAGCCATGTATCTATGATCCCACAAAGAGAGAGAGAGAGAGAGAGAGAGAGAGAGAGAGAGAGAGAGAGAGAGAGAGAGAGAGTGTGTGTGTGTGTGTGTGTGTGTGTGTGTGTGTTTTAATAGGAAATGTGGAAGGAAAAAGCTAAAGAAGACAATCAAAGAATGTCAAAACAAGGTCAAAGTTATAAGAGTGTTGGATTTATTTTTGGAGCATTATTATTTTAAAACTTCAATGTATTATTTATGGGCTCTTGTATTACTTCATGTTTTCATTGTTGTATTATTTTGTGAGAGTTAGGTTCATTACACTTGTGCATATTGTATTATCACCCATAGTTGTAATTGTTGCACAGGTAATTGCTGTGTCAGATGCATATATGAATATGTAATTGTAATAGCATAGTTTAGATCTAATTAGGGTAAAGATCTGAGCACCAACCCTAGAGCCCATAAAGTGGATAGAAATCCCAAAAAAGGGTGCAAATTTTGTGTTGGATGTGTATATGAATATGTAATTGTAGTAGCATAGTTTAGGTCTGATTAGGTTAAAGGTTTGACCACCAACCCTAGAGCCCATAAAGTGGATAGAACTCCTAAAAAAGGGTGCAAATCCTAATTCACAAATATATAAACCTTTGTAAAAAATGAGGTGTCACTCTAGAGAAGTAGGCTTATAGTTCATACCAATTGCAATTTTTGTTTATTCAAGGAATGTGAGGGTTTGAGATATTCTAAAAGATATACATATAATAAAAAGTGCATTGGAGATTTATGTAACAAGAATTCTAGGCAAAACTTGGATATAAAAAATCACTCATAGTCCTAACATAGTAGAGGGTTGAGTCACAACAAGGGATATGGTTTTTAGGTAAAAATTTACTCTTTAAATGAACTATTTTCTTACTTTCGGATGGATTAGCTAGCTTTTCTTTCCAATTGCAGATACTTTGTTGTATGATAGACTTTATACGTGGTGTTTAAGTATTGTAGATGGAGGATGCTCAAGGATAAATGGTTGTGCCTTGATCAAGTCACACATGATAATACAATTGTGGAAGTTTTATCACGTGTCTGCCTAACAATTCCCTGGCAGCACATTTTAATGGTTCATCAAGGAACTATCCTAGACGGCTTCGACCTGCACTCAGTGAGAATGCACAGGGTCTATCATCTAGGTTTCCCAGAGTCCACCCTCTAACGAAAGGTATCGGCTGTCCCCACAAGGATCAACCTGCAAGCTCGGGGTCCTAATTTGACAACTGAGGTCTTGATACATAAGCTAGCTCCATCGGAGGTGTCCCACAAGGGCTTCTCATCTGACTAGAGTGATTGTAGTTACCCTTAGTTCATGGAGTGCAACCCTTTTTGCCGGTAACTAGTTAGGATTCACGAAACCTTAACGTAGTTCTGGCATAGCTACTGCATCTTTTCCCTAAGATAATTATTGATCAAGGTTTTAAGACCTGACCCTAGGTAAGTCAACGCTCGGCTCTACCCAATTTTTTCTAATTAACGTTTCATTCAATCTCTTGAGAGAAGCTCCCACCTTACCGGGACCACCCATCCGTAGGATGGATCCATCACAGATCTCGCCCACCCACTTCCCACAAATGGTTTTCTTTAGTTTTCTAATTACCCATCACATTAACTTATGGCATATAAAAGTAGCTTCGTTAATTAACCCATTATCACAGGTTCCTTTGTGTAATTTTACAGCACAACAGAAAGATAGAGAAAATAATATTTTTGTAAAATATATTTATTTATTATTTTGCAAAGTTATTTACAATTATTTTTCATTTCTACTTACGTAGAAGATAAACCTCTATTCACCAGAAAATCCCTTCCATCTGAGCAGCGAAAAAGAAACCCTCCAAGATTTCCATCCCTTCACTAGTACTGGGAACTCCACGATCCCATCTTGATTCATGTGAGGGTCATGCAGTTCCTAGGAGAGATCAAGAGATTTACGGCCAGAGCCCCCTTGGCACTCTCGCGTTCTTCTACCTCTTAGATTTCTCACCGAGTGACCTCTCACCGCTGGGGCGAGTCCAAAGCTCCTTGTGGCAGTACAAAACAATTCTCCTTGGAGCAGGGTTCCGCGTCTAGCCATGGGGGAGACATAGCATAATCTTTCCTCTTATTATCCTAATTATATATTTACAATCAGATCTAACTACTACAAGCACAATCAATCTTTCCTGTGCAACCATCAATGCGTGCACAAATAAAAAAGAAATAGCAACAAGTATTTTTAGCATAGGAAGTAGCCCCACCCAAATCTAGGGTTTCACTTCCTACTTGCAACTATTTTTTCTAGATTCGCAAGTTATTTCGTGAATCTGATTAATTATGAGAATTCTATTTTATCCTTATGATTTGTTTTAATTTTTTCTCTACAAGATAATATGGACATTTATGCCTATGGTAGGCAATTCATGCGTTGCCTTGCTCTAACCCATGTTTAGTAGGATTTCAAATGCTTTTCCAAGTCTGTTTAGACTTTAGAATTTGTATCGACAAATTCTTATCAATATCCAATAAGTCCTATAGACTTCCGATATTTATTTAAATTCTTGATAGTGATAGTTTCAGGGTTGTCCAGTATTTCATAGTTTTTTCCCTTCAAAATTCTCGATATTTTAGGTTAGGTTTTCTCGTTGATTCATACGTGAGTCAACTCATGATATTGACACTCTCACTAATATAATCATTAATATTAACATTACATGGGTTTTCAGTAAAAAATGATTTTTATTTTATTCTACTTATATTCTACGATTTAATCCACGATGTCTGACCATTTGCCAAACTTTCAACGTTATCTAGAAAGATCAATTTTCATTTAGCTATGTCCTAAGTGCAATGTTGATTGTTTTTCTGAAAGCTTTATTCCAGGTAATGTAAAAATCATTAATGTAATTTTTCTTTCATCTTTCAGACATCGAATTATATCTTTATGCTCCTAATTTATGTTGTCTAGTATATATTTTTCTATGCAATTTTTTGTTGATTTAATGCATTGATTATTTCATGATATTATCTAAATGATTTTGTATAAATTACTATAAAATTCAAAAGCTTTTTTTTATCATTAAAAAAATAAAATAGAGATAGTCACTTTCAAGGGAAAATTATAAAATATTCCCTTCCCTAATAACGTCTATCATTTTTTTGTTATTTTGTTCACATGTGTCATTAATGAAATAACAATAAATATCACAAAATAAACCATAATTAAGATATTTTCTTAATGATAGGTATATAATCCTTTTCCACGTGAAAGAGTCTTTTCTTTGAATAGCTAATTATTATATTACCTATGTTATTTTCCTAAGCAAAAGTTTATATGCATTTTCATTAGAATGTGTTTATAATTGTTTAAAGCCAAATAAAGTGATAAGATTATAAAATATTAAATTTTTCCAAACTAACGAGATGTTACCTCTCTCAGGTTTAGTGTAAAGGGGGTTTGGCCAATTTCTATTGCGTCATTTTCTCCATCAGCCATGTTCTTTGCTTCCCTTGCTTCAAATGGGCTTTTTGAATTTCTGCAACCTTGTTGCGGAGCCATGGATGTCAGGTGAAATTGACATGGTACTTCAGGGAGAGTTGATGGTCGTCCACAAAAATTTCACCAGTTTTTCACTTAATGATATGGTCATATGGGACGAAGACGTAACAGGGGGTAGAGAAAATGAAAATGAGGTAGAAGGGAGGTATTTTCATCCTTCAAGGCTCAAGCTTCAATGGAAAAGAGAAATAGAGAAAATTTTCCATCATTAGGAGGTCTTTCTTCTTGGTTTTTTCTTGAAGGAGAGGGGGGGCGTATTTATAGGCATGAGGGGGAGTATGCAGTCAATTGATTCTTTTGGCTACTTGTCAAGATCTAATTAAACTTTGTTAAATATTCATTTTGATTGGCTACTTGTTGGATGGTGGCATGGTGATTATTTTTAAATGCTTTCTCTCCCTCTAGGTGTAAAAAATGTCATATATTTTGGCATATTTTTTAAAAAACGTCTTTTTTTCTTCAAAACAACTTCATTTGGTGGTTTTTGGCCTAGTCATCTCATGACTTATCTAGTTTATAAAGTCATGGCATACTCTTTGACACTTAACTTACTCAATATCATGCTCGTTCGTGTGTGTTATTCATTTACCGATTGAGGCTTTTGCAAATTGTCTTGTGGTTATGAAATCAATGCAATCCTCGACGCATTAAATGGAATTGGGAATGCCAATTTAAGTAAGAAAAATTTATATGATCAAGATGTCGTAATATTATTTATGAGACGTCTTTGCTTTTTGTTGGTCAGGAACATTGAGGCATCTTCTCATGTCAAATTATGAAATTGATTTAATACGAGACTCAATATCAAGAAAATTACATTCGATCACTTATGTGATAGCTCGATGAGTAATTTTTAAAATGCCTTAAGCCCAAAATCATTTTTTGATATGAAGCGTTGTGGTGGGAATATTATATCCTCTCCTCCTTAGAGGAATTGAGATGTCCTCATCTCAAAAAAGAACTTGGGAAACTATTTTTCTAGAGCTATCTTTTCTATCCAAGTGGCATCCTCCTCAGGTTATTCTTTCCACTGGATAAGATACTCTCTAATGGTTCTGTTTCTCAAAGGTTTCTCTTTTACTTCTAGGATCTTAATAGGCTGGAGTTCAAGGGCTCCTTGACTAGGCATTACAATTTACTGGTCATCAAGAATATGATCTTGATTTTCCACAAGCTTTCAAAAGACTAACATGAAATACATTGTGGACTTTCACATGATCAAGAAGTTGTATGGTCAACAATACCTTGGACTCAACTTTTTGAACTTTCCCAATGACAAAGAACTCTTCCTTGGGCGTACACGGATGAAAACCATGTCTCCCTCTTGGAAGATATGCTCCTGCTGTCCTATATCAACTTAAGCTTTCTGGCGGTCTTTTGCAGCTTGGATGTCTTGTCTGATAGTTTTGACTTGATCATCCATGTCTTCTACCATTTTCTTAGAATCCTCAACCTTTAGGGTTAGATCAGAGAAATTCAATGGTGTCAAACAATCTTGCCCATACAATGCTTAAAATGGAGTCATTTGAATACTTTGGTGATATGACACATTATAGAAAAATTCTACTAAGGGCAAATACTCTATTCACCTTGTCGATTCTCTGGAACAGTAAGCTCTCAGTATGTCTTCAATGACCTAATTAACTTGCTCTGTTTGACCATCATTTTGGGGATGGTAAGCTATGCTAAAGCAAGGCTGGGTTCTAATTACTTCAAATAGGCTTCTCCAGAAATGTGACGTAAATAGAGAGTTGCGATCACTAACGATCTGTTTAAGAAATCCATGAAGCCTAAAGATTTATTTCACAAACAATCATGCAATATCTGAAGCTTTATAGTTAGTCTTGACTGGGATAAGATGAGTGACCTTTGTCAGCATATCCACAATCACCATGATTGAATTATACCCTCCTTGAACAAAAGGTAAGCCAACTACAAAATCCATACTCATGAACTCCCATTTCATCTATGGAATGTCAACTGACTGGAGCTTTGCTTGGCATTTTGGCATGCTTAGCTTTCACCCGCTGGAAACTTAGGCATTCAGCTGAGTACATCATGCTTCAGTATTTCCTAGTAGTAACTTTTCCTAACTGTATTAAGAGTCTTTACATAGCAAGGGTGTCATGAGAGCGAGGAGTCATGGGCTTCCCATAATATCTTATTTTTCAACACTTGATTGAGAGGAATACAGAGCCTTATCCTAAAATAGAAAAGTCCACCATCCACAGTGAAATTTTGGCATTTAACTCTAAGCTTAGGATCAGTGTCCTTAACTAGGATTTCTCTAAGCCTTAGCTGATACTTAGGATCCTTGTCTACCTCTTCTTTGGCTAGCTAAATGATTGGATTGCTATAGGCATCGATATCATGGTAGCTAAAATCTCTGCTTTAGATGGCTCTTCTATGATAAGTTCATTCAGAAAAGCTTTATGACTTAATGCATTAGCAATCACATTCTCTTTTCTAGGTCTGAACTTGATTTCAAAATCAAATTCTTGCAAGACTTCAATCCACTAACGCTGCCTCATGTTGAGTTCTGGTTGAGTAAAGATTCATTTGAGACTTTTGTGGTGAGTGACCAAAGTAAACTTTCTTCCAAGCAGATAGTGTCTCCACAATTTGAGAGCCTGGATCACAACTAACAGCTTGAGATCATAGGTGGCGTAATTTCTCTCATGGATTTTCAGTTTCCTTGAGGATCGGATGACCTTGCTGCGTAAGCACACAACCTAGGGCAAGAGAACTGTGTCTGTTATACAACCTCAAACACTTAACTTAGGTCAAGTAGCTATAAGATGGGTGCTACTACCAAACTTTTCTTAAGCTGCACAAAATTGGCTTGCTCAATGGGCATCCACACAATAGTAGTTTTCTTTTTCAGCAAATCAGTGAGAGGTGCAGTTATTAAGGCATAATTTTTTATGAAAATTCTATACCATCCAATCAACCCTAAAAAACTTCTCACTTTCTTAGCTGTCATTGGAGGTTGCCACTCTTGAACATCTCTAATGTTGGCTGGGTCTACACTGGGTCTACAGAGATTCCTTCAGCAGATACTATGAATCTGAGATATTCCATCTGTCTTTTGAAAAAGGCACACTTCTTTTTTTTCGCATAGAGCCTGTGCGTCCTCATTGTATCGAGCACAATGTGCAATTGCAGCTCATGGTCTTTGTCTCTCTTGAAGTATATTAGGTTGTCATCAAAGAATACAAGGATAAACTCATCAAGATAAGATCAAAAAATGTCCTCCATTAATCTATTAAATGTAGCATGGGCATTAGTTAGGCTAAAAGACATTACAAGAAATTCAAAATGACCATATCTGGTATTGAAGGCAGTTTTGGGGATATCTTCGTCCTTGATCCTTATTTGGTAATAACCAAATCAGAGATCAACCTTGGAAAAGATTTTCGCCCCTTGTAGCCTATCAAGTAGCTTGTCTATTCTTGGGATCGAATACTTATTCTTGATTGTTACCTAGTTTAGATCTCAGTAATCAATGCAAAGGTGGAGAGTTTCGTCCTTTTTCTTTTGAAACAATACTGGGGCTCCCCATGGCAAATTACTAGGTTTGATGTATCCTTGATCTAGTAACTTCTTGAGTTGCTCTTTTAGATCAATTGCTTCATGGATAGATATTTTATACAGACTCTTAGCGATCGGAGGGGCTTTTGGTTCAAGTCTGCTGATCTCATGATCAACTTCTCTTCAAGGTGGTAGTTCAATCAGCTCTTCTAGAAGATGTCATCATACTCCTTCAGTCTATATGGCTCTCCCTTGTCTTGATTATTTTGCTCAACCTTATTTAATTTTATGAGATACACGGGTAATCCTTTTCTTTACCCTTTTATTATGCGAGATGATTTGGCTAGTTGGACCTTGGGTTTTCTTGCCTCACCTTGGGTCATCACTTTTTTCCCCTTTAGGTTTTGAAAAGTCACATGGCCTTTTCTACACTGAATATGTTTGTCATTGGGGATTAGCCAGACCATACCCAATAGACATTCATAGGTCCCTAAATTCATGATCCTAAATCCCATTTCAGAGAGATTGCTTCCTAGGCTAAATGTCACTTTGCAAGTTTGCTGTGAGTAGACATGATTTCTTTTCCATTAGCAAGTTCCACAAGCAACCTAGATGTAGGTATTGTGTCTATACCTAATTTATTGGCACACTTTGGTGACATGAACGAGTGTGTGCTTCCAAAGTCAATTAGAATTTTAAAGGACTTACCTTGATATGCTACTAATGTTTGAATAACTGAAAGCTGGTGATTTGGGCCTTTCCTAATGGAGGATGGCATGAACTGATGCCCTCTCCATATCAACTTCCATAGTTGGGTTTCCCTCTTCTTCAGGCTCTTTATAAGAATTACATCATATGCTTTTCCTCTTGCAATTGAAGCTTGGTTTTGACCTCTATAGTACTATCCTTGGCAAGGAATTTGGCCAAGCTTTGGGTACTGTCTTCTAAAGCGGCCCGAGTCATTACAGTGGAAACACTTAGGTACTCCTGAGTTTCTTCCGGTAGGTATGAAGTTTTTTACTACATTTGTTTTGGCCCTCTTTTCTTGACCAGGTGAACGCTGACCTTGGGCTCGCTTAACATAGCCAAGTGAAGTCCCTTTGTTTTGATTCTAGAGCCTATTATTCCTTGGCTTTGATTGAATTTCTTGAACAAGAGGTGTTGCGTGAATCAACGCATCTTGCACATCAATTGGGTGAATAGATTCAAGGCATGTGTTCAGAGGAGCATTCAATCCGTGACAAAACTTAGACACCTCTACTGAGCAATAGTCATGGAAGATGCATATTTAAGTAGTGAGAGAAACTTTGAGTAATATGCCTTCAGGCAAATTCTTAGCCCTCTTAAGTTAAAGAACTCATTCATTTTTAACGTGCGATAAGCTAGTGGCAAATATCGACCACTCACAGCTTCTTTCAACTTTTTCCAAGTAATAGTTGTCTCAGCAAGTCCTTGGTCTTTACACCATGGTTTCCACCACAAGCGTGCCTCACCAGTCAGTTTCAACTTGGAGATCATAGCTGGATTAGCAGAGGTAGTTCTCGTGGCGATAAAGTAGTCCTCCATGGTCTCAATCTAAATCTCTACCCCGACTTCAATGTCTTTGCCCTTGCCATCGAATTCCAGTAGCTTAACCTGATTAAGCAGATACTTCTTCTCTTGAATTTCAATTAGACTAGCAATAGTTGTATTACCTTGGGTTATCATAAGTTTCATGAATTAGTTTAGCGCTTAAAATTTTCAACTTCGTTTCCACATTAAAATATCTTACTAGATTTGTGAAATTATGATAGGCCAAAGAGCACAATATTTTTACAAAATCTAGCCACGAGTATATTAGTAGCCATAAGCTATGATTTCTAGAAGTAAGGAATATTTTCAAATGGTAGATGTTTACAAGTAGAGATACATCAGCATTGATAGGTTAGGTTGGATGCTATGTACAATTTCCAACACAGGATATCATTATTTTTTTCTTTTCTAGGATGGATATCAGTTACGTTCATTTAGAAGAAAGTAGGCCAATTGCTATCTATGTCTAGAAACCTATACTATGGAGATATGGAAAACCATGGATATGGTAATCTCGATACTTGGGACGTCCTTGGATTATAATCATGTCGGTTGGGAATTTTTTTAGTACCTTATCATAGACATAATGGTCTAGATGTATGTGTTGACCACACTGGTAATCATAAGTGGATTCCTTCTAGATGGACAAAAGATAAAGGCCTCAACTACTTTTAAATTTTCCATCCATTCAAGGCATTTCAGATTAGTTTGCATGTTGAATAATCAATTGACCTCGATGTAACAGTAACGCTCATCCCAAAACCATCTTCTTTCACGATTCATAGGGGATGGATCATATAGGCGACCGAGTATCCTCATAATTTCTTTTCTCCACTCATCATCCATGGCATTGAGCATAGATGTGTACATTGCTTGAAAAACAAGGAACTGGTTCCAGGCTTCACTATTCTACCAAATTTTATCCCTTAACAATTAGTAGGTTGATTATTACTTAGAACAGTTGGTTTTAAAAACCATAGATATTTTTAATTTCAATTATGCTCCGATACCACGTGTCATGTGCCTACCTAACAATTCCATGGCATCACATTTTAGCAGTTTATCGGGGAACTATCCTAGACAGCTTCGCTCGGTACTCGTGAGAATGCACAGGATCTATTATCTAGGTTTTCCAAAGTCCACCATGTAATGGAAGGTACCGACCGTCCCCACAAGGATCAACCTGCAAGATTGGGTGACAACAACTGAGGTCTCGATACATCAGCTAGATCCATCGGAGGTATCCCACAAGGGCTTCTTGTCCGACTGGAGCGATTGTAGTTACCCTTGGTTCATGAAGTGCAATGCTTTCTTCCAGTAATTGGTTAGAATTCAGGAAACCTTAATAGATTTCTGGCACAGCCGCTGCACCTTTTCCCTAAGATAATTACTGATTAAGGTTTTAAGATGTGTAAGTCAACGCTCGGCTCTACCTAATTTTTCCTAATTAAAGTTTCGTTCAATCTCTTGAGAGAAGGTCCCAGCTTACCGGGACCACCCATCCGTAGGATGGATCCATTAGGGATCTCGCCCACCCGCTTTCCACAAATGGTTTTCTTTAGTTTTCTAATTACATATCACATTAAGTTATGGCATATAAAAGTAACTTTGTTAATTAACCCATTATCACATGTTCCTTTGTGTAATTTTACGGCACAACACAAATATAGAGAAAACAATCTTTTGGCAAAAATATTTTTTTATTGTTTCGCAAAGTTATTTACAATGATTTTGCCCTTCTGCTTATGTAGAAGATATCTCAATTTACTAGAAAATCCCTTCTATCTACGTAGATGAAAAGAAACCATCCAAGATTTCTGTCCCTTCACTAGTACTCGGGACTCCACTATCCCATCCTGATTTGTGTGAGGGTCAGGCAGTTCCTTGGAGTGATCGAGAAATTTACAACTAGAGCCCCCTGGCACTCTCACCTCCTCCTACTTAACTGATTCCTCATCGAGCGACCTCTCACCATCGAGGCCGTGGTCCAAAGCTCCTCGTAGCGGTACAAAACAATTTCCCTTGGAGCAAGGTTCCACATCTAGCCATGAGGGAGGCATAGCACGATCTTTCCTCTTATTATCCTAATTATATATTTACAATTAGATCTAACTCCTACAAGCACAATCAATCTTTCCTGTGCAACCATCAATGCGTGCACAAATAAAAAAGAAACAGTGCCAAGTGTTTTTAGCATAGGAAGTAACCCCACCCAAATCTAGGGTTTCTGTTTTAAGGTTCCACCTTATTCTTAGGGTTTCACTTCCTACTTGCAACTATTTTTTTGAGATCCACAAGTTATTTCACAAATCTGATTAATTATGAGAAGTCTATTTTATCCTTATGAAAATTTTGTTATTTCTACCCTAAAAGATAATATGGGCATTTATCCTTATGGCAAGCAATTCATGTGCTACCCTGCCCTAACCCATGATTAGGAGGATTTCAAATGATTTTTCAAGTCTCTTTATACTTTAGAATTTGTATCGACAAATTCTTATCAATGTCCAATAAGTTCTATAGACTTTCGATATTATTTAATTTCCTGATATTGATAGTTTGAGGGTTATTGAGTATTTCATAGTTGTTTTTCCTTCAACATTCTTGATATTTTAGGTTAGGTTTTCTTGTTGATTCATATGTGGGTCAACTCATGATATTGACGCTCTCACTAATATAATCATCAATGTTAACATTATGTGTGTTTTTAGAAAGAAAATATTTTTTATTTTATTCTACTCACATTCTATGGTTTAATTGAGGATGTTCGACCATTTGCCAAACTTTCAACATTATCTAGAAAGATCAATTTTCATTTAGCTATGTCTTAAGTGCAATGCTTGATTGTTTTTATGAAAACTTTATACTAGGCAATGTAAAAATCATAAGTGTAATTTTTCTTTCATCTTTTAGACATCGAAGTATATTTTCACTCTCCTAATTTATTTTGAATTTTTGTGACCTCAAGGAGCCATGGATGTCAAGTGAAATTGACGTGGTAATTCAGGGAGAGTTGGTGGTCGTCCAGAAAAATTTCACTAGCAGTTTACTTAGTGGTATGGTCATATGGGACAAAGGCATAATAGGGGATAGAGAAAAATAAAAATAAGGTAGAAGGGGGGTATTTTCCTTTTTCTAGGCTCAAGCTTCAATGGAAAAGAGAAGTAGAGAAAATTTTCCATCATCAACAGGTCTTCCTTCTTGCTTTCTTCCTGAAGGAGAGGGGATGTATTTAAAGGTATGAGGGGGAGTATGCATTCGACTGATTCTTTTGGCTACTTGTCTCAAGAGCCAATTGAGCTTTGTTAAATATTCATTTTGATTGCCTACTTGTTGGATGGTGGCATGGGGATAATTTTAAAATGCTTTCTCTCCCTCTCCAAGCGTAAAAAAGGTCATGTATTTTGACATATTTTTTCAAAAACGTCTTTTTTTCTTCAAAATGACTTCATCTTGTGGTTTTTGGCCTAGTTACCTCATGACTTATCTAGTTTTTAAAGTCATGTCATACTCTTTGACACTCAACTTACTCAATATCATGCTCGTTCTTGTGTGTTCTTCATCTATCGATTGAGGCTTTTGTGAATTGTCTTGCGGTTATGAAATAAATGTGATACTCGATGCATTAAATGGAATCAAGAATGCCAATTTAAATATAATGCGAGAAAAAATTATAGGATCAAGTCGTCATGATATTATTTATGAGGTGTCTTTGCTTTTTGTTGGATGGGAACATTGAGGCATCTTCTCATGTTAGATTATGGAATTGACTTAATGCAAGACTCGATATCAAGGAAATTACATTCAATCACTTATGTGATAGCTCAATGAGTAAATTTTAAAATGCCTCAAGCCTAAATTCATTTTTTGATATGAAGCACTGTGGTGGGAATATTACAATGTTACTATCATCTATGAGGGTTGCAAGCCTCAAATGTTATAGATGGAGGATGATTAATCCTTGAGTATAATGCACCAAGAAATCACAATGTTAATGGTGAATCCTCTTACTAGCTTCTATTTCAAATTAGACAATAGAAATATTTGAAGTTGGAGCTGAGAGTACTATTACCAATAGAAAGTGTGCGGTTCCATATATTTTAGAAATTGTGAAATTTCCTAAAAAATCCAAGCTCCACAAGTTGTAATATCCAACACTTGTAATAAAAATAGCTACTTTTTTAAAAAAATACACTTGTAATATTTTAATTTTATGTTGTTTTTAAACTTGTCATGATTTTATACAATTATATTTGAAACTATTTAAACATGTATTATGCACGTGCTTTAATTTTTGAGATAAGATGCATGCGCTCGACTACACATCGAGGGAGAGAAATGCCTCCCCTAACCTTGACTCTTTTGAGAATGTATTTTATTGAGATAGTATGCATAAGTCTATGTATCCACTTGGGGATGAGGGGGAGAGTGTCTCCTCTCCAATAATGGTTGATAGAGTACATGTGTATTCTTGAATTTTACAATGAATTTTTTGAACATGTATAGACATTGTTCTTTCGAGATATGACACATACACACACACATCTATATGTTGGGGGGAGACTCTATCAATGTAGCTATTGTGAGTATGAATTTATTTTGTTCTATCATCTTATCTCCATTGTTGTGTGTGTGTGTGTGTGTGTGTAAGGAACTTAGGATAGTGAAGCTCTACATCTTCTTCTTGCTTTTCTCAGTCTTCTTCTTTGCATCATGGTAAGAGCATTGAGTTTGGAGTTGCATGTGAGGTTATGAGATAGGGAGAGAGTGAGGAATATGGTGAGGTGAAGCTTTACATCTTCTTTGCTTTTCTTCTTCCTCTTCTTTACATCATGGTAAGAGCACTAAGTTTGGAGTTGCATGTGAGGTTGTGAGATAGGGAGAGAGTGAGGAATCTAGTGAGTTGAAGCTCTTCTCCATCTTCTTATGTTATCATGCGTGTACTTGGTGGTGGATGTGAAGAAGCGATAGCATTGACTTGTGGTGCTTGGGTCATGGGAGACTTCAAGCTTAAGTCTTACATTCTTACTTTCTTGGGTTGGAGAGAAAGATGCATGGTTAGTTGGACCGATGTGCTAAGAAGACAAGATGCTAAAGAAAGTTGGACCTTCTAAAAGAATAAAAGTTCATCCAATATCTTTAACCAAAATGGTTAATACAATTGAGACCACTTACCCTTATATAGATCAAAAGTAGGGTTGCACCTTCTCTATGATGGCATCTTGTTTGCAGTTTAGGGTTTGTGCAACCTTCTCTATAATGGTTTTCACTCTCTTTTAGGTATTCTACCCACTTTGTAGGTTCTCACTAGTCATTGCTTGATGTATACTTAACCTTTAATCTATTTAGACCTAGCCTATGCTATTGCAATTACATATTCATCTATGCATCCCACACAATAGTTTTGGGTGCAACAATGACAGATGTGGGTGATAACACAATGTGTATGAGTGTAGTGAGTTTGACTCTCACAAAAGAATACAACCATGAAAATGATATGTGCGAAGTAATACAAGTGCACATGAATAGTATGTTGAATCTCCAAAAATAATAATCTTTTAAAAAATTGATACTCTTGCTTTGATATTATTTTGACATTCTTTGAATGTCGTTGACACATTTCTTGTTAATATTACCACCCTCCATGACAAGTGTCAATTCCAAGGCACGCACATTAAAGGTAGACATTGAATGTTGGCATAGACTTGATGAAGAATTAGACATGATGGATGAGTAATGAATGTTGTTGATGAACTAATAGTATGGAGGATGTCGCTAGTACTATGGTAGATGGCAAGGATGATAATATTATTAGTGACACAACATGTAAGAGATGGTATTGTTGTGCTATTAGTACTCTTGGGCTGTCTTCCTATTTTGATAGAGCTTGAATTGTCATGGAAAATGAATTGGAGGTTGTTGAAGATAGGAAAGTTGGATATTGAAGCAGAAGTAATGGCTCACGATTCTCCATGAACACTTGTGTACAAAGAAAACCTCATGTGTAATAAGTTCTTAGGGGACATTGCTGATCGTCTCCCTTATCTGCATAACATATGATGGTGTGGTTTGGGAGATGGTTTGAGCCATATATGATTTTAAGAGCCAATGTATACTTTCATGTTATAGAATATGTGGTGAAACTTGTATTTTAGACTTTCGAAAGTGTGGCGATTTGTTCTCTAAACCAAAGATATCCTATAATCGGTTGGTGAATATTTTTAATGAAAATAATAATGTAATAAAAGGTTTAAAGTGTCAAGGAAAGAGGAAGTCATTGATAAGCTGGTGAAAAACTATGGAGGATTTGCATATTAAATTGACTAAGTAGAAAGATTCTGGGAAAACTACTCATTCACTCCGCCTATAGGAATAATTTTGTGCATAGATGCATATGGTGTGATAGCCCTAAGCACGAGCACAAATATTGTGAATCATTTAAGAATGTTATGTAAATTTTTTTAATTTTCTGGTTGGATGGAAAGATCTTTGCAACCAAGAATGATAAGTATATTGCTATAAATTTTGGTAAGGGTGGAATGAAAAAGATTTTTGAGGATATGATTGCTCGGACATATTATGTAGCCATAGGAGATGCTTCAACTTATGGTGTTCAGATTGAAAAACCAAAGTGCAAGTCAAAGTTATGGACTTTTGCTTTACAAACTACAAATAAGGACAAAGTGTAGCAAGTAGATTTATCTAGTGCAAGGAAGAGCATCACAATAGAGATTGGGTGGGAATCTCCAATTGATAAATACTCAATTTATACCTATTTAACAAAGACCCTAGGTACATAAGTGAGTGTTGAGGAAAAGTGAAAAAGGGATGATAATGGTCGTAGCACTTCCAAGAAAACTAGAAGGGGTAAGCCTATAGCACCACCTTTTAGACCACGACCTGAATAGAATAAAGAATTGCATAGAAGAAGTAGAAGAAACAAGATGCTAGACCAAAGAAACAACCATGTTACAAGCTTCCTTCAAATGCTGAGTCTGCAATAGATCTTAAAAACGTGTTCAAGGAGAGAATCTTGAATAGCAAGATTGAATTCATCTTAGAGAGATTTTGGAAATTGTAAAGAGAGTTTCATGAAGAAATTACAAACATCATAAATAGAAAGAAACATGTGATTCAGACTATAGGAGATCCTGTCATGCAGTGTATCACAATTGAGGAGATGACTAAGCAAAGTGATGATGAAATTCTTGTTGGTGTTGTAGTATATCCAAAGATTGTGAAGAGTATACAACCAGTGCACTATGTAGAGGATCATGCACCTGTAATGATTACCTACATGCATTTTTCTAAAAGTCATTAGGCACGAGCAACCATTGAGATAGTGCTTAAGATTGGAGAGATGGAGACACCATGTGTTGCCTTGCTAGATCATAGCTCAAAGATAAATGTTATAGTTTGTCGTTTGCATGAGAGCAGGAAGTGGCATGTAGATGTAGAACATGGTTGACAAATGAGAGACACCAATAATACTGCAAGAGAGCTATATGCAACATGTCTGAATATGAGGGTGTCCATAGGGAATGTTCAGGGTGATTGTCATTTCTTAATGCAGGATTCATGCTCTTATGATGTCATTTTGGGTTAGCCCTTTATCATGAAGCACAGATGGAAGTAAAGATTATAGATGATGGATCTACATGTATGTGGATCCGAAGCCAAGATGGAAAAAGATCTTAGCAATTTATGATAGTCTGTCTAAATCACCCACGAAACAAAGATACATTGCAGGATTCTCCTCTACGCGCAAAAGAACCAAAATTTCACTAG
Source organism: Lygodium microphyllum (assembly GCF_053477565.2). NCBI lineage: Eukaryota > Viridiplantae > Streptophyta > Polypodiopsida > Schizaeales > Lygodiaceae > Lygodium > Lygodium microphyllum. Next base: position 1,399,244 of record NW_028229520.1, read on the forward strand.
GTTCCACTGTCCTACAATATGACGATGGTACAAGGAGAGAAAAGCTCTCACATCCTGGTAGCAATGTTTTTTCTTCAAGATTTATTGATCTTTTAGCTAAGAGTTCTGTTTGTTTTCACAAAGTTGCAAAGATGTCTAGAGCTACCAAGCAATATGCATGAAGAAAGGAAAAAGAGTTGAGAAGAGCAAGTTTATTGGAGGATGAGGAGTGCATTGATGGGATGTATAATGGGCTATCTTATGCAAATACTATTATAGAGATTGAAGATATGTTGAAAAGAGAGGTGCAAAGTGGTTCCAATTTTGTGCAAGTACATTGCCTAGATATGTACCATGAGATTGTTGATTTTATGCAACAAAGAGGGTTGGGTACTGAGTTTTCTCAACAAAAAGAGTTATTTGCTTATGTATTTTAGCAAACAGAGAAGAGGGCTGAATTATTAGCCAACAAAGTTATAGGGGGCTGAGTTATTTTAACCAAAAGAGTTTTATGATGATTCATTTCAGCATACAAAGTTTGGGGCTATTTATATGTAGTCCAAAAAGAATATGACTAATTTATTTCAAGTGATAATTTTGGGTGCTCCCCATTTGTAGCAAAAGTTGGTTTACAAGAGAAAAAGAGTGAAGCCAAGGTTTAAACCAAGTACAAAACAATTGACAAGAAAGTGAAACCAATTGCAAGGACGTTACCTCCTAACAATGATGAGCAAATGAAGAGGGTTACCAAGCAGTTGGATTTGAGGAATCCAAAAAATATTTTTCAATCGACATTAGCAAGATTGAAGATTGTGAATGGGGAGTTCTTGCTTCTTGCAAAGAGACAATGCTTTGAGGAGAATATGCTCACTACTGATGTAATGTTTAGAAAGATCAAAGCTATATCGACAATGAATGCAAAAGAGACACTAAAAGAGCATACTAATGATACCTTGAATAAGAGTATTAAAACTTAAACTTGAGAATGTAGATGGAACGGATAAAGTTCATGTAGATGGTATATAATCAGGTTGATACAAAAGAACTGGGCATTTTGATTGAGGGTGTTCATATGCAGGATTGTAGAAGTTAGAGAGGAGTGCAAAGGAGACATTGTGACAATGTTGCTTGTACAAGACAAAGATACTTTCATAGGTGTTTTTTCCAAATTAATCACATAAAGATATGCTTTGGATTGCAAAGCTAGAGGAGGTGATGATACTTGAATTGTGTTTCAGACATACATGCTAAAACAAAGAGATGTATACATGCTTATCTATGGATTTCAAGAGTTTCACCAACCTGAAAAAGGAATGATAGAATATTCAAGTGATTGTCTTCAAGAGGGCGACATATGTAGAATGATGAAGTAGGTTTTCAATCCTTGCAGACTCCATGTGTTGCTAAGTATGATAAATAGGTTGTTTGGACCAAAATTGAATCCATGGGATGTATGTATGCCTTATTGGTCGATTATCCAATGGTCGTTTGATCCTAAAGGAGGGATATTGTTGTAGGTTAGTGTAGTAGTCAAGTTGGAGCAGAATTCAAGATCTTGAAAACTATTCTATGTCAGCAAGAATTTATGGCGGCTGGAACTTCTAGGATGGGTTTCTATACCTAGGGAAGAGACCTACCAAGTTTGGTTGTCATCCGAGTTGGTATACGAAAGTTACAGGGACAAGAAGGTCGATGTTTGGCCAAGACTGCATGCAATAAAAGACAATTGCAAGATGCACAGAAAATTTTAGGGTTTGAAATATTTGAAATTTAGTTCTAATTTCTTCACAAGAGTTGTAGATCAAAATCAAGGCTACAACTTTGTAGAAGAAAGCTCAGTAATCCAAGTTATAGATCAAAACATATGGACACTTTTCTACAAGGTGGTCCTGTAGGACAGCTTTTCAAGCACAAAGAGATTGAATCTAAAGGATGTAAAGTATTGTATGCCATATATACTTTAACAGAGGTAGATAGTGACGAAGAAATTTCGGTATGGCAACCTCTATACTATGCCAAACTCCCTTCTCCCACAAAGTGGATGAGGTAAGGGCACCACCTAGTCATGGAAAAGTGGACTAGGACGCTATGTAAGAGGGAGAGGAGCTTGTGAGGGAGAAGAGAGGAAAACTAAGAGAGAGAGAGAGAGAGAGAGAGAGAGAGAGAGAGAGAGAGAGAGAGAGAGAGAGAGAGAGAACTAGAAAAAAATAGATGAATCAATAAACTTAAGAGATGGAGAACCCTCGAGACATAACCAATGTACACAATATGGACATCAATAGCATGGGCTTATTACACTGTAGAGCATGCATAAGCTTTAGTAAGGGAATGAACTGCATAAGCTCATGAGAGAGAATGGGGAAGGCTCAATAGGGCTGAAGAAGGCCTCTGGCTTTCTCTTTTCTTGCAAATTACAAAGGGGAAGGCCTCTTTATATAGGCATTGAGGGTGTTTAGGGAGAAGGTTAAAATAGAATAGGAATTAACACCACCAAAGTTGCATTAAGGCGGTTCCACCAATGTGGAAGCTCCATCTAGATGTTTTGTTGACCAATTTTGTACTTAATCAAGTTCCATCATAGGTGAGTTGTCTCCATTTCCCCCCCAATAGCTTGAGTCTAAGAGCTCTCCTATAAAAATATATAGAGAATCTTCATAAAATAAGATCATATCTAGCAATAATAGAGAGAGAATAGTGAGAATTCATACATTACTACTACAATTAAGGATGATTTGAGGGTGATTTAGGAGGGGAATTCTAATGGTTTATTATCTTGAGAGAGAGGAGAAGAGAGGGGAAAGGGTTGGGAGTCTAACGAATGATATTTTATGGAAGTATTAAGTGTGGGGAAGAAAGTGTGGGTGTGTATAAAATTGGGAGGTGGTCTCCACTGCAGTTGGAAAAAGTTATCATCCACCAAAAATTTATAAAAAAAACACCATCCAAAACTTCAGCTCATGCGCTACAACTTTCATGTTGAAATTTTTTTTTGGATCAGAGTGGAAGTATTTTTAAAAAATCTTACAAAATCATGTACCTGATTTTTCTTCCACTAATGCTTCCAAGAAGGGTCCCATTTGGTTGAATTATCATAAGGCTCCAAAGTCATGACATTATGAGCCTCACATGCCCTTTGGATGGCTCCAAATCCATTTCATGTCTTTTCTTTTCACATTATACATTTTTCCTTCACCTTCCTCCATTGATCTTTACTCTTCACCCCCCTGGTAAACTGGTCCATGAAATATTTCCATCTAGTGATTTCTTGGATTTCCCAAGAGGTTGTTCCCACCCTATTCTTTATTTCAAAGCTCCAAATGCACAAAAAATCAACAAAGTGTTAGACAAATATTTTTTTGTGATTTTCTCGGATCAGATAGGATTGACTTGAGGATAGTCGGAGCAGGGAAAAGGTTCAAAGTGTTTAAGAGAAGAGGTATAGAAGAGTATTCAATGGAGGACTTGATAAAAAAAACCACGAAACAAATTAGAAAATTCACAATACTCATTGATATGTAAAGTGCTTCACTTTTTGGCGCTAGAATATGCAAGACTTGCCTAATGTTATTAGATAGAATTTGATGGGTGCTATAGGAAAAGAAGTTTTTAATGGCAACGGTAGATATTGAGGTTATTAAAGGGGCTGATTGTGGATTAGAACACAAAAAGGGATAGTAATTCGATGAGACCAATCAGTCAATAGGCTGTAGTTAAGGCAATCCACCCTCCTCCTACAGCCTCTTTGCCCAACTAGCAAGTTCTCCAAAACCTAACATGCCTAGATTAAGGATATGTAGCATCCAATGAACCAACCCCCTTTGGGAGAGGGGGGTATATGGAAGCACACTTCAATCCATATTTGTATATCTAATGTGATCAACCATAGGTTAATGATGTGGATCTTTGATCTTGGTGAGAGAGGAGTTTTGAGCCCGGGATGTGCCTAAAATTTTCCAAAAAATCTAAAATTTAGGGGAAAAATATTTAACATCGAAGGTGGCAGCTCCAGCTAGGACGATTTTAAGCACCAAGTGAAATACGACTCTTAAAAGGCGCCCGAGCGACACTTGTTGATTTTTGATAACTTTTTAGACTGCCGTGTGGGTTGTCAGGAGTTGCTAGTCAGTGCGGAAAGTCAAGCCGGACACACAGAAATTTACAACACTTGAATCGGAGCCCGGGTGAGGAAGGAGCCAACAAATGGTCAAGATATGAAAAGGTGGACATTTGAGAGGCCAAAAGGGGTAGTGCCTTTTGGAGTTTGACACCCCCCCCCTAAAATTTCATGCATTTCTTGATCAAAAATGTGGAGAGAGAAGGAAGAACATGGCGTGCAAACAAACGGCGCATTTTTCACTTAATGATCATGGAGATGGAGATGGCAGGTTGTGAGTACCCCATACAACCGATCTTGGGGCTGATCTTCTCCTTCTTGGCCAATCTTATCACATGTCTTTGCCCATCCAATGGTGGCCTGAATGAAGAGAGCCAATTCTAGTCTTTCCCTCTCCTCCCTCTCTCTCCCCTAAGGGGCCGTTCTTGTGTGCAAGAGAAAAATGAAGAATGGTGAAGGAAAGCTTGTCCGGATGAGACCGGATTGCTTTCGGATCGGTGTAGACATGAAGATTGCTGATTGTGAAGATGCTGGACATTGAATGTGGGCTGACCCGCAGTCCCGCTCCAAAACCGAGATCCCGAGACACAAAGCCTAAGCGGTAATTCAATTTTTATGAAGGAAAAATGAGTTTTTTATGCTATTTGGTTGATGAAATATTGTTCCCATGGGCTGATTATGCATTATGATGTTGTTTGTTATGAGTTTGATCAATTTATGCTCTGAAAATTAGAAAATCATAAGTGCCATGGCTGAAATTAATGTCATGAAACCTGTAAAACACGCGTTTAAGGGGTAAAAATGGGGTTTTTTACAAAATAAATGAGAAATATGAGATATAGCATTAAAAAAACCATGAAATTTTGCTATCAAGGAACCTAAGGGCCACATTCCACAATTAATATTAATTTTTAGTCATTTTTTATTGAAGAAAATAGAGGAAAAAATATCAAAAAATGGTGAGAAATGGGTTTTAAATGGGAAAAAATTAGGAAACGGTAAAAGGAAAATTCCAAAAAATTACATGTGTGGTTGTGCAATGTATAATGAAGGTAGAGCACGAGGTTGGCCTCGGTTTACCCTCATTTGTATGTTTATGTCCGTGTTTATCGCTTTCTTTATAAAGAAATACACATAAAATGACATTTTCACCTATCAACGAATGCAAAACATTAAACGGTAGGGTGAGAGGGGAGTTTGAGCGTCAAAATATGGATTAAAATATGTTTTATGTGTTGCATCATGCCTATAGGCCGTTGTTCTAAAATAAAGAGAAAGGGAGCATGAGCGTAAGGCTCGGTGCCTGTTCTCATTACATAAACGTTAGCATGGAAATCATGAAAAGATTGGTTTCGCACGATGCACAATGCCGATTTTCTTTTATTTGTGCACTAAACCCTTCACATTATGCACTATGCATGGTTCATGGTATCAATGGAAAAGCTCCTAGACTGCATAGCAATTGTTTTCTTAGGACTCTGACCCATGATTGAGAGTGTGAGGTTATCCCTTGCCGTAGGATAGAGGGTCGGTTTCCTAAGGGCCTGTGAAGTAAGGACACATGGTATATCTCCTGGAAATACGAGAAATATAAAAGAGAGGAGTTTGTGTTCGATTGTGTTATATGTTTAGCAGCGCATCAAGGGGCCAATCCCTGCGATGCAGGAGAGTTGCAGTGGGGCCGCAATGTTTCTACCGAGAGGTTTCCTCCATATGTATGTGATCGTGGCATTGCCAATATGTATGGGTTCTCCCTCTGAGGAGCTTATGGAAAAGGGAAACGTTGGACTATAAACTATAAACGCATAGATTAAGCTTTAGTGTTGTTTGTCCTCTAGCATTAGATTGACACTCCTAGTCTGCAAGGCCGTGAGGGTGTTTGTGTGTCATGAGCATGAGGTCCGGCTAGTGCCATAGCTAGTGCCGGCCCATTTTAGGTCCCATCACTGGTGTGTCTTTCAGGAGCTACTAATAAGTGGTGCTTCTCGAATCTAGGGTTTCTAGGGACCAAAAGAAAGTTGGTTTATGTCCTCTGACAAGGACCGTCAAGCCAAAATACAAAAAGCAGAATGTGCTGAGAGGGCTAGACGGCAGTTAGAGATCATAAGTCATTATTCTCCTCAAAGAAGTAGCCTGATACGTATAAGAGGCAGTGGTCTCAGTAACCCAACTGCTCCACATAGTCCTTTAGGTGCAGGAGGAAGCGAAGTTCTTCCTCTCTCCCACCAAGTCAACCCACTTCAAGTGGGGGTGTGATTCCGTCAGTTCAAACTCCCATTGCTAATCCGATTGTCTCCATGGCACAACCCATTGCAATTCCTGCAGGCACGCCAGATTTGCCAGCATTAGGAGTTCATTTGCCATTTTCATTGGGTTAGCTGAAGAAGATGCAGAGTTTCACATTTGTGAATTCCAAAGACTAATGTTTAATTACCATATCCAAGATGAGGGACATCTTATAATGTTCTTTGACATGACGTTAAAAGGAAGGGTTGCGGTATGGTATCATAGCATAGAGTTTGGAACCATAACCACAATCGACCAATTTTACGCAGCTTTCCAAGGAGAATATGCCCCTGAAAGAGGTGGCCAATACTGGTTGCGTGTGTTGAACGTAACGCGCCAAGACCCCCATGAGAATGTGAAAGTCTATGCCAAGAAGCTGAAGGAAGTGTTTCGTAAGTTACAAACTTACATTCCTATTCTGTTGGCTGCCCAATTGCAATGCTTCTTGCATGGATTGGATTTCAATATTCAAATTCAATTGAGCAGTGTGGCTTTGGCTGATATAGACACCGCCATTACGTGGGCAGAAGGAGTAGAAGCACGATTACAAATGGCCTACTCCTCTCGAATAAATGTTAATGTGGGTTTAGTACCTGGAGGCAATCTACCATTGATGAATGGAAGTCAAGGGATGCCTATGACTAACTCTAATGGGAGAGGAAGCATGGTTCAGAATGTACCTTTGCTGCCAGCTCCTCCTAGTGTGACTATGCCTATGGCAAGAAATGTTGGAGGCCAAGTTTCGAACCCTAATGTTGTTCCTGTGAGTCAACAACCAATGTCCAATCAAATTGTTAGGCCAATGGAACGACGGGTAGATGATCGAGGCTATGAGTCGAGTGCATCTAATGTCCTTGGCAAAGTTAAGGATATGATGAAGTATTATACCAACATGATTTCTGAACAATATTGGCAAATAGCTGTTGACGTCAATTTCTTGAAGAAGTAGCAGAATCTGATAGGGAGTCAACGCCCTGAAGAGGGTGGACCCTTAAGATTCAGTTGTAAGTGGTGTGGCGGACAACATTTCCCTAGAAATTGTCCAAATGTTAAATGCGATATTTGTGGGAAGTCGGGCCACTTAGCCACTACCTGTTGGAGTAAGATTAGTTCCCTCCAACAAGGGAGTAAACAGCTAGGTCCAGTCAATCATAGAGCACAAGGTAATAACCCGCAGCAAAATGATGTACTAAGACAAATATTGCAAAGGGGAAAGACCACTATAGAAGAGTTTCCACAAGGCAATGGAGTCAGCCTTATTGAGGCTTTCCGCATCAATGATGCTAAAACCTCTAACTTAAGAGCCATGAAAAGAGGCCAAAAGGCTAAAGAGGTGGGTAAAGATAATGTAAAACCGATTGAGGGAAACCCCAAGCAAGGAGATAAGGGGACGCAAGTCTAGAGTCCTAGCATGGAAGGTGGACCTCTACGGCTGGTTGACAAAAAAGTCGATCCTAAGAAGGATGAGGAAGTGCCAAGAAAGAAGGCAAGAGCTAAGAAAGAAGCACCAAAGCCAGTCCCGAGACCAAAAGAAAGAATGGTTTGGCGAGAAAATAGAGCTTTGGCTACCTATCATGATTTTGATTTAGCAAGTTTTCTTTGCAAAGTCAAACCAGATGTAAACCTTTTACAATTGATTAAATTATCTCCAAGAGTACACAAGAAATTCAAGAAGATCCTGTGTATTGGGTATATTGTAGAACCTTTGGGCATAGTACAAGTAGGGGAAGATTGGTTTGAGCATGCTGAAAATAATTGCCCTAGGGTTCCAGCATACGTGGATGGGATATTAGTGGAGCATGCTATCGTAGACATTGGGTCCTCTGTCAATATCATGAGTTCAGAGTTGATGGAGAGGTTGGGTCTAGGCATCCAAAAGGATAGCTCCACCCTCCTTAGAATGGCTGATGATAGTCTGAGACAACCAGAAGGTTGCGTTACTAAGGTCCATGTTACAGTTGCAAGTGTAGAATGCTTCTTGGACTTTAGGGTGATAAGATTTGCAAGATGTCCTAGCTATTGAGTCTTGCTAGGTAGGCCTTGGATCTTACGAACAGACTGTCAAGTTGATATACCCGCCAGTCAAGTGGTTCTAGGTAGAGGTGCTAATCGAGTAGTAGTCGATGCTTATCCTGAGTCTCCTCAGAGTGAGAGAGCTTCTTTATCCTCTACTAACTTAGAAACAGCAGATGATCCATCTCGTAGTGAGACATCATCCAGTGACGAGTCTAAAGAGGGGTCCACTACAGAGGATATTTATTAGATAAATCTAAATGAGCTGATAGAGCCGCAAGATAGGATAAGAGACGAGGATGTGATTGAGTTGGACCTTGGCACGCCAAATGATTCGCAGTCAATTAAATTAGGTTCCATGCTCAGTTCAGCAGAAAGGGAGGACTATGTGTCCTTGATTCAAGAATTCCGCGATATCTTTGCTTGGAGTTATGATGAGCTAAGAGGCATTCCTCCCAGCCTGGCTGTTCATACTATTCCTGTAAAAGAAGGCAGTCATCCTGTGCGTGAGAAAGTAAGACGTATGTCTTTTGAATTGAGGGACGGGTTGTTTGAGGAGTTGCAGAAGTTGCGGAAAGCTGGTTTAATCTTTCGTGTACAACACACAGAATGGTGTTCACCAGTTGTTATCAAGAAGAAGAAAAATAACTAGATCTGACTATGTGTAGATTTTAGCGAGCTGAATAAGAAGACGGTTAAGGATTACTACCCGTTGCCATTTATTGACCAGATTTTGGATCAATTAGCGGGTAGGGAAATATATTCATTTATGGATTGCTTTGTGGGATACAACCAAATGGCAATTGCAGAAGAGGACAAGTTGAAAACAACTTTTATTACTGTCTTTGGTGCTTTTGCATACCATGTGATGGCCTTTGGTTTGTGCAATGCACCTGGATCATGGCAACAAACAGCAGAAAAGACCTTTGGTGACATCTCCCCAGATGAGTTGAAAGTATTCATTGATGACCTGGGGGCAGCCACTGTAAGGGAAAGGATGTTGATTATTTTAAGAAAATTCTTTGAGCGTTGTAGACAATTTTGTATCGCTCTTAACCCACGGAAGTGTGTTTTTGGAGTGCCTTATGGGTTATTGCTAGGCCATGTGGTCAGTTCAGTAGAAATCGCAATTGACCCTAAAAATATCAAGGTCATAGTCACTATGAGTCCACCATGCACTTCGAAAGAGGTTCATAGCTTTCTATCATCGATAGGGTACTATCAGAGGTTTATAAATGCCTTGGCAAAAAGGACATTGCCATTAACGAATTTATTATCCTTTAGCTGTCTATTTGAATGGAGCGACCCTTGTACGGTAGCTTTCGAGGATGTGAAACATGAGCTAGTAAAAGCACCCATTTTAAAAGCACCTAAAAGAGGTGAGGTATTCTATATATTTTTAGCAGCCACCATGCATAGTATCAGTTGTTTTTTAGCCCAAATTTGGGAAGAAAAGTGGTATCATTTGATAGCTTTTGCTAGTCGAAAATTGGGCATTTCAGAAATTAACTACACCTACATGGAGAAGTTGTTCCTTGTGATGGTCTTTGGGACTAAGAAATTCAAGCACTACATCCTCTATGAGAAGGTAGTTTTCTATACGAAGGCGGAAGGGCTTAGATTGCTTATGAACAAGCTACAACAGCTTGATCGTCTGGCAAAGTGGTTAATCACTTTGCAAGAGTTCGATTATGAGATTAAGAGTAAGCCGCCGAGGTTGCAGGGTATTGTGGAATGCCTTGTGGATTTCGGGGAGCCGAAAGAGACTTTGGCTGAAGGAAGTGATATTGAAGAAATGTTTAAAATTGATACAGCTTCCATTCCATCTTGGTATGCTGCTATTACGCATTATCTATCAACAAGAGAGACTGGAGTTGGTTTATCAAAATCAGAAAAGAAGAAAATCAAACAACAGGCTTTGAAGTTTTCCTTGATCGTAGGGACACTATATCGGCAGGCTCTTGATGATATCTACCACTCGATGTGTGATGCCTGACGAGGTTCCTTTTATCTTAAAAGAGTGCCATGACTCTGCATGTGGAGGGCACTTTGCGGGGCGGTTGACAGCACAGAAAGCCTTACGAGCTAGATATTGGTGGCCGTCCATCTTCCAAGATTCTTTTGAGTATGTTAAGAGATGTGATACCTGTCAAAGATATGACAACAGAGAGAATAGGAAATGCCCACTTACACCTATCATGGTCTTCCTTCCATTTGAGAAGTGGGGCATTGACTTTGTGGGTCCTATTACCCCGTCGTCTACTACCCAGAAGAGGTACATTATAGTAGCAACTCATTATTTCACAAAATGATCAAAAGCGCGGGTGACAAGGCAGGACAATGCAAAAGAGACTGCAAGTTTTCTTTTAGAGCAGATTATATATCGTTTTGGTCCACGAGGGAACTAGTGTCAGACCGTGGAACCCATTTTCTAAATAAAGTGATTAAAAGCTTGACTGAAGCTTGGCAAATCAAGCACAATAAAACGACCCCTTATAATCCACAAGCAAATGGACAAGTCGAAAGTACTAATAATTAGCTTGTGGGTATCTTGTCTAAAATAGTCTTTGAGAAGAAATGAGACTAGGACAGGAAGTTGTATGTGGCAGTATGGACATACAATACAACGTTCAAGTGAGCTACCGACCATACTCCATTTAAATTAGTTTATGGAGAAGAATGCGTTTTACCCCTTGAAATCGAGTTGCCAACCATATAGTTTGCAATTAACCACTCTTTGGGAGATGAGGATTCACTCCTTGAGCGTTTCACGACCATAGTCGACGTGGATGAACTGAAGTTGCAGAGCTTATTACACCAAGAGGTAGCTAAACGTCGAATGAAGCAATTGCATGACCTTAAAGCAAAGAAGTATACCTTTAAAAAAGGGCAATTAGTTCTATATTATGATGTGCGTAGGGATCTGTTTCCAGGGAAGCTGAAACCTAGATGGGATGGCCCCTACAATATTCGTCAGAATAGGGAAAAATAGGTCTACAGCTCTACTAGCTGATCTACAGGGAGTAGAGTTTAAAATAAAGGTTAATCTTAATAAGATTAAACCTTATTATTTCTAAGTATGCTAACGTGGAAAAAATGCATTGCAGGTCCATGCTGAAGCTAATTTGAGACCTACGAAAGAGCTTAAAGCCGGTTGATGGGGCGGTTAATTCCTTATTTGGAGCACCTATATCTAGAGCAGAGATACCATCAGGGGAAACTTATCTGGTGGAGCAAAGGATACAAAGTGATTGAGCAAGAAGACGGAACCTTTGTGTGGGAGATCAAAGTCTTCTGCCATCACTACTTACGACTGTTGACAAGTATCCTTGTTGCGTTCAATGAAGAAGGTGGGATGGAGCCGTCAGTTCACCCTCTAAACATGCTAAACTTTGATTATCATAATTACGAGTAGAGGAGTTCGTGATGGCAGGCTGTGTAAACCCATTGTGGACGTACACATTATATTTTGACAGAGCATGCTATATATGGCAGACGATAGTTGATATGGGTGATGCAAAGAGTAGCCGAGACCAATCTACCGTTGTTATCCTGGACCCATAGGCTGATTAGACAACATGTTATGCGTACACCTCTTGCTATATATGCAGGAGGGATGGGTCATAACCTTATGCATTTAGTTTAGGGCTATGAGCCTGTTTTTCCTCCTTAGAAAGGAGCATACTATTATATATCCGTACTCTTTCGAGGAGGGATGTGTAGGTGCTATTCTATTTGATCTCGTTAGGCCAAGAGGGCCAGTTTCGTGAGGTTTTAATGTTTTATTTCATTAGGCCAAGAGGGCCGATCAGTTTTTGCCAGTGAAGTGCTTTATTTTGTTAGGCCAAGAGGGCCAGTTTTCTGTTTAGGGCCGGTGCAGTTAATGGTTTCTTGTTTTAGTCTTGTGCTAGACAGGTTCGAAGAAGAGCTTGGAAGGAGCCTTTGTTGCGTGGAAGCTTCTCGTGGCCCTACCCAGGTAATATCTCTCCTTTATGAGTATCGTGTTTTATGCTATATGTGTATGTGTACTTGTAGGGGATTTTCTTTTCTTGTTGGGGACCGGTGTTCAAGGCATGAAGTCCCATGTTTGGGTTGGGTATGTCTGGGGGAGGTCTGAGTAGTCATTGCCTTCTGTAAAGATATTGCCTGACATCGAAAGATCTATTTCAGAAAGTCCTTCTAGTGATCCTGTTTTGCTAGTCTGCTAGGCAGTCGTTCTAGGAGTTCTTGTTTGTTGTGAGGCAGTTAGAGAAGCCTGCCAAAGGAAAATGATGATGATAAGAAACCATGAATATCTAAAAGAAAATAGATATATACAAAGGTGTGTAAAAAGGAGTTCTAACCCCCTATAAAAATAGAAAAGAAAAGAAAGGAAGATTTATAAGCAGTTGATCATCGCCTTGCGAAGGCCTGGTAGGTTCCTGGGGACGAGTCAGACCCGGGGCCGATGCCTTGTCTTCCTAGGGGTGGCATCTTGCTGGAAAAGAAGATAGTAAGGAAGGTTGGAGTGAAAATAAAAGTGAGCATCAGAAAAGGATTAAGTGTCGCCTTGCGAGGGCTTGGTAGGTTCTTGGGTACTGAGACAGGACCTGAGGCCGATGCCCTGTTCTCCTTGGGTCACTACGCTCAGCTCCCTCCTTTTTACATGCCCAAGTATGCAATAAAAACCTACAAGAGGAAATGTGCTAAAAGAAAGTACTTCTTGATCAGGCTATAGGAGTCCTCGCCTAGTAGGAGCTCCTGGTTGTGTTGTCCTTAGTTCGATAGGTAGTTCAGACCACCACTTAGGGCGATCTCTTCGATAGTTCTTTTTAGTTTGGTTGTGTTGGAGCAGTCGGTTAGTGACTAGATTTGGATCTTTTATCAAATTATGCTAGGCCTACTCCTTGTGGATGTCATGCCTTGGTTTTGTCAGGGGGTAGGGTGAGCTTTATGCTGTGTTTTAGTATGTATCTATTTTGTATCAGCTTGATGCTTCCTTTGGTTGTTTTGTGCAGATCTATTGTGGGATTGGACGAGCTGAGTCGCCCTATCCCGTGGTCGCCAATGAGAGTAGATTTTTGAGCCCAGGATGTGCCTAAATTTGACAAAAAATCTAGAATTTAGGGAAAATTATTTAACATCGAAGGTGGCGGCTCCAGCTAGGACGATTTTAAGCACCAAGTGAAATACGACTCTTAAAAGGCACCCGAGCAACACTTGTTGATTTATGATAATTTTTTAGACTACCGTGTAGGTTTTCAGGAGTTTCCAGTCAGTGCGGGATGTCAAGATGGATGCACAAAAATTTACAGCACTCGAATCGGAGCCCGGACGAGGAAGGAGCCAAAAAATGATCAAGATATGAAAAGGTGGACATTTGAGAGGCCAAAAGGGGTAGTGCCTTTTGGAGTTTGACCCCCCCCCCCCTAAAATTTCATGCATTTCTTGATCAAAAACATGGAGAGAGAAGGAAGAACATGGCGTGCAAACAAACGGCGCATTTTTTGCTTGATGATCATGGAGATGGAGATGGCAAGCTGTGAGTACCCCATACAACCGATCTTGAACTTCTCCTTCTTGGCCGATCTTATCGCCTATCTTCGCCCGCCGTCCAATGGTGGCCTGAATAAAGAGAGCCAATTCTAGTCTTTCTCTCTCCCCTAAGGGGTTGTTCTTGTGTGCAAGAGGAAAATGAAGAATGGTAAAGGAAAGCTTGTCCGGATGAGACCAGATTGCTTCTGGATCAGTGTAGACATGAAGATTGTTGATTGTGAAGATGCTGGACATTGAATGTGGGCTGACCCATAGTCCCGCACCAAAATCGAGATCCCGAGACACAAAGCCTAAGCGGTAATTCAATTTTTATGAAGGAAAAATGAGTTTTTAATGCTATTTGGTTGATGAAATATTGTTCCCATGGGCTGATTATGCATTATGATGTTGTTTGTTATGATTTTGATCAATTTATGCTCTGAAAATCAGAAAATCATAAGTGCCATGGTTGAAATTAATGTCATAAAACCCATAAAACACACGTTTAAGGGGTAAAAATGGAGTTTTTTACAAAATAAATGAGAAATATGAGATATAGCATCGACAAAACCATGAAATTTTGCTGTCAAGGAACCTAAGGGCCACAACCCACAATTAATATTAATTTCTAGTCATTTTTTATTGAAGAAAATAGAGGAAAAAATACCAAAAATAGTGAAAATGGGTTTTAAATGGGAAATTTTTAGGAAACGATAAAAGGAAAATTCCAAAAAATTACATGTGTGGTTGTGCAATGCATAATGAAGGTAGAGCACGAGGTTGGCCTCGGTTTACCCTCATTTGTATGTTTCTGTCCGTGTTTATCGCTTTCTTTATAAAGAAATACACATAAAATGACATTTTCACCTATCAACGAATGCAAAACATTAAACGGTAGGGTGAGAGGGGAGTTTGAGCATCAAAATATGGATTAAAATATGTTTTATGTGTTGCATCATGCCTATAGGCCGTTTTTCTAAAATAAAGAGAAAGGGAGCATGAGCGTAAGGCTCGGTGCCTGTTCTCATTACATAAACGTTAGCATGGAAATCATGAAAAGATTGGTTTCGCATGATGCACAATGCCGATTTTCTTTTGTTTGTGCACTAAGCCCTTCACATTATGCACTATGCATGGTTCATGGTATCAACAGAAAAGCTCCTGGACTGCATAGCAATTGTTTTCTTAGGACTTTGACCCACGATTGAGAGTGTGAGGTTATCCCTTGCCATAGGATAGAGGGTCGGTTTCCTAAGGGACTATGAAGTAAGGACACATGGTATATCTCCTAGAAATACGAGAAATATAAAAGAGAGGAGTTTGTGTTCGATTGTGTTATATGTTTAGTAGCGCATCAAGGGGCCAATCCCTGTGATGTAGGAGAGCTGCAGTGGGGCCGTGGTGTTTCTACCGAGAGATTGCCTCCATATGTGTGTGATCATGGCATTGCCAATTTGTATGGGTTCTCCCTCTGAGAAGCTTATGGAAAAGGGAAACGTTGGACTATAAACTATAAACGCATAGATTAAGCTTTAGGGCAGTTTGTCCTCTAGCATTAGATTGGCGCTCCTGGTCCGCGAGGCCGTGAGGGTGTTTGTGTGTCATGAGCATGAGGTCCGGCTAGTGCCATAGCCAGTGCCGGACCATTTTAGGTCCCATTACTTGGCATATTTTATGTGATATACAAGTTATTTGAAGCCAAAGGGGATGTCTTGCATGTATGTGTGCCTTCTTGGTCAACTATCCATTGGATGTTTGACCAAGTAGAGACTACAGTGGATAGGTAGGGCTGAACGGAAGATGTCTGAAACTGTTTTAATTGGGAGAGGATTAATGGTGACTGACACATCCAAAATGGGATTTTATACCTTGGAAGGGTCCTACAAAGTTTGGTTAACATCCGAATTCATATGCAAGAGATACAGAGTCACAAAAATCGATGTCTAGCTAGGACCACATGCTATAAGGAACAATTGCAGGTTTCGTAGAAAAGTTTAGGGGCTAAAATCTTCAGAATTTGGTCTAGAAGCCTTCAAATAAGTTGTATGTCACGAGAGGGGCTACATTTTTTCTTTTTAAAGCTTGGCAATCTGAGTTATGGTTCAAAAGATATGAGCAGTTTTTTGTAGGGTGATCCTATAGGATAGTTTTCTGGACATGATTAGACTAAATCTAATGGATGTAAAGTATTGTATGTGGCATATGCTTTGATAGAGACATTTGAGACTAATATGAGGTCTTATAGCCCCCTCTCTTGCCAACCTATCACAAAAGTGTCTCCTGTAAAAGAATCCGCATCCAACAAAGACGACTAGCTCAATGTAGAGAATACGAGTCTCAAGACTAGGAAGGCCATGAATTGAGAGAAGAGAGAAGCCCAAGTCAAGAACATGTAGGGCCTCAAAAGCAAAGCTTGATGAACAGTCAGACAATGCCCAAAAGGTCAATCAAACAAAGGAGGCACTATTCACTAGGCAGGTTAGCACTCGGCAAGTGGTAGTGCGGTGCCACAAATCATAGATTTTCTACTTATTTTGTGTAGTCAACTATTTTCAACACTTGCTTACCAAACCTAGTCATTTTATTAGGCTATTTTTAGCTATTTATTGGTAGCCATTGGCTAGCCCAATTCATTTTTCATTTTTAAGTGGACAAAGAGATTAGCTTGCGGAGATAATTTTGACAATCCATTTGTATATCTATCTTCTTCATTTCAACATTCATCAAGGCTCTGCAACATGGTAGAATACTATCATCAAGTTGAAATGACTTTCTACATTAAGGAGAACTATTGTATTTTGGAATATACTCAAGGACTATAACAAATCACTCACATCAAGGCTCTACAACATGGTAGAATACTGTCATCAAGATCTATAGCCTCCCTCCCAACATACTCAAGGACCTCCAAGCCCTTAGTTGTTATAGCCTTCCCACCCTTCAATACATCCCATAAGGAAAAACTAGTGTTAAGACCCAAGCTAATTTATTACATTTTACACACAGCTTAGAAGTAAACCCTTAAGAGTACTTTTAATTTATCCTAGCAGTACTTAGAGTTGTAAAATATGTGTCAAAAAGGCACCTCAAGCAGTCTTGGGGCAAGAGTTCTAGCTTTGTAAGAGAAGCTTCCTTGCTTTTGAAATGTCTCAGTAAAGTTCTCAACTAACTGCTCTATTTTGCACAAAGATTAAAATATCCAAGCTACAAAAGTCATTCTTCTTTATTCTCAAAGTTCTATCTCTTGCATCAAAAGTCTATAAAAATAGCTTGCCACTACCGACGAAACCCAACCCCCCACCCCCCAACCCAACCCAAAATTTTAAAAAATGCTCTTTAAGTGCTCACTTTTGAATGAAATTCACCCTGCCTTTCAAAATAGTTCCAAAGGCCTACCATGATCTTGTTGCCAAGTTCTCCCACTCATGGGTCAATCACCTTCAACCCTTGCAACAAAAGTAAACTAACCATCAAGTCAACTTCAAACTAATTAGAAGTGAAAGGAACTTACATAGCACAGAATGAAAAGTATACATGTCCAAAAGCAAAATCTTGACCAGCTCCTTTGATATTTTCCAGCTTTTCGTAGCTCATCCTGGGGAGATTCTGATCTCGTGATTTCTACAGGTTCATCAACATCCAAGTCTTCTACGATGCTATCTTCTATATCAAGCTTGAGTGTCATGCTCTGTTGTATTTTGGCTGATTCATTTGGGCACTTTACATGATATTGCTTGATAACATCAAGAGAGAGCTCTTCTTTGTTTACAAACACAGTGTTTGCCTTGGGGGCTATCTTTATTGTGAACTCCCACACTTGATCATTGAATGTTGCAGAAAAAACAACACTTGCACATTCAAGAAGTGTAAAAGTGACCCAATTCTCAATTATGATGACGTAGATAAGGTAATAGGATAAAACAGGCAAACTTAAGTCACCATATTCAGCATGGTTATCAACTGATGATGTGACAAATGGTTATCAACTTATGATATGACAAATGGTTTCAAACAAAGCCATAGGGGCATACATAACAACAAAGCTCCTTCCTCCCAAGAGACTTGATATAACAAGAGAAATGTTATTTCTTTATTCTACATGCTATTAAGGAAAATATCCATATATACGCACCTAACAGCCACCACTATTTTTTTAGATGTACTTAGTGATACATGAAGAATCATCTTGGAAACCATCCTACCAAAACACGCTCGGGTCCACAGCTCTATAGGCAAAAATTTTAAATGTGATACCCATAACTTCTAGAAATGTGCACCATTATTGTTGTCAAAACATTGTTCTCTAGGGGAGAGAACCCCAATCTATAAGAGACAATAATACAAAAAAGACGGAATCATATACAGAATAAATCATACATGTGCAAGCTTACGATCAGCTCTCAAAAAGCTATAGAGCACACAGTCCATCTCCACAATTAGCATAGCCTGCTATCATGGTGCCCCATGCTACCACATCTGGACATTGCAAATTGACAAAGACACTTTGTGCATCTTCTAAAGTCCCACATTTGATATGTATGTTGATGAGAGCACTCCCAACAACCAAATCCAAATCTTGTCCAAACTTAGTAATCAACTCACGTACAGTTTAGGAGCAATGATATGTTTAAGAGCTGCCATGTACACTGAAATCGTTGCAGCCCATGAAAATAGATCTTGATTTTCTAGTTGATTAAATAACAATCATGCCTTTGCTAGAAGGCCACACTTTGCATGCATGTCAACAAGTGCACTACCAATTGGAACATTTGATTCACATCCACTTCTGATAATCTGGTCCACCTACCTAGTTCCAAATCTCCTAGGCTTGCATATTCTTTCAAAAGTCTTACAAACAAGAATATATGAGGTTTTCTGCCCTCTTGTTGCATTTCATTGACAAGCTTGAGAGCACAAGAGCTATCCTCAACTATAGCATATCTTGCAATCAATACATTCCATGACACTACATCTCTACATGACAACCTATTGAAGACTTTGAGTGCCTCCACAAGACTTGCACACTTTGTGTATATGTCAACGATAGCATTCATAACCTCGACATCTGATTCAAGTCCACATTTGAGCACCATATCATGTATTGATCTACCATACATCACAGCTCCAACAACACTACATGCCCTTAGAATGGACAAGAAGCTAAACCTGTCTGGGTCAATGCCCTTCTACTGCATGCTAGTAAAAAGCTCAACTACAATCATGCTGCTTCCAAGCTCTACATGTGTTGCAATACCTTTTCTGCCAAACCGACCACTCCTTCCAATTATGTGCAGGTACCTTCTACTGATAGATCATAGTTGACCATGAGAGTGACCTAAGCTCCCCACCACAAAAAGGCCCCACAATAAAAAAACCAAACAATACAAACAAAGACAAATAAAGTTACACCAAAAAAATCTATTGGTTCATTTTTAGGAATCTTGTACCTAACAGTTTACACACAACAAACAAATATGTATATAAAACCTTCTACATAATCCATCAACATAAACATAAGGATATAGAATGAATAGACTAATGCATGTTTGCACACATGCATAAAACCAAAGCTAGTAACTGCAAATGCTCCTTATATCTGCACATAGTCTCGTAAAACACACTACACATCAGTCTACAAACACACATGAAATATGCAGACATAGATGTAATAAGGTATGTACCCTACACACAAGACAATTAACCTTTTCAAATTGTTAATCTCCATGTTTACTCACTCTTCATGTTTATGTCATACCAGTTTAGAAGAAAAGAAAAACACCAATACGATGAAACCCAACAATCCTGCCACGCCAATCCAATACCAATAACTCTTTGCAAATATGTCACGCCCTGCTAGTATAGCTTTGCCAATAGTAGGAGCTACTAAAGGATTATTGAATGGATGTTCATAAATTGCAATTGCATTCAAAATGAGTGATAGTAGAAGAAGTATAACTTGTTCATACTTTGCATTTTTGTGTGATATTGGTGATAACAACACAAATGTAACTAAGGCAACAACATGTTTTCTTTAAAGAATGGTAATGTAATAGAGCATTTGACATGTCCTAGAACTGTTAGCAATTGTACCTTGTCCCATCGACGTGCTGAAAATTCAGATAAATTTTCCCATACATCATGGGTGAGATCCGGTACCCCCAAATCCACCAACTAGGGATTCTATCTGCAAAACAAACCATCATGCATCTGTCAAAATTTAGGTTGTAGTACTAGTCTACTAACCTTTCTATAAGGAAAATGATGCCTACCTTTAGCTATTACAAATCCCCCCAAAAGGAAAATAACCATAAGCGCAAAGTATCCAAATGTGTTGGCCATAGTTAAATTCCTTCCAGCAACACACAAAAACCAGAAAAGCCCATAGGCCATTTGAGATATAAGAAACAAAAGGAACAATTGTTGAAAAAACCTGTACAAGGCAGTTTTCATTCGTCAGAAGATGCAGCTGAAAAAGACCCATGTAAAAAAGTAACTTAAGGCATTCCTTTGAGCAAAAGATCAGTGTAGACCTGCTAGCCTTTGGTACAAACCCAATCACATAATATGCGGGGGTCACCCAAATTCTTGATTCGAGCAATGATATTGGCATCTTTATTAGAATTAAAGAAATAGCATAAGCCCAAGCTGGGAAGAACATTTGATCTCGCTGTTTGTAAAATACAAGGAGCTATTGAACACACATTGCCAGCTCAAAGAACTCATTAAACATCAAGGTGACCAAGCCAAAGTACAGGGCACCCAAGTAAAGATACCCATTTGCTACAGTATCATGATGAAGTTGTACAGAAGAATGTTGTCATTGTGATGATTGCAACAAGTGCTACCTACAAAATCCTAGCACACTTCTCACAACAAGAACAATGAAGAAAACCCTACATTTTTATTTTTAAACACCAGGTGCAGCTTCTCTTGAGAACAAGAACTGTAGGTGATGTGTGGTACCTATGTTTCTGACCTGCTCTAGGATATCAAACATCCTATTTTACACCAATGTTATATCTAGTCTACAAAGATATTATGCAAGCTTACACTAAGCGCTTCTTTTTCATTTTGATGACAAATCTTTTGGCTCCCTACATCAGTAACCACATTGAATTAATGAAAAGAAACCCTATTCCAATGTGAATATCCTGAGTGTCATGTTTCAATGTACCCACTGATACAAAATACAAACTGTTGCAAGATCTACTAGCAAACATGTATGGATCATGATATGAAAATATACTTCCAACTAAGTGTATAGCTTATTTTTCTCTCTCTCTTTCTTGTTGAGAAGCTTTGCACCTCTCATTTTGGCTCAATTTTCTCTTTATACAGTAAAAGATGCTCCTGAGTATACTTGGAAATATGTAAGAGCAATGTTATTTTGTGAGTTTTGGTTATATATGATGCTTATTCCAAAAAAACTTGGCCCAAGTAGAGGGGACACACACACACACACACACACGCGCGCGCGCGCGCGCACGCACGCACGCACACGCACACGCACACGCACACGCACACGCACAGGCACACGCACACGCACACGCACACACACACACACACACACACACACACACACACACACACACACACACACACACACACACACACACACACACACACACACACACACGTGCTTCTAGTAAATCCATCATTTCCTTACAAGTATGTAAAAAGAGAAAACCCACCAATATGAGAGATTCATTCAAAAACTACAATGTGCAATCTCATGAATATACAATCAGAAAAGACTTAATGACAAAGTTTCTTCCAGGAAAAATCAAAAGCAATTATCAAACAGATCCTCAATATAAATCACTCACATGGTAGCAATCGCATGCACATTGGCATACACAAGCATGCAAACTTCCTTTAAAGTAGACAAATGTGATGTATATACACACACAACACCCAAAACCTACTACAATGGAAGATAAACAAATAACAAATTGATCAATGATTGATCTTACTCTCACCATGGCAGGATCACCTTTCATTGCCTCTTTCTACTTTTTCTCTTCTTCTTTTTCCTTTGTGGTCCACATACAAGAGCCAATTGAGCCTTTTGACTCCATAATGTTTGGTGATTGTCTCTATTTCTTCATCTTCATTGTCCTCACTATTGCTTTCCTCTTCATCTTCATCCTCTTTGTACTACCCATCATTGTTAGAGAGCACATAGTCTTCTCCACTCTCGCCATCATACACAAAGCCCACCTGTGCATATGTACATGTACCAGTTTGGATTGCCTGTGCAACCCATTTCCTATAGATACAAAAAGTATAATTTCTCTCTTAATTGATGCATTGATCCTTACAAAAATACCATGTTATACTTAATACAATTTTAAAAAAATGTAAATGGAGGCATCTCACCTATCTGACACAAAAGATGCACCTTTGCCAACTCCAGTTCTTGGTCAACATCCTCCAATTATTTGTAGCAGCATCGACTGCTCTCTTCCTCATAGCATTGATTCTCCTTCATTTATCATATGCATAGCTGGCTCTTTGTGCTCAACGTAGACTCATGATGATCAGTAAGGAATTGAAAAAGTTTCATCCTTTGACGTGTTGACATGACTGGTCCCTATGTCAGCAACCTTCCTCTCTATTATCTCTAGTTGATTGCATCAACTCTTTGAAGCACACTTCTTATTTCACCAAAGCTTACTACTTGAAGAAATTATCATGAGCAAACATGATAAGCAACTACCTCAAGATGACTATGGTGATGTGTCTCACTTGCAGACCTAAAGGAGGCCTGCTTCATTGCTTGTCTATGGCATGTTGTGTCAGCATGCTGCTAAGGTTGCATCAAGTAGGTCTCCTTCTTCTTCCCACGACGATGCTTTAGCATAGTTTACTATTTTAATGCAGAGCATGCCAACAATCAAAGCTACTTCATATAGCATGTCGATCTTCATGATCGATGTAGTTGTTGTCATATTTGGAGCCATTGCAGTCACTATCCTCATCCCGGGTAAGACCTTCGACTCGTTCATGTGAAGAAAAATCACTGCCACTCAAGGCTATAAGCACCGGCCAGTAGACCTCCCTCTTTCCTCTCTGAATCCTTCTCCCCCTCAACCTTTATTTTGGTATTCTAGCAATTTCAGAAAACCAGAAAAGCATTCCATCTTTAACTCAAAGCAATGCATGCTTCCTTAGTAAAGCTTTCACTACATGACGGGACCTAAAATGGGCCGACACTGGCTATGGCACTAGCCGGACCTCATGCACTCGACAACACCACGGCCTCACGGCCAGGAGCGTCTATGGGCACATTGCCCTACTATCTAATGGATATCTTGCATTTGTATATTATCTCTAGTCCAACTTTTAACCCTCTCAAACTCCTCAAAGGGAGAGCCTACACATTTAGGTGTAAATCACCACGTAGAACAACATAAGGAGGCACCCCATTAGCTGATTGTCGTGGCCCCACTGCGACTCTCCTACACCTCAAGGATTGGCCCCTCGATGCATCGCTAACACATGAAGCACATGCATAACATAGTCCACTCTTGGTACCAATATATTTAACGATCTAGGAATGTACCAATCCTCATTGACTATCCCCCAGGACCCACTAATTAAACCTATGGCTTGGGTTGTCCTTTCTCGCTCTGCGTTGGTCAAGTCCTACGGAAAATCAATTGTTGTGCATCTAGGAGTCTGCCACTAATACCATTTGACGATGCTCAATGCAAAGGTGCGTAGGGTTAAGTGCTCAAACAAGAGAAAAATAGCCTTGTGCATTGTGCGAATCCATTCTTTCCATGATTTCCACGTTAACGTTTATGTGCTACGATGAGAGAAGACACCGAGCCTTACACTTGTGCTGCCTTTTTCTTTATTTTAAACGATGTCCTATATGCATGATGCAACACATAAATCAAATTTTAGTTTATGTTTCAACGCTCAAACCCCCCTCTCTCCCTACCATTTAATATTTTGCATGTGTTGATAGGTGAAAGGGTTGTTTTATGTGTGTTTCTCATAGAAAAAACTGTAAATACACACTAAAACACACAAATGAAGATAAACCGAGGCAAATCCTTGTGCTTTACCCACATTATACATTCATGAACATGTATATAATTTTCAAAAAAATTTCCTTGATCGTTCTCTAGTTTTTCTCTATTTAAAACCCATTTTTCCTTATTTTTTACTATTTTCCCCTATTTTTCATCAATAAAAATTACAAAAAATTAGTGTTATTTGTGAGCTATGGCTCTTAGGTCTTTGGACATCACAATTATAGGTTTTGTTGGTATTTTATCCCATGTTTACTTGTTTATATTGCCAAAAACCCCATTTTTCTCATGAAAAACATATTTTGCGGGTTTTAGAAAATTAGTTTCAGCATTTCAATTTCTAGTTTTCTATTTTTTTATACCATGGACTGTTAAAACACACCCAAACAACGTTCTTATGAATTTTCATCTAATGGGAACAACATTTGGGCAAACAAATAACACAAAGAAGTAAATTTTCTTCATATAAATGAAATCCCGTGTATTTTTTCCAGGTTGCGGGTTTTGGAATTTGTTGTGGGTCTGCGATTCAGCTCTCAATTAATGACCAGCACATCTCTGGACAGTCATCTTCAGCCCCATGTCGATGTGGAAGCAATCTGATACCACGTCGGACAAGCATTCGTCAACGGTGCTTCATTTCTTCTCCCACGCATGAACTGCCCCTTGCAGGAGAGAGAAAGACTATTTCTGCATCTCTCCATTCGGGCAGCCATTCATGAAGGCGGAGATGGCGATGGAGAGCGGAAAACTTCGGGAATCCATGGCTGAGATCAAAATAGGCAAGTATATTGAGGTGTCCATGGCCCTCTCTTTCTCTCTCTCCCTCATCGTCGAATCTGCGCCTCCTCCCTTCTCTTTTTTTTTCCTCACCCAAAAAGTGCCCCCCCCTTCTGTCGCGTGAAAATTTGGGGGGCCCCTAAGGGACACATCTCTTCATTCCTCCCTCTTTGGCCCTTTTTTTGGCATAACTCCCGTGTCCGACGTCCAAACTGAGTGCCAAAATTTTTTGCGGTCTAGCTCAAAGTCCCGCACAGCTTGGATCTAACCGGGGTCCGTTCCGACTGACAGGAAAATTATGAAAAATCCACGATTGACAGGGGGTATCTCATGAGCACTTTTCGAACCCGTCTTCGACTTGCTGCTTAAAATCGACCTATTTGAAGCTGCCGCCTTCGACGATGATTATTTTTCCCTTGAATTTCGGATTTTTTGGCAAATTTTAGGCACTTTTCGGGCTCAAAACTCCGCTCTCATTGGTGACCACGGGATAGGGCAACTCAGCCCATGGAATCCCACAAACAAATCTGCACATAAACAACCAAAGGAAGCATCAAGCTGATACAAAATAGATACAAATAAACACCGCACGATGCTCACCCTACCCCTAACAAAACCAAGGCATGAAATCCGTGAGGAGTAGGCCTAGCATGATCTAGAAGTCTGAAGCTAGTCGCCAACCGACTATTCCAACACGGCCAAGCCACAAAGAGCTATCAGAGAGGTCATCCTAAGTGGTGGTTTGAACTACCTACCTGACTAAGGACAACACAACCAAGAGCTCCTACTAGGCGAGGACTCCTATAGCCTGATCAAGAAATATTTTCTTTTAGCATATTTCTTCTTTTTGGCTTTTATTTTTCCATACTCGGGCGTGTAAAAAGGAGGGAGCTGAGCGTAGTGACCCAAGGAGAACAGGGCATCGGCCTCAGGTCCTGTCTCGGTACCCAAAAACCTACCAAGCCCTCGCAAGGCGACACTTAATCCTTTTTAAGTGCTCACTTTTATTTTTGCTCCAACCTTCCTTTATTTTCTTTTTTTTAAATGGCAAGATGTTACCCCAAGGAAGGGCAAGGCATCGGCCCCGGATCTTGTCTCATCCCCACGAACCTACCAGGCCTTCGCAAGGTGATAGACACTGCACTAGAAATTTTTCCTTTCTATTTTTTTATAGGGGTTAGAACCCCTTTTTACACACCTCTGGATATATATATATATATATATTCTTTTAGATATTCAAGTTTTTGTCCCCTTTTATCATCATCATTTTTTCTCGAAGGCTTCTCTAGCTGCCTCACAACTAACAAAAACTCCTAGAATGGCCGCCTAGTAGGTCAGTAGAACAGGGTCACTAGAAATACCTTCTAAAATAGGTCTTTAATGCCTAACAATGCCTTTACAGGAGGCAACGACTACTCAAACCTCCCTCAGACATACCTAACCTAAAACCTAGGACTTCATGCCTTGGACGCCGGTCCCCAATAAAGAAACGAAATCCCCTACAAGTACACAGACACATATAGCATAAAAACACGGTACTCGTAAAGAAGAGATATCACCTAGATAAGGCCACGAGAAGCTTCCGCACAACAAAGGCTCCTCCCAAGCTCTTCTTTGAACCTATCTAGCATAGGACTAAAACAAGAAACCATTAATCGCACCCGTACTAAACAGACAACTGGCCCTCTTGGCTTAATGAAATAAAGCATTTCACTGAAAAAACTGATCGGTCCTCTTGGCCTAACGAAATAAAACACTAACACCTCGCAAAACTAGCCCTCTTGGCCTAACGAGATAAAAAAAATAGCACCTACACATCCCTTCTCGAAATAGTACAGATATACAATGATATGCTCCCTTCCAAGGAGGAAAATAGGGCTCGCAGCCCTAAGCTAAATGCATAAGGTTGTGACCCATCCCTCTTGCATATATAGCAAGAGGCGTACGCATAACATGTTGTCTAATCATCCTATGGATCCAAGATAACAACGGTAGATGGGTCTCAGCTACTCTTTGCATCACCCATATCAACCATCGCTTGCCATATATTGCATGCTCTGATAACATTCCCCACAAGCGGCCGGGTCCTATCTCATCATCAATGGTTATATCCATACTAGGACCACAATTGAAGAAAATGTCCTCTTCATAAGCAAGGTTTGCCAACGTGTCTGCAAATTGATTCCAGTAACGTGAAATCAGCTGAAGAGACACTCTCTCAAACTCCTCAAGTAGGGTCATGGCAGTTTGATGATACATACAAAGGATGGGATTCCGCACTGTGTATGTCCCATCTAGCTAATTCAAGATCAGCTGGGAATCCCCTTTTACTAACAACCGCCGAATTCCACCTTGCTTGGCAATATGTAGTCCCATAATAAAGGCTTTATACTCCGCCATGTTGTTAGTGAATCCTGCCCCGAGATAAGCCACTAACTTCATCATAACTCTACGTCGAGGATCTTGGATTACGATTCCAACACTATTTTTTTTATTAGGGCCCCTGGACGCTCCGTCAAAATATAATGTGTACGTCCACAATGGGTTTACACAGCTTGCCATCACGAAATCCTCTATTTGTAATTATGATAGTCAAATTTTAGCATGTTTAGAGGATGAACTGACGGCTCCATCCCCCCTTCTTCATTAAACTCAACAGGGATACTTGTCAACATTCGTAAGTAGTGATGGCAAAAGACTTTGATCTCCCACACAAAGGTTCTATCTTCTTACTCAATCACTTTGTATCCTTTGCTCCACCAGATAAGCTTCCCCTGATGGTATCTCTACTCTAGATATGGGTGCTCCACATAAGGGATTAACCACCCCATCAACCAGCTTAAGCTCTTTTGCAGGTCTCAAATCAGCCCCAGCATGGACCTGCAATGCATTTTTTCGTGTTAGCATACTTAGAAATAATAAGGTTTAATATTATTAAGATTAACCTTATTTTTAAATTCTACTCCCTGTGCAGATCAGCTAGTAGAGCTATACATTTATTTTTTCCTATCCTGACAATCTTGTAGGGGCCATCCCAGCTAGGTTCCAGCTTCCTTGGAAACAGCTCCCTACGCGCATCGTAGTACAAAACTAATTGCCCTTTTTTAAAGGTATACTTCTTTGCTTTAAGGTCGTGCAATTGCTTCATTCGACGTTTAGCTACCTCCTGGTGTAATAAGCTCTGCAATTTCAGCTCATCCAGGTGGGCTATGGTCATGAAACGTTCAAAGAGTGCATCCTCGTCTCCAAAGAGTGGTTAATTGCAAACCATATGGTTGGCAACTCAATTTCTAGGGGTAACACACATGCTTTCCCATAAACTAATTTAAATGGAGTATGGCCAGTAGCTCGCTTGAACGTTGTATTGTACACCCATACTGCCACATACAACTTCTTGTCCCAGTCTCATTTCTTCTCAAAGACTATTTTAGACAAGACACCCACAAGCTGCTTATTAGTGCTTTCAACTTGTCCATTTGCTTGCGGATTATAGGGGGGTCGTTTTGTTGTGCTTGATTTGCCAAGCTTCAATCGGGCTTTTGATCACTTTATTCAAAAAGTGGGTTCCACGGTCTGACACTAGTTCATTCGGTGGACTGAAACGATAGATAATCTGCTCTAAGTGGAAACTTCCAGTCTCTTTTGCATTGTCCTGCCTCGTCGCCTACGCTTCTGACCATTTTGTAAAATAATCAGTTGCTACTATAATGTACCTCTTCTGAGTAGTAGACGACGGGGTGATAGGACCCACAAAGTCAATGCCCCACTTCTCAAATGGAAGGATAGCCATGATAGGCATAAGTAGGCATTTCCTATTCTCTCTGTTGTTATGCCTTTGACAGGTATCACATCTCTTAACGTACTCAAAGGAATCTTGGAAGATGGACAGCCACCAATATGTAGTTCTTAAAGCTTTTTGTGCCGTCAACCGCCCAGCAAAGTGCCCTCCACATTCAGTGTCATGGCACTCTTCCAAGATGAAAGGAACCTCGTCAGGCATCACACATCCGCAATAGATATCATCAACACCCTGCTGATATAGTGTTCCTGCGATCAAGGAAAACTTCAAAGCCTATTGTCTGATTTTCCTCTTTTCTGATTTTGATAAACCAGCTCCAGTCTCTCCCATTGATAGATAATGCGTGATAGCAACATACCAAGATGGGATAGAAGTTGTATCAATTTTAAACATTTCTTCAATATCACTTCCTTCAGTCAAAGTCTCTTTTGACTCCCCGAAATCCACAAGGCATTCCACAATACCCTGCAACCTCGGTGGCTTACTCTTAATCCATAATCGAACTCCTGCAAAGTGATTAACCACTTTGCCAAATGATCAGGCGGTTGTAGCTTGTTCATAAGCAATCTAAGCCCTTCCGCCTTTGTATAGAAAACTACCTTCTCATAGAGGATGTAGTGCCTGAATTTTTTAGTCGCAAAGACCATTGCAAGGCACAACTTCTACATGTAGGTGTAGTTAATTTCTGATATGCCCAACTTTCTACTAGCAAAATCTATCAGATGATACCACTTTTCCTCCCAGATTTGGACCAAATAGCAGCTGATACTATGCATGGTGGCTCTGCTGAAAATATGTAGAATACCTCACCCCTTTTAGGTGTTTTTAAAACTGGTGCTTTTACTAGCTCTTGTTTCACATCCTCAAAAGCTACCTTACAAGGGTCGCTCCATACAAATAGATAGCTAAAGTATAATAAGTTTGTTAGTGGCAATGTCCTTTCTGCCAAGGCATTTATAAACCTCCGATAGTACCCTATCAATGACAGAAAGCTATGTACCTCTTTCGGAGTGCATGGTGGACTCATAACGACTATAACCTTGATCTTTTCAGGGCCAGTCAGCGATCCCTACTGAACGGACCACATGGCCTAGCAATAGCTCATAAGGCACTCCAAAGATGCACTTTCATGGGTTAAGAGCGATACAAAATTGTTTGCAGTGCTCAAAACACTTTCTTAAGATAATCAACATCCTTTCCCTTACAATGGCTACCCCCAAGTCATCGATAAATACTTTCAACTCATCTGGGGAGATGTCACCAAAGGTCTTGTCTGCTATTCATTGCCATGATCCAGGTGCATTGCACAAACCAAAGGCCATTACATGGTACGCAAAGGTACCAAAGACAGTAATGAATGTCATTTTCTGTCTTGCTCTGCAATCGCCATCTGGTTGTATCCTACAAAGCAATCCATTAACGAATATATTTCCCTACCCGCTAATTGATCCAAAATCTGGTCAATAAATAGCAACGAGTAGTAATCCTTAACAGTTTTCTTATTCAACTCTCTAAAATCTACACATAGTCGGATATGGTTGTTTTTCTTCTTCCTGATGACAACTGGTGAACACCATTTTGTGTGCTGTATAGGGAAGATTAAACCAGCTTTTCGTAGCTTCTGTAACTCCTCAAACAGCCCGTTTCTCAGTTCAAAAGGCATATGCCTTACTTTCTGACACACAGGACAACTGCCTTCTTTTACAAGAATAGTATGAACAACCAGGCTGGGAGGAATGCCTCTCAGATCATCATAACTCCAAGCAAAGATGTCGCGGAATTCTTGAATCAAGGACACATAATCGTCCCTTTCTGCTAAACTGAGCATGGAACCTAATTTAATTGGTCGTGAATCATTCGGCGTGCTAAACTCAATCATATCCATGTCTCTTATCCTATCCTCTATAGTGGACCCCTCTCTAGATTCATCACTAGAGAGGGGTCCACTATAGAGGATATCCACTGTAACATGGACTTTAGTAACACAACCTTCTGGTTGCCTTAGACTATCATCAGCCATTCTAAGAAGGGTGGAGCCATCTTTTTGGATGCCTAGACCCAGCCTCTCCATCAACTTTGAACTCATGATATTGACGGAGGACCCAGTGTCTACAATAGCATGCTCCACTAATATTCCATCCACATATGCTGGAACCCTAGGGTAATTCTTTTCAGCATGTTCAAACCAATCTTCCCCTACTCATGCTATGCCCAAAGGTTCTACAATATACCCAATATGCAGGATCTTCTTGAATTCTTTGCATACTCCTGGAGATAATTTAATCAACTGTAAGAGGTTTACATCTGGTTTGACTTCGCAAAGAGAACTTACTAAATCAAAACCATGATAGGTGGCCAAAGCTCTCTTTTCTCACCAAACCATTCTCTCTTTTGCTTTGGTGCTTCTTTTTTAGCTCTTGCCTTCTTTCTTGGCATTTCCTTATCCTTCTTAGGGTCAACTTTTCTGTCAACAGGCCTTAGAGGTCCACCTTCCATCCCAGGATTTAGGACTTGCATCCCCTTATCCCCTTGCTAAGGGTTTTCCTCGACTGGTTTTGCATTATCTTTGTCACCCTCTTTAGCCTTTTGGCCTCTTGTCATGGCTCATAGATTAGAGGTTTCAGTGCCATTGATGCGTACAGCCTCAATAAGGCTGACTCCATTGCCATGGGGCAACTCCTCTATAGTGGCCTTTCCCCTTTGCGGTATTTGTCTTGGTCCATCATTTTGCTGGAGGTTATTACCTTGCCCTCTATGATTAATTGGACCTAGGTGTTTACTCCCTTGTTGGAGGGAACTAATCTTACTCCAACAGGTAGCAGCTAAATGGCCCAACTTCCCACAAATATCACATCTAACATTTGGGTAGTTTCTAGGAAAATGTTGCCCGCCACACCACTTACAGTTGAATCTTGAGAGGCCACCCTCTTCAAGGCGTCGACTCCCTATCAGATTCTACTGCTTCTTCAGGAAATTTACGTCAACAGCTATTTGCCGATATTGTTCAAAAATCATGTCAGTGTAGTGCTTCATCATATCCTTAACTTCGCCAAGGACATTAGAGGCAATCGACTCATAGCCTTGATCGTCTATCCGTCATTCCATTGGCCTAACAATTTGATCGGGCATTGGTTTTTGACTCACAGGAACAACAATAGGGTTCGAAGCTTGGCCTCCAACATTTGTTGGAGCCAACTACCTAGCCATAGGCATAATCACACTGGGAGGAGCTGGCAACAAAGGTACATTTTGAACCATGCTGTCAGAGAGAGAACTAGGGAGAGAGAAAGAGGAGAGAGAAAGACTGCAAAGGAGAGAGAAAAATTGCAGGAAGAGAGAGAATAAGAGTGACGAGGAGAGAGAAATACTAGATTTGGAGAGAGAAAGACAGGAAAGGTGAGGAAGCCATAGAAGCTGTGAGCAAGAAGGGAGAGAAAGATTGTAAATGTATTGATTTATTAAAAAGATATGAAAATTTACAACTTCTCTCCTTATATACCAATGTCTGTGTGACATGGCATATTATCAACATTCTAACTATTCCCAACTTCTTACAATCCATCCCTTCCCAAAAGTTTTTGTCCTAAAAAACAAACCTAGAAAGAGCTAAAGAAGAGATGGATAGAACAGAGTACTACTCTGTTTTACAGCTTTACAAATGGGAAATGAATGAAGAATGACCATTACAAGGGCTGAATTTGAAGAACGGAAAGAAGACCCAACTATATACATGTCTTGAAGCATTTCAGAAGCAAATGGAGCCATAGAGTCTTCAACAAGTAGTTCCAGAAGAAAGTAGACAGCTTGCTGAATAAACACTCCCTGTGCTGGACCAAATCTGCCATAACTTTTGATAGAAGTGTCCAAATAAGATGTACCACATATCAAAACGAAGCTCTTGAAGAGTACTTTAAGCTCATGTAGATAGCTTAATTCTGAAAATGAAGTACGATAAAAACTGTTCTAAAACAGCGTGCTGTCCTGAACCAGTCTGCATCAATACTAGCTCCATAAGCAATAGGCTTCAGTCCAATGTATCCCTCAAGTATGGATACTCATCCAATATTGAATCAGGTCTCCAAGAAGCCTCTTCAGAGGGTAAACCTCTCCATTTTATCAAATATTCCACAATAGAACGTGATCAAAGCTTCTTTTCACGCTGACCTATAACAGCCTCTGGGATGTACTAAACAAGCCCATCTTCATCAATAGGTGGCAGCTCATCAACTATATCCACTGGATCACCATAATAAGGCTTGAGCTGACTAACATGGAAGACGTTATGAATCTTTGTAGAAGAGGGAAGCTCTAGTCTGTATGCCAAATCTCCAATCCGCTTAAGAATCCTGTAAGGGCCATAAAATCTGTGGGCAAGCTTATTACTGGATCCATCTTTCAATGTAGAGTACTTAGATTTGGGCACCTTCAGCAAAACCAGCTCTTGTTCTTGAAACTCTAAAGACCTCCTCTTCTCATCAGCATAAATCTTCATTTGATCTTGAGCCTTCCTTAGGTTCACCTTGCATTGCTGAAGAAGGGTCTACATTCTTTCCAACTCTTCCTTCCCATGAGGATTGATCTTTTCATTAAAAATGACTGTGGGTAAGAGCACATTGTAACCATACAAAGCCTCAAAGGGTGAAACTTCTATGCTCGCATGAGTGGAATTGTTATAAGAAAACTCAGCCAAGTGTAGCCAAGAATCCCATGAGGTTTGGACATCGTAACAAAAATGGCGAAGATAAGTCTCCAACCATTTATTAACTCTCTCTGTCTATCCATCAGTTTGGGGATGATAAGCCGTAGATGGAGCCAACTTAGTACCCATAGATGTAAATACCGCTTGCCAAAAGTTACTCATAAACTTTGAGTCCCTATCATGGACAATCACCTGCGGTAATCCATGTAGTCTGAAAATATGCTCCATAAACTGATTGGCCACTTGAGAAGCAGTAAACTGAATTTTTGTTGGGATAAAATGAGCTGCTTTGGTGAGTCTGTCAACCACCACATAAATACTATTCCACCCCTTCTTGGTAGTAGGTAAGCCAGTGATAAAGTCCATAGTAATATGAGTCCATTTACCCATAGGAATAGGCAATGGCTGCAACAAACCTCTT
This sequence comes from Lygodium microphyllum, assembly GCF_053477565.2. NCBI lineage: Eukaryota > Viridiplantae > Streptophyta > Polypodiopsida > Schizaeales > Lygodiaceae > Lygodium > Lygodium microphyllum. The sequence continues at coordinate 1,432,892 of NW_028229520.1, forward strand.
GGCTTATGGGTGCTATCCTTATTTTGCTGACAAGGCATACACTTCATAACGAAGTCCTTGACATCTTTCCACAGTCCTTTCCAATAAAAGCTCTTGCTAATCCTGTCATAAGTCTTGAAAACTCCCAAATGCCCAGCTAAAGGCGAAGAATGTAACTCCTCCATAATTTTTCGCTTGAAAGAAGAAGTAGAGGGAATAACAATCTTGCCCTTCCACCAAATAAGACCATTTTTAAGCTGGTAATGCGAGTTTTCTTCCATAAGACCTTGTTGTAATTTCTGAAAGATTTGGCTGAATTCCTTATCTAAGAGATAGGCCTCCTGTAATACTTCAATCCAATCACTATGTAGTTCCGTCATGGCTGACACTTTGCAGGCCCACATACGAGAAAGAGAATCAGCCACTATGTTATCTTTGCCCCTTGTATGAGTGATGTCAAAGTCATAATTTTGTAATGTTGCTACCCATCGTCGTTGCTTTGGAGTGAGATTTGACTGAGTAAGGAAATACTTGAGTACCCGATGATCACTATGTACTCTGAATCGACTGCCATATAAGTAATGGTGCCATTTCTTGATTGCATGCAGAATAGCCAACATTTCTTGGTCATAAACATTCATGGCCATCTCCTTATCTGTAAGCTTACGGCTTTCAAATGCAATTACTCCATGCTCCTGAAGCAAAACAACCCCAATGCCACGGCCACTAGCATCACACTGTATAGTGAACTCTTTGGAGAAATCCGGGCATACAAGGATAGGAGCAGAAGTAAGTAATTCCTTTAACTGGTTGAAGCTGCTATCTGCAAGAGCATCCCAAAAGAAAGCCTCTTTCTTCAACCTGTCAGTTAAAGGGGCTGCAATTCCAGCATAATGCTTTATAAATCTGCGATAGAATGAAGATAGACAAAGAAATCCTCTAAGAGAGGTAGTAGTAGTAGGTGTTGGCCAATCTCTTATGCATTGCACCTTCTTAGGATAAGCCTGTATTCCTTTTTCACTGACTATATGTCCCAAGTATTCCACTTCAGTCTGCATGAAAGAACACTTCTTCTCCTTAGCAAAAAGCCTATGATGTCTCAGCACATCAAAAACCTTCCTCATGTGTGACAAATGATCATGTAAAGTCTTGCTATAAATCAAAATATCGTCAAAGAACACCAAGACAAACTGAAAGAGGAAAGGTTGCAGAATCTTATTCATCAAGATTTGAAAGGTAGCTGGAGCGTTTGTAAGCCCGAATGGCATCACCAAGAAATGGTAGAGCCCACGATCAGTCCTAAAAGCAGTCTTGACTTCATCACCCTCTCTCATGCGAATATAATGATACCCTGATCTCAAATCAATCTTCGTGAAGAATCGAGCCCCCTTAAGCTCATCAAGCAAATCATCAATTCTGGGTATAGGATACCTATTCTTCACTATTATCTTATTGAGATCCCTGTAGTCAATGCACATTCTGAAAGATCCATCTTTCTTTTTGACTAACAGGATTGGGGATGCATAAGGTGAAGAGCTTGGTTCAATGAATCCCATTTCAAGAAGCTCTTTGATTTGCTTGGCGACTTCCTCTCGTTCACATTTTGATAGTCTGTAAGGTGGCTTATTGATTGTCTTTGAGTTGGGTTCCAAATCAATGGAGTGATCCACCGCTCTCTTAGGAGGCAATGAAGTAGGTACTTCAAATAAATCTCTATACTCCTCAAGAAGAGCTGTCAAGGCTGGATGGTTTGCTGAATTATTGGGTTGATCCTATGTTTCTTTGTTCAAATGCAATACAAATATCTGTGAGCGCTTCTTGTACTCTTTCTTGAGTTATTGAATGGTGATAAGCTGAAAATCAGATCTACTAGGGATTCCCTGTAAACGGATGAGCTGTCCATTGGAGAAAAACTCCATATATAACTGTGAGAAATCCATAGTAATCCTGCCTAAGGTCATCAACCAATCACAACCAAGTACAATATCTATGGGCCCCATTTCCAAAGTGATCAGGTTTACTTTGACTTCAAATTTTTCAGCCATCTGCAAAGAAACCTGTGGGAAAATCTGTGTGCTGGTTTCCTCTTCACCATTAGCCACTTGTACTCGAATGGGCTGCTGTAAGTTGGTGGGAACACAATTCAACTTGTACATAATAGATTTATTGACAAAACTGTGAGTACTGCCACTATCTATCAAGATGAACACTGGCTTTCCACATATGCTTCCCTTCATACGAAGTGTATTAGGGCTCTTAGATCCCATCCAAGCATCCATAGAGATAGAACAATTAGTGGCAGCAGGCAACTCATTACAAAACCCACCAGGATCAAATGGAATATCACCGCCTAGATCAAAAGGAAAAGAGTCAGATTGATCATAAAAGTACTCCTGTCCACCATCATCCTCAAAATCTTCATTTTCAGCATTGATTGTCACTGCATTAGCTTCATCTATGTCATTTTCAAAGTCCTCAAGAACTAGCATACTCTGAAACTTTGGCTTGGCATTTTTGTATACACACTTTGAAGCATGGTCAGGAGTATACTTTTCTCCACACTTGAAGCATAAGCCTTTGTCCTTTCTTTCCTTGTAAAGATCCATGGGAATATTTTTGGAATTTGTATTGGCTGAAGTGAACTTAGGCTTATTGTCACCCTGCTTAAATTCAACCTTTGGACTGTTTGCTGTCCTGAAATTACTTTGAAGCCTAGAAGCATTAAATGGAGGATAAGTTGGTACTCGTAAGCTCCCACTAGGCACATGATTGTTGCCATAAATGTTACCAAATTGCCCTTGCTTTAAAACAGTCCTTGGCTATCCATAACTTGGCTGAAATGAAGACTCTTTCCTATACTTTCTTCCATAGCACTGTGCAAGCTCAATAGCCTTGAAAAGTGAAGTAGGATTCTGCACCATAACATCAGCTGACAAGGATGGTTCTATGAGAGCGGAATTTAGGTGATGGAAAGTGCTTAAAAATAGCTAAAAATTATGAATATCAAGGGAAAAATATTCAACATCGAGGGCGGCGGCTCGATCTAGGACGATTTTAAGCATCTAAGTGCTTTAAAGGCACCCGAGCGACACTTGTTAATTTTTCATAATTTTTCAGACTGTCATGCGGGTTGACACAAGTTACTGGCCAATGCGGGATTCCAAGCCGGATGCCCGGGATTTTTCAGAGCTCAATTCGGAGTCCGGACGAGGAAATGGCCACAAAATGGTCAAGATATGAAAAGGTGGATACTTGGGAGGCCAAATTTGAGCATGCCTTTTGAGTTTGGAACCCCCCCCCCCCCCAAAAAAAATTATTCACCTTATGAAGCAAAAAACGTGGAGAGAGAATGAAGAGGGATGAAAAAACGTGATCAACAGAGGGCGCCGTTTTTTTCGCCATGGATGGAGAGAGGGCATCATGGATATTACAAACACCCTACCTAATGGATTATGGGGCTTCATTCCCTCCTGTCTGTGGATCTTATCGTCGTCCTTCGCTCCTCAATTGATGGCCTGAATGCTGAGATAGAAATCTAGTCTTTCTCTCTCCTCCCTCTCTCTCTTCTAAGGGGGAATTCATGTGGGAAGAAGAAGGAAGAAGAAAGAATGATGGAGGCTTGTCCGGCATGGATCGGATTGCTCCACAGGCTGGAAATGGTGATTTGTGATTGTGCTGGACATGAAGTGCTGCTGATTTTCAGATTTGCAGTCATGGACATGAAACCCAAAACACGCAAATAAGCGGTAATTTAATTTTTTCAAAGGAAATTTGAGATTTCATGGCTTTTGATTGATAAAATGTTGTTCATGTGGGCTAGAAATTGTTTATGGTACTGTTTTCCATGAGTACTTGTTGATCATAATCACAAAATCAGAAAAATATGCATCTTGTGGCTCAAAATAATACACTAAAACACGTAAAATATGGAAAATCAAGGGAAAATGATGTTTTTGGGCATAAAAATGGAAAAATGAATAGGAACACCAACTAAATTTTCATTTTTGCTGCAAGAAGGAACTAAGGGCCACAGCCCATAACCTATTTTGAATTTTCAGTAATAAAATAATGCAAAAAATAAGAAAAAATACAAGGAAAATAGAGAAAAATCACTAAAAATAGGAGAAAAATGCATTTTGGGTGCGAAAAATTAATGAAAATTAAGAGCAATGTTTGTGAATATTTGTGGGGACTGAAGCATGAGGATTTGCCTCAGTTCAACCCCACCTTCTTGTTCTAGTGTGTTTTTCATGCTTTCTACACATAAAATGATGGCAAAATACCCTATAAATCTATACAACAATGCAACATTTGATCGATGGGAGGGTAGAGTGGTTAAAGTGTGTCTAAATGTGGAGTAAAATGATGAAAAGATTGCTATTTTTGTTTGCATGCCATATAGGTCGGTGAATAATTATAAAATAAGGGCCTAGTAGCACGAGGGTTCCCTCGATGCTAGGTTCGTGCAACGCCGCATAAGAACGGTAGTTGAAAATCATTGAAAGGATGTTTCCCGCATGTGCACAATATCGATTTCATAATTGTTTGAGCACTTGGCATCCACAATATGCATAAATCATGGAAATATTTAAAGGTATCAGAAATCCTGGATGCATAGCAATTGTTTTCATTAGGACATTGACCCACGTTGAGTGAGAGATAGGGCACCCTAAGCCATAGGCTAGTCATGGGGTCTAGGGAAAAGAGAAGCAAGGACAATTGTACATTCCTGTATACGATTAAATGGTACCTTGAGTGGATTTTGTGCGAAATGTTTATATGTTGAGCGACGCATCGAGGGGCCAATCCCCAAGGTGTAGGAGAGTCACAGAGGGGTGGCGGCAGTCAGCCGTTGGAGGACCCTCTATGTCTGTGCTTCGTGCCATTAGGCAATGTGTAAGGGACTTCCTCTGAGGAGTAGTGGGTGAGAGAAGAGTGGACTACAAACAACGTATTACAAACGCAATGTTTAGGAAGGCAGAGATTTTGATAGACGCTCCTAGCCACGAGGCCGAGGGGTTGTCTTATACGTAGTGACGAGGCCCGGCTAGTGCATGAGCCAGTGCCGGCCCAGTTTTTGGTCCATCAGTGGTGCGTCTGGCGGGACCGCTTTAAAGTGGCGGTCCTCGAATCCTGGTTGTCTAGGGACCAACTAGCAGTTTATGCCAAAGGATACTAAGATTAATCCGTTATTTATTGATAAGCATCATCTAGCAGAAATCCAAAAGCAAGAAAGAGACGAAAGAGCTAGGCGACGTGCTGAAATTTTTAGGAGATATTCCCCTAAGCATAGCGGTGCTGAACCCTTACGAGGGAGTGGATCTGGTGGTCTTGGGGCCACAAGCAGTAAGTTAGGAGAAGGTGGAAGCTCTAGTGCTCCCCTTTCTGCCATAAGCCAGTCTACATCAAGTATGGGAGGTGTAACCCCACCGTCCCCTATTCCTAGTGCAAATCCAATCCTCGTCATGGCGCAGCCTATTGCAATTCCAGCAAGAACGACGGATTTGCTGGCTCTAGGTTACCCGCTACCCATTTTTAATGGGCTAGTTGAGGAAGATGCGGAACTCCACATTAGGGAGTTTCAAAAGCTGATGTTTAACTGTCGCATTCAAGAAGAAGGACATTTAATGATGTTCTTCAATATGACTCTAAAAAAGGAAGAGCTGCTATATTGTATCATGGTTTAGAAGCCGGAACCATATTGAATATTGATTCATTTTATGGAGCTTTTCGAAGGGAGTTTTCCCCTAAAAGGGGTGGGCAATATTGGTTGCGTGTACTCAACGTGACCCGCCAAGAACCACACGAGGATATTCGTGCTTATGCGAAGAAAATAAAAGAGGTTTTTCGTAAGTTGGACACTGTTGAGATATCGAGCTCCACTCGTGATACGCCAGGGTGACCGTTGTGTATTTATGTCACCGACTTGTCAGTTGCAGATGCGGTTGGTACACCGCCCATGAATAATAGCTACATGATAGCTATCCTTATCTACTCTAGTTCGTGGCTCAGTTAGTATGCCACCTTAGTTAGTTGAGTTTGGTTTGAGACCCATACATAGGGTTCTTCTATTTCTTTGTACTTGAGTTCTTTTGGCTTACACAACTAAGAAGAGGAAAACTGTTTTCAGCCTCCACCCTTGTGTGTCTTCCCCCATTGTGCAAGCAAGAAAGCTTCAAGCGAGACTCCTTCCTTCTCTCCCACAATCTTGACATGGTATCAGAGCCTTGTTCGTGGTAAGGAGCTCAAGAAAGCAAGCCAAGCTCGCGGTGTTCTGGTAAGAGGAGCAGTGTTGCTTTCATTTTCTGTTTTGGGAGCAGATCTCTGCAGGTAGCACAGCCGGAAATTGCAGGAGTGCATTGTCTCAGGTTGAGACGCCCTTCGCGCTGAAGCAAGAGGGCAGTATATGCTGCGGGAAAGAGCTTTAGCTCTTGGTTACCCTGTTTTTTTGATTTGAGGCCATTTTGGGGCCTGTTTTGGAGGCGGAAGTTTTCTGCACGCACTCAGGAAAAAGCCCTGTTTTATGCTGTGCGACCACTATTCTACAGGTCGGTGAAAAGTTACCACAGAAATTGCATCGTATTCTTGTGCGCAGAGACATTGGGAGTTACAGAATCATCCTTGGTTTCTGTTTATGCAAAATCGTCACTAGGAAGTGACTGTGTGGTCAAATACCACTTTCGCCAGTTTTGCAGATTTGCCCTTGTGAGGGTGAAGCCGTGTTTTTTGCAGTGACAGAATTTTTTGCAGTATTCTGTAATGGCGTCTGATTCTCTTTCACAGATTGTAACTGAAAAGCTTGACAAGAACAACTTCCAAGCATGGAAGTTTAGAATGACGAATTTCCTTATGGGAAAAGGATATTGGGAATTTGTTGCAGGAAATGAAGAAGAACCAGTTCTTCCTGATGTTCCCAATCAACAGCAAATGCAGGCATTCAAAGCATGGCATGAGAGAGCCAGGAAAGTTATGTACTGGCTGTCTATCAGCATTTCAGACTCTATGATTGTGCATATTCAGGATGCAAGTACGCCAAAGGAGGCATGGGATACTCTGTCAAAGATGTATAGCACAAATACGCAAGCCAGGAAAATGCAGCTCAAGCAAGAGTTGCACAATGTGCAAAGAGAAAATATGAGCATCAATGACTACCACATGAAGGTGAAGAAGATTGCAGATGCACTTGCTTCCATTGGGTCGCCAGTGGAAGATGATGATTTAGTTTCTGTGACCTTGAATGGTCTAGGAAAGGATTATGCACAGTTTCGGACATCCATTTCAGTTCGTGAACGATTTCCTGATTTTGAGGAGTTGATTGCTCTTCTAATTTCTGAGGAGCAGAGAAATGGTGGTGCATCTTCTTCAGGAGGAACTTCAAAGGAAGCTGTCTTCTACTCAAATGCTGGAAGAGGTAGAGGCAGAGGTAGAGGAGGCCGATTTGGAGGCCGTGGTAGAAATCAGAATATGCAGCAAACACAAGAAAACCAGTCCTATGGAGGAGGACGTGGTAACTCTAGAGGCAGGGGGAGCCAAAGAGGTCGTGGTGGATGGCAAAGAGGTCAAAATGCAAACAGTAATGTTGAATGCTACTACTGTGGTAAAATGGGTCATATGGCTAAAGACTGCTATAAAAAGCAGAATGACATCATGAATGGAAAACTGCAACAAGGGAATTATGCATCTTCTAACAGACAGGGTGATGACAGAAATGAGCATTTGTTCATGGTGCAGCACATGAACAATTCTGTGACAAGTGCAGAAGAAAGCAATGATGTATGGTATGTTGACTCAGGTGCATCAAACCACATGACAGGTCATGCAGAATGGATGGAGGATGCAAGGAAAATGGAAAAACCAGGATTTGTGGAGACTGGTGATGATACTGCACATCCTATTGTGCAGATTGGAAAAATTCCCTTGTCTATGCAGGATGGGAAAAAGAAATACCTGTCCGATGTATTTCATGTCCCGAATATCACCAAGAATCTGGTTTCTGTTGGTCAAATGGTTGAACAGGGCTTGCAGGTCAGATTTAATCCTCATGGATGCTTTGTTGAGGATATGAAAAATAAAGGTCGCTTGATAGCAAAAGGAAAGAAGAAGGGCAGAATGTTTACGTTGGATGCAGACATGTCTGAATTGAGTGCAGCAATGTTTGCACATGGGACCGGTGTAGTTGCAGATATTGATATCTGGCATAAACGCATTGGTCATGTCAATGTACAGCGACTTAAATCAATGCAGGCCCAAAATATTGTTGCAGGTTTGCCTAAATTCAAGGTTGCAGAAATGCATAAGGTATGTGAAGCCTGTCAATTTGGAAAACAGGCAAGGAAACCATTTCCTAGACATGTTCAAGAGAGTGAGAAGCCATTGGAATTAATCCACTCTGATGTGTGGACTACTAAAGCTGCATCTCTTGGAGGCTGTCATTATTTTGTCAGTTTTATTGATGACTATAGCAGAAAAGTTTGGGTGTATTTTATGAAAAAGAAAAGTGAAGTTTTTGGTCATTTCAAAACTCTTAAAGCTATGGTTGAAAAAGAAACAGGTCTGCAAGTAAAATGCCTAAGGTCAGATGGAGGGAGAGAGTACCTCTCAAATGAGTTTGCAAGGTTCTTGCAGGAGCATGGCATAAAGCAGCAATATTCATGCAGTCATACCCCACAGCAAAATGGAATTGCAGAAAGAAAAAACAGACATATTGGAGAGGTATCTCGTGCCATGCTCAATGAAAAAGACCTGCCAGATTTTTATTGGGCTGAAGCAGTTGCTACAGCAGTCTACATAATGAACAGGACTCCCACTGCAGCAATACATGGAATGACTCCAGAGGAGAGGTATACTGGTAGGAAACCAGATATTTCTCATTTGAAAATTTTTGGTTGCATTGCCTATGTACATGTGCCAGATGAGTTGAGATCCAAGTTGGATCCAAAAGCTGAGAAGTGCATCTTTATTGGTTACTCTCTGCAGCAAAAAGGGTATAGATGTTATAACCCTTCTACTCGTAAGTTTACAGTGAGCAGAGATGTTGTTTTTGATGAGATGAGTAGCTGGTATAAACCAGTAAATGTGATTGATGATGTAGATGCACAAAATGGTAATGCTGCACAGAATTCACAGCAGCAGTCACAAAATATTAGTGGACCTGGAGCATCCTCTAGCAGTGGTTCACATTCTTCGCCATGGACAGGCAGATTGAGATCAGGAGAATCTTCTGAAGGCAGCGCAAATAGTGGTATGCAGGTATCACGAAAAGGAAAAGAGAAGGTAGATCAGTCCATGTTTGATGTGAATGCAGGTCACTCTTATGTGGATGGTGAATCCAGTGGCTCAGAACAGAGCATTGATGATGAGTTGGGTATTCCTTCTATTGTTACACCTGGAGTAAGGAAGACTAGGGATGTTTTGAGAGCACCTGGGAGTGAACCCACTTTGCGCAGGTCTACCAGAGTTAGGTATCCTGTGGATAGGCTGAAATATGATGGATTTACAGCCATTCACTATGCATATATGGTCAAAGTGATACAGGAACCAGAACCCACTTCTTTTGAGCAAGCCATGGGAAAAGAAAAATGGGAGAAAGCCATGGATGAAGAAATGGATGCCTTGGAAGCAAATGCTACATGGGAGTTAGTACCTTTGCCTAAAGGTAAGAATGCAATTGGCTGTAAGTGGGTTTATAAGGTGAAGCACAATGCAGATGGTTCTGTAAACAGATACAAGGCAAGATTAGTAGTCAAGGGGTATGCACAAACATATGGCATTGACTATGAAGAAACATTCAGTCCGGTTGCAAGGATGGCAACCGTAAGAGCAGTCATTGCTATGGCTGCATCAAAGGGATGGTCTTTACATCAGATGGATGTAAAGAATGCCTTCTTGCATGGTGATTTGCAAGAAGAGGTCTATATGGAGCAGCCACCAGGTTATGTGCATGCTGTTCATCCTGAGTTTGTTTGCAGGTTGAAGAAAGCATTGTATGGCTTGAAGCAAGCACCTAGAGCATGGTCTGACAAGATAGGACAGTATCTTGTCACTATTGGCTTTCAGATTTCCAAGGCAGATTTCTCACTTTATGTGAGAAAAACAGAGAAAGGTATTATGCTACTTGTCATTTATGTTGATGATCTGATTATGACAGGTGACAGTGATGAAGATATCCTTCATGTGAAAATGCTATTGAAGCAGAAGTTTGAGATGAAGGATTTGGGAGAGCTGCGTTATTTCTTGGGCATTGAGGTGATCAGATCACCAAGTGGGATACAGCTCTTGCAGAGGCAGTATGGATTGGACATGCTGTCCAAATATGGGATGACAGGCTGTAAGCCTATTTCAGTTCCTTTGGAGCAGAATGTGAAGCTGAGCACAGATACAGGTGAGCTTTTGGAAGACCCTACTATGTACAGACGCATAGTAGGAAGTTTGATTTATATGACTATTACCAGGCCAGATTTGAGCTATGCTGTTGGATTGGTAAGTCAGTTTATGCAGGCTCCAAGGAAACCACATTTGGATGCGGCTAGACGCATACTCAGGTATGTGAAGTCCACATTGCAGTATGGACTATTTTATGAGACTGGGGTTCAGATACAGTTACATGGATACACTGATGCTGATTGGGCTGGTAGCATTTCTGATAGACGATCTACCAGTGGATATGTGTTCTCTTTTGGGAGTGCTGCAGTCACTTGGAGCAGCAAGAAACAGCCTACAGTTGCCTTGTCGAGCACAGAGGCTGAGTACAGGGGTGCAGCAATGGCTGCATGTGAGGTAGCTTGGTTACATAAGCTACTTTATGATATGCATCAGTCTACAGATGGGCCAGTTGTCATTTATTGTGACAACATGAGTAGTATACACTTGGCAAATAACCCAGTCTATCATGCTAGAACAAAGCACATTGAGGTGCATTATCACTATGTGCGAGAGAGGGTTTTACTAGGTCTTATTGATCTAGTTTATGTCAGCACAGAGGATCAGGTAGCTGACATATTCACGAAGGCATTGGGCGCAGAGAAGCTGCGCAAGTTCAGAGACCTGCTTGGTGTGCAGGAATTGGGATTGAGCTCGAGGGGGAGTGTTGAGATATCGAGCTCCACTCGTGATACGCCAGGGTGACCGTTGTGTATTTATGTCACCGACTTGTCAGTTGCAGATGCGGTTGGTACACCGCCCATGAATAATAGCTACATGATAGCTATCCTTATCTACTCTAGTTCGTGGCTCAGTTAGTATGCCACCTTAGTTAGTTGAGTTTGGTTTGAGACCCATACATAGGGTTCTTCTATTTCTTTGTACTTGAGTTCTTTTGGCTTACACAACTAAGAAGAGGAAAACTGTTTTCAGCCTCCACCCTTGTGTGTCTTCCCCCATTGTGCAAGCAAGAAAGCTTCAAGCGAGACTCCTTCCTTCTCTCCCACAATCTTGACAGACACCTCTATTCCTATCCCCGCAGCTGCCCAATTGCAATATTTCCTACATGGTTTGGACTTTAATATCCAATTGCAGTTGAGTAGTGTCCCCTTGGGGGATATAGATACTGCCATTACACGAGCACAAGAGGTGGAATCCCAAACACAAGCAGCCTATGCTTCTCGAGGCAATTCGAATATGGGTTTAGTATTGGGAAACAATATGGCAATGGCCAATGGCAGTAGTGGCCAAGGGATAACAATGGCTAACCCTAATGGGAGAGGAAACATGATGTAGAATGTCCCTTTATTACCAGCTCCCCCTAGCATGTCGATGCCTACGGGCAGTCAAATGGCTCCAAATGGTGGAGGCCAAGCGGTCAATTCTAACACCATGCCTGTGGCTCAACAACTAGTGCCTAATCGAATTGTTAGGCCGATGGAACGACATGGTAATTACCAAGGCTATGAGCCGAGTGCTTCCAATGTTCTTGGCGAGGTTAAGGACATGATGAAGCATTATACCGACATGATTACGGAGCAGTATCGACAAATAGCCGTTGATGTCAACTTCCTTAAAAAATAACAAAATTTGATAGGAAGTAGATATCCAGAGGAGGGTGCACCTTCGAGGTTTAGTTGCAAATGGTGTGGTGGGCAACACTATCCAAGAAATTGCCCAAATGTTAAGTGCAACATTTGTGGAAAATCCTGCCATTTAGCAGCTACTTGCTGGAGTAAGATCAGTTCCCTCCAGTGTGGTAGTCGGCAGCCAGGGCCTGTTAATCATCGTGCCCAAGGAAATGATTCCCTGCGAGAAGATGGGCCTAAACAAATACTTCAACGACCAAAGACTACAGTGGAGGAGCTACCTAGTGGTAGTGGGGTTAGTTTGATTGAGGCTGTATGCGTTAATGATGCTGAAACCTCTAATCTGTGTGCTGTTCTTACAAGAGGTCAAAAGGGTAGAGAAGCCGACAAGGATAAGCCTGTCGACGGAAACCCTAAACAAGGCGACAAAGGAACGCAAGTTTTGGATCCGACCGTGGAAGGGGGACCTTTGAAGCCCGTAGAAAGTAAAGCCGATAAGGAACCACCAAAGAAGAAGGTGAAAGTTAAAAAAGAGGCAATAAAGCCGGTTCAGCGACCTAAAGAGGGGATGGTTTGGCGTGAAAAGCGAGCTCTATCAAACTATCATGAATTCGATTTGGCGAGCTCTCTTTGCGAAGTCAAGCCGGATGTGAATCTTTTACAGCTTATTAAGCTTTCCCCAGGAGTACGCAAGGAATTTAGAAAGATCCTACGTACCGGGTATATCGTAGAACCTTTGGGTATTGCGCGAGTTGGTGATGACTAGTTCGAGCATGCTGAGAAGCATTGCCCAAGGGTTGCAGCCTATGTCGATGGGATATTAGTAGATTATGCCATTGTCGACACGGGATCATCTGTTAACAGTATGAGTTCTGAATTGATGGAAAGGTTGGGTCTTGCGATCCAGAAAGATACCTCCACAATTCTCAGAATGGCAGATGATAGTTTGAGACAGCCGGAAGGCTGCATTACTAAGGTCCATGTCACTGTTGCAAATGTAGAATGTCTGTTGGACTTTAGGGTGATTCGTTTTGCAGGCCGTCCAAGTTACCAAGTATTACTCGGACAACCTTGGATCTTGCAAGTGGACTGCCAAGTAGATATACCCGCTGGTCGACTAATATTCGGTAGAGGTGCCCAGCGTGTGGTGGTTGATGCTTATCCTGAGTCACCGCAGAGTGAGAGAGCTCCTCTATCTTCTACAGAATTGGAGACACTAGAAGATTTATCTGCCAGTGAGACATCGTCGAGTGATGAGTCCAAAGAGGGATCCACCACAGAAGACATCTATCAGATCACTTTGAACGAGCCGATAGAGGGCCAAGATCGTATAAGAGATGTAGATGTTATCGAGCTAGACCTTGGTACGCCTGATGATTCGCGGCCAATCAAATTAGGTTCTATGCTCAGCACATCAGAAAGGGAGGACTATGTGGCCTTGATCCAGGAATTCCGTGATATCTTTGCCTGGAGTTATGATGAGTTGAGAGGCATTCCTCCTAGTCTTGCTGTTCATACAATTCCGTTGAAAGAGGGCAGTCGTCCTGTACGGCAGAAAGTAAGGCGTATGCCTTTCGAACTAAGGGACGGGCTGTTTGAAGAGTTACAGAAGCTTCGAAAAGCGGGTTTGATTTTTCCTGTGCAACACACGAAATGGTGTTCGCCGGTTGTGATAAGAAAGAAGAAGAATAATCAAATCCGATTATGTGTAGACTTTAGGGAGCTGAATAAGCAGACAGTTAAGGACTACTACCCGTTGCCATTTATTGACCAGATTTTGGATCAATTAGCGGGTAGGGAGATATATTCGTTTATGGATTGCTTTGCAGGATACAACCAGATGGCAATTGCAGAAGAGGACAAGTTGAAAACAACTTTTATCACTGTATTTGGTACTTTTGTGTACCATGTGATGGCCTTTGGTTTATGCAATGCGCCTGGTTCATGGCAACGAACAGCAGATAAGACATTCGGTGACATATCCCCTGAAGAGTTGAAGGTGTTTATTGATGACTTAGGGGCCGCCACCGTGAGAGGAAGGCAGTTGATCATTTTAAGAAAATGCTTCGAGCGCTGTAGACAATTTTGCATCGCCCTAAACCCACGGAAGTGTGTTTTTGGAGTACCTTATGGGCTATTGCTGGGTAATGTGGTCAGTTCGGTAGGAATTGCGACAGACCCCGAGAAGGTTAAAGTTATAGTTGCCATGGGTCCACCACGCACTCCGAAAGAAGTTTATAGCTTTCTGTCTTCGGTTGGTTACTACTGTAGATTCATCAACGCCTTAGCAGAAAGAACGTTGCCACTTACAAATTTATTGTCCTTTAGTTGTTCGTTTATATGGGGTAACCCTGGTAAGGTAGCATTCGAGGATGTGAAACAAGAGCTAGCAAGAGCGCCGTTTTAAAAGCACCTAAAAAATGTGAGGTGTTCTATATATTTTCAACAGCCACCATATATAGTATCAGCTGTTGTTTAGCCCAAATTTGGGAAGAGAAGTGGTACCACCCGATTGCTTTTGCTAGCCAGAAGCTGGGGGTATCCGAAATCAATTATACCTACATGGAGAAGTTGTGTCTAGCAATGGTCTTTGGGACCAAGAAATTCAGGCATTATATTCTCTATGAGAAAGTCGTGCTTTATACGAAGGCGGAGGGACTTCGATTATTAATGAATAAGCTACAACCGCTTGATCGTCTAGCAAAGTGGTTGACCACTTTGCAGGAATTTGATTATGAAATCAGGAGTAAGCCACCAAGGTTGCAAGGCATCGTGGAATGTCTTGTGGACTTTGGGGAGCCGAAAGAATCTGTGGCTGAAGGTAGTGACATGGAGTTGTTATTTAAAATAGATACGGCATCTATTCCCTCCTGGTATGCTGCAATAACGCATTATTTATCGACAGGAGAGGCGGGATTCGAATTATCTAAAGCTGAGAGAAGGAAAATTAAGCAGCAAGCGTTAAAGTTTGCTTTGATCGCAGGTACATTATATCGGCAAGGGGTTGATGATATCTATCGCCGGTGTGTGATGCCTGACGAGGTGCCATTCATTTTGGAAGAGTGCCATGATTCTGCTTGCGGTGGCCATTTTGTTGGACGGCTTACAGCACAAAAGGCTTTAAGAGCAGGTTATTGGTGGCCTGCCATCTTCCAGGATGCGTTTGCATATGTTAAGAGATGCGATATTTGTCAACGACATGATTGTCAAGAGAATAGGAAACGACCACTCACCCCTATTATGGCAATATTTCCATTTGAGAAGTGGGGAATAGACTTTGTGGGTCCTATTACTCCGTCGTCGACTACAAAAAAGAGGTACATCATTGTAGCAACTGACTACTTCACAAAGTGGTCAGAACCACGTGCAACAAGGAAAGATGATGCTAAAGAAACTGCTAGTTTCCTTTTAGAGCAGATAATATGCCGGTTTGGTCCGCCGAAAGAATTAATGTCGGACCGCGGAACCCATTTCCTGAATAAGGTGATTAAAGGTTTGACAGAGATGTGGCAAATCAAGCATAAGAAGACAACCCCTTATAATCCGCAAGCCAATGGACAAGTTGAAAGCACCAACAAGCAGCTTGTGGGCATTCTGTCCAAAATTTTGTCGGAAAAGAAACGGGATTGGGATAAAAAGTTATACGTGGCAGTGTGGGCCTATAATACGACTTTCAAACGAGCCACTGGCCATACCCCGTTCAAGTTAGTATATGGGGAGGAGTGTGTCTTGCCTTTAGAGATTGAGCTGCTGACTATTCGGTTCGCCATCAATCATTCTTTGAGTGATGAAGACGCACTTTTTGAGCGCTTGACGACACTGGCACATTTAGATGAGCTTAAGCTACAGAGCTTATTGCACCAAGAAGTGGCGAAGTGCCGAATGAAGCAGCTACACGACCTCAAAGCCAAGAAATACACCTTCAAGAAAGGACAGCTTGTTCTGTATTATGATGCACGACGTGAATTATTTCCAGGCAAGCTAGAGCCCAAATGGGATGGGCCCTATAGGATCGTTAGAATAGGAAAGAATAAATCCACAGTCTTGTTATAGCTGACCTTGAGAGGATAGAATTTAAAAATAAGGTTAATCTTAATAAGATTAAACCTTATTATTTCTGATTGCACTAATGCTATGACTGCCTTGGAGGTCTAGGCGAGATCGATCAAACATCTGCAAGGAAATCGTGATAGAGGTTGATGGGTCGTCTGATCCCTTATTTAGAACACCCATATTTAGAACAGAGGTATCATCAGGGAAAGCTCATTTGATGGAGCAAAGGATACAAGGTGATTGAGTAAGAAGGCGAGACATTTATTTAGGAGATCAAGGTCTTCTGCCATCACTGCCTACAAATTTTGATGAGCATCCCTGTTGAATTCAATGAGGATGGAGGGATGGAGCCTACAGTCCACCCGTTGAATATGCTGAATTTCGATTACCATAATTACGAGTAGAGTTTCGGATGGCGGGATATGTAAACCCTTTATGGACGTACACCTTGTACTTTGATGGGGCGTCCAAGGGTGCATGCAAAAAAGGAAGTGTAGGAGTTATCATTCGAGACCCCCGACGACGCATTGTCATGAAGTTAGCTGCTTATCTCGGGGTGAATTTTACCAATAATATGGCAGAATACAAAGCCCTGATAATGGATTTGAATATTGCAAAGAAGGGTGGTATCCGCCAGTTATTGGTGAAAGGGGACTCTCAATTGGTTTTAAATCAACTCAATAGGACGTACATGGTACAAAACCCCATCCTTTGCATGTACCATCATACTACCATAGCCCTGCTAGACGAATTTGATAGAGTGTCTTTTCAGCTGATTCCACGACATTGGAATCAGTTTGCCGATTCTTTGGCTAATTTTGCGTATGAAGAAGACCTCTTCTTTAATTGTGGCCCTTGTCCCGATATATCTATTGATGGTGAGACAGGACCTGGTCGTTTGTGGGGTATGCTTTTTGAACATGCCCTCTTTGGCAGACGATGGTTGATCTGGGTGATGCAGAGGGCAAGTGAGACTCATCTGCCTTTATTATCTTGGACCCATAGATTGATTAGACAACATGTGATGCGAACACCTCTTGCGATATACGCAGGAGGGATGGGTCATAATTTAATGCACCTAGTTTACGGCTACGAGCCCTGTTCCCCTGGGAATGGTATGCTTTGATGTCTATCATAGTTGTTTCTAGAAGGATGTTATGCGTAGTATTGTTTGATTTCATTAGGCCAAGAGGGCCGATTCAGTTTTGTAGTGAAGTGTTTGATTTCATTAGGCCAAGAGGGCCATTTCCCTGTCTAGTGCGGGTGCGTTTAATCGGGTTTTTGTTTTACGTGTTGTGCTGGACAGGTTTCGTGTTCGTGGAATTTGGTGGAGCCTGGAGGAGCCTTTGCTGCGATGGAAGCTTCTTGTGGCCAATCCAGGTGATACCTCTCCTTTACGAGTACCTTTCTTTCCTGTTATATGTGTATTTGTACTTGTCGAGGGGATACATTTTTGTTGGGGACCGGCAACCAAGGCATGAAGTCCCAGGTTTAGGCTAAGTATGTTTGTGGGAGGTCGGAGTAGTCATTGCCTCCTGTAAAGACATTGTCAGGCATCGAAAGACCTGTTTTAGAAGGAAATCCTAGTGGCCCTGTTTTGCTAGCCTGTTAGGCAGCCGTTCTAGGAGTTCTTGTTAGTAGTGAGGCAGTTAGAGAAGCCTGCCAGAAGCTAATAATGATGATGCCAAGAAACTCTGTACATCCTAAAAGATGAATATAAATACGAAGGTGTGTAAAAAGGGGTTCTAACCCCTATCCCAAGAAAAGAAAAGAAATGAAAATATATAAGCAGTTGATCATTGCCTTGCGAAGGCCTGGTAGGTTCCTAGGGATGAGTCAGACCCAGGGCCGATACCTTGTCTTCCTAGGGGTGGCTTCTTGCTGGAAAAAAACAATGACAAAACAAGGAAGGTTGGAGCGAAAATAAAAGTGAGCATTAGAAAAGGATTAAGTGTCGCCTTGCGAGGGCTTGGTAGGTTCTTGGGTGCCGAGACAGGTCCTGAGGCCGATGCCCTGTTCTCCTTGGGTCACTACGCTCAGCTCCCTCCTTTTTACATGCCCAAGTATGTTCATCCAATACAAAACCTAAAAGAAGACATGTACTGAAAGAAAATAGTCTTTGATCAGGCTATAGGAGTCTCCTAGTTGTGTTGCCTTTAGTTGGTGAGTAGTTCAGACTACCACTTAGGGCAACCTCTTTGATAGGTTTTTTTAGTTTGGCTGTGTTGGAGCAGCTAGTTAGCGACTCACTTCGGATCTTCTATTAGATGATGCTAGGTCTACTCCTTATGGATGTCATGCCTTGGTTCTGTCTAGGGGTAGGGGGAGCATTGTGCTGAGTTTTATTATATATTTGTTTTGTATCAGTTTGATGCTTCTTTGGTTGTTTATGTTGTGCAGATATATTAGTGGATTCGACGGGCTGAGTCGCTCTATCCCGTGGTCGCCAATGAGAGCGGAATTTAGGTGATGGAAAGTGCTTAAAAATAGCTAAAAATTATGAATATCAAGGGAAAAATATTCAACATCAAGGGCGGCGGCTCGATCTAGGACGATTTTAAGTGTCTAAGTGCTTTAAAGGCGCCCGAGCGACACTTGTTGATTTTTCATAATTTTTTAGACTGTCATGCGGGTTGACACAAGTTACTGGCCAATGCGAGATTCCAAGCCGGACGCCCAGGATTTTTTAGAGCTCAATTCGGAGTCTGGACGAGGAAATGGCCACAAAATGGTCAAGATATGAAAAGGTGGATACTTGGGAGGCCAAATTTGAGCATGCCTTTTGAGTTTTGACCCCCCCCCCCCCCCCCCCCCAAAAAAAAATTTATGCACCTTATGAAGCAAAAAACGTGGAGAGAGAATGAAGAGGGATGAAAAAACGTGATCAACAGAGGGCGCCGTTTTTTTCGCCATGGATGGAGAGAGGGCATCATGGATATTACAAACACCCTACCTAATGGATTATGGGGCTTCATTCCCTCCTGTCTGTGGATCTTATCATCGTCCTTCGCTCCTCAATTGATGGCCTGAATGCTGAGATAGAAATCTAGTCTTTCTCTCTCCTCCCTCTCTCTCTTCTAAGGGGGAATTCATGTGGGAAGAAGAAGAAAGAAGAAAGAATGATGGAGGCTTGTCCGGCATGGATCGGATTGCTCCACAGGCTGGAAATGGTGATTTGTGATTGTGCTGGACATGAAGTGCTGCTGATTTTCAGATTTGCAGCCATGGACATGAAACCCAAAACATGCAAATAAGCGGTAATTCAATTTTTTCAAAGGAAATTTGAGATTTCATGGCTTTTGATTGATAAAATGTTGTTCATGTGGGCTAGAAATTGTTTATGGTACTGTTTTCCATGAGTACTTGTTGATCATAATCACAAAATCAGAAAAATATGCATCTTGTGGCTCAAAATAATACACTAAAACACGTAAAATATGGAAAATCAAGGGAAAATGATGTTTTTGGGCATAAAAATGGAAAAATGAATAGGAACACCAACTAAATTTTCATTTTTGCTGCAAGAAGGAACTAAGGGCCACAGCCCATAACCTATTTTGAATTTTCAGTAATAAAATAATGTAAAAAATAAGGAAAAATACAAGAAAAATAGGAGAAAAATGTATTTTGGGTGCGGAAAATTAATGAAAATTAAGAGCAATGTTTGTGAATGTTTGTGGGGACTGAAGCATGAGGATTTGCCTCAATTCAACCTCACCTTCTTGTTCTAGTGTGTTTTTCACGCTTTCTACACATAAAATGATGGCAAAATACCCTATAAATCTATACAACAATGCAACATTTGATCGATGGGAGGGTAGAGTGGTTAAAGTGTGTCTAAATGTGGAGTAAAATGATGAAAAGATTGCTATTTTTGTTTCCATGCCATATAGGTCGGTGAATAATTATAAAATAAGGGCCTAGTAGCACAAGGGTTCCCTCGGTGCTAGGTTCGTGCAACGCCGCATAAGAACGGTAGTTGAAAATCATTGAAATGATGTTTTCCGCATGTGCACAATATCGATTTCATAATTGTTTGAGCACTTGGCATCCACAATATGCATAAATCATGGAAATATTTAAAGGTATCAGAAATCCTGGATGCACAGCAATTGTTTTCATTAGGACATTGACCCACGTTGAGTGAGAGACAGGGCACCCTAAGCCATAGGCTAGTCGTGGGGTCTAGGGAAAAGAGAAGTAAGGACAATGGTACATTCCTGTATACGATTAAATGGTACCTTGAGTGGATTTTGTGCGAAATGTTTATATGTTGAGCGACGCATCGAGGGGCCAATCCCCAAGGTGGAGGAGAGTCGCAGAGGGGTGGCGGCACTCAGCCGTTGGAGGACCCCCTATGTCTGTGCTTCATGCCATTAGGCAATGTGTAAGGGACTCCCTCTGAGGAGTAGTTGGTGAGAGAAGAGTGGACTACAAACAACGTATTACAAATGCAATGTTTAGGAAGGCAGAGATTTTGATAGATGCTCCTGGCCATGAGGCCGAGGGGTTATCTTGTGCGTAGTGACGAGGCCCGGCTAGTGCATGAGCCAGTGCCGGCCCGGATTTTTGGTCCATCATTCTAAACCATACATAAACTTGTGTAACTTGGCCTCATCACTGATGTTTTCTATATACATGGTCAAGTTGAGGAATTGGTTTGTATATTCTCTTACACTTAGGCCCCTTTGTTCCAAACCATACCATCTTCGTTCTAACTTCTCTTTTTTAAGAGGTGAAACAAAGACTTCAGCCATAAGTGCCTTGAAAGCTTCCCAATTCTCAATAAGTACATTCTCTTTCTTGATATACCTCCACCAAGTGTGGGCAAATCCTTCTAAGTGCAAGGAGGCAAAGTGTATCTTCATATCATCAGTTTTAGGAAATATGTCAAAATAGGACTCCATCTCAGAGGTCCATTTCTCTAATTCTGATGGTGAAGATGACTGGCCATTGAATTTGGATAAAACAATTTTGTCCTTAAATTCTCTATCATGAAAGGGTTGCTGTTCCAAAATTGGCTGATCAGGATTTCTAAGTACAGAACCCCCAAATTGAGACTGAAATCTTCCAACTTGTGGCTGAGAATTACCATGTAATCTTCCTGTTGGTAAGGCACCCCTGGAATTCTGAGTATGCAGTCCAAAAGCTTGAGTATTGGCTCCATTCAAACTGCCTAAAATAGTCATCATACCTTTGTGAAGCTTCTCCTACTTCATACTGACTATTTGGTATGCCTCTTCTTCCAATGATCCCATCTCCATGACCATTTTGGTTGGATGGCTGAAGTGGGACTGAAGGGTCACTGTTTGAACAAGCCTTCTCATTGGCTTCTTTTGATCCCGTTTGTGACTGCATTAATTGAGAAAATTTTGCCATAAGTTGAGCATTAGATTCTACTAATTTATCAATGGAAGCCTTGGTTTGGGTAGTTGATTCCATCTTCTCAACAGTAGACTTCGTTTGACCATGAGATAGAATCATCTGCTCCATTGCTATCAAAATGGCCTCATGACGTTCCCTATGTCTTAGTTCATGGACACACAAAGTATCATTGAGTATACTGATTTCTCCTTGTTGTTGAAGCTCTTCAGGGTTCTCTTGAAGTGTGCTTTCCATCATGGAATCCCTGATTTGCTGTACATAATCCTCCTGGACCTTATTTTTGCCTTTATGTCCTGCCATACTAGTGCAGTCCTGCAGTACCCCCGTCAGTAAAACGGCTATAACTTTGGCTAGGAAGCTCCGATTTCAGAACTTTTTTGTGCGAATCGAAGCTAACAATGCCCTCTTCGAGATGAGCTATAGCACGCTATAACAGATTTAGGACAGAAAATTCTGTAGCTGAATTTCAGAGTCTGAACTGTCCAGTCCTGCACCCTTTCTAGACCTGTAAGTGCCCTGTTTTGACCCTGTAATGCAAGAAAGTAACCTCAAATGGCTACCAAACCCTACACAGGGGTATATAGGACCTATGGGTACTCTGTAGTACCTGCACCTGTGCTTCAGTAATGAAGAGTGTACCTATATCCACCTGTAAATACCCTGTAAGTAACCAGTAAATTCCCTATTTTACCCTGTTTCAGCCCTGTAGGTACTTGAGTCATTGGAAAGTCTTCAATCTTTAATCCTCCACTCCTTGTACCTGTGTGAGGGATAAAATAGCATGACAGGCTTTCTACATGGGCTCCGAATCACTGGGAGGTGGGCAAAGTTCCCCCCGGGTCGGTTGGTTGCACCCCTTCGGGATCTTCGATAGTGAGGGAGGGTCACCTCTCTTTTGTCCCACTATCTCCCCCGGCATCCACCTTTTTCCTCGGTGGGAATATCAACATGGTATAGGCTAATGTGCTAAGAAATCAGCATGATATGCAATTCAAAAATATCCATTCAGCCTTTCATGAGATGCAATTGATTGAGATAAGAAAACTTGAGATGGGAGAAGGGTTTTACCTATGCAATTCAGTGACTCACTGATTACTAGTACTTACCCTTTTACAATTTTCCAATTTAGGCAAAAGAGAATCAACCAATCAATTGGATTAGAGTAAACAAAGGCACCAATCGATGTATTCAGTCAATAAGATTCAAGTGTTATGATGAAATCTCATATTGAGGCCTTTAATTCACTGATTGAAGCTAATATGCATTAGGCAAGCATTGCATTCATGAATAGATGAATTCAAGCAAAGGTTGGCTGAGAATTTGATGAAAATGCTCAATTCTTTAACCTCTCAGTCAAATGGCTTAAGCTCAGCAATTGGATTAATGAGAGAGATTAAAAATTGAAGAGAAATACCTTGACATGGCTAAAAATGACTTGCCAAATGCCAAATGCCTGAATGCTGCCCAATCTTGAGCAATCTTGTGCTCAACCTGAAGCTCCTGATGAATAGGTTCCATTCCAGGTGGTTTTTGGTCAAGAAGATCAGAGATGAGAGAGATATGAACAGATCTTGGGGCTGAACTTCCATGGAACCTGCAGGAATTTCCAGGAAAGGGGAAAGAGAAACCCCTCTTTTCAAAGTAACCACAGTTTGTTCTCAAACTAAGTTCGGTTAACCATCCTTTACCCTAGTTACCTTCAATTTTGCATAAAATTTGGTGACATCCAGCCATTTAAGCCTTTACCCGCCATATCTGACCTTGGATATCTCCAGATGTAGTCACTTGCTAACTGTAGTTGTCCTGCAACACTTCACTAGTCATTGTCTTGTACCATTTTTGTCTGAAATTGGTTTTGAAATAGGAAAATAGGAGTGAAAATGGAAGAAAATAATGGATCAAAGACTGAAGCTCTGATACCACTTGTAAGAGAGAGAACTAGGGAGAGAGAAAGAGGAGAGAGAAAGACTGCAGGAAGAGAGAGAATAAGAGTGACGAGGAGAGAGAAAGACTAGATTTGGAGAGAGAAAGACAGGAAAGGTGAGGAAGCCATAGAAGCTGTGAGTAAGAAGGGAGAGAAAGATTGTAAATGTATTGATTTGTCAAAAAGGTATGAAATTTTACAACTTCTCTCCTTATATACCAATGTCTGTGTGACATGGCATATTATCAACATTCTAACTATTCCCAACTTCTTACACATGCTTCCTCTCACATTCGGGTTAGCCAGGGCTATCACTTGACCTCCATTTGTTAATGGTAGATTGCCTCCAGGTACTAGACCCGCATTAAGATTTATTCGAGAGGAGTAGGCCTTTTGTAGTCGTGACTCTACTCCTTCTGCTCGCGTGATGGCAGTGTCTATATCAGCCAAAGCCACACTGCTCAATTGTACTTGAATATTGAAATCCAATCCATGCAAGAAGTATTGCAATTCCTTAAGGTTCTTGGCATAGTCTTTCACATTCTCATGGGATTCTTGGCATGTTACATTCAAAACACACAACCAGTATTGGCCACCTCTTTTAGGGGCATATTCTCCTCAGAAAGCTGCATAAAATTGGTCGATTGTAGTTATGGTTCCCGCCTCTATGCTATGATACCATACTGCAGCTCTTCCTTTTAACGTCATGTTAAAGAACATCATAAGATGTCCCTCATCTTGGATACAGTAATTAAACATTAATCTTTGGAATTCACAAATGTGAAACTCCGCATCTTCTTCGGCTAACCCATTAAAAATGGGCAAAGGAACTCCTAAAGCTGGCAGATCCTGCGTCCCTGCAGGAATTGCAATAGGTTGTGCCATGACGACAACCAAATTGACAATAGGAGTTTGGACTGATGGGATAACACACCCACTTGAAGTGGGTTGACTTGGTGGAAGAGAGGAAGGACTTGCGCTTCCTCCTGCACCCAAAGGACTATGTGCAGCAGTTGGGTTACTAAGACCACTGCCTTTTATGCATATCGGGCTGTTCCTTCGAGGAGAATAACATCTTAAAATTTCAGCCCTCCGTCTAGCTCTCTCAACACGTTCTTGCTTTTGTAACTCGGCTTGACGACCAGGAAACATACACTGACTACTTGGTCCCTAGAGACCCTAGATTTGAGAGCCACCACTTTGAGGCGGCTCCCGGCATACGCACCATTGACGTGACCTAAAATGGGCCGGCACTGGCTATGGCACTAGCTGGACCTCATGCACTCGACAACCCCACGGCCTTGCGGCCAGGAGCGTCTATGGGCACATTGCCCTACTATCTAACGGATATCTTGAGATTGATTTTATCTCTAGTTTAACTTTTAACCCTCTCAAACTCCTCAAAGGGAGACCCTACACATTTAGGTGTAAATCACCACATAGAACAACATAAGGATGCACCCCATCGACTGATTGCCATGGCCCCACTGCGACTCTCCTACACCTCGGGGATTGGCCCCTCGATGCGTCGCTAACACATGAAGCACATGAGTAACACAGTCCACTCTTGGTACCAATATATTTAACAATCTAGGAATGTACCAATCCTCACTGACTATCCCCCAGGACCCATTGATTAAACCTACGACTTGGGTTGTCCTTTCTCGCTCTCCGTTGGTCAAGTCCTACGGAAAATCAATTGATATGCATCCAGGAGTCTGTTATTGATACCATTTGATGATGCTCAATGCAAAGGTGTGTATGGTTAAGTGCTCAAAGAAGAGAAAAATAGACTTGTGCATTGTGCCAATCCATTCTTTCCATGATTTCCATGCTAACGTTTATGTGCTGCGATGAGAGAAGACATCGAGCCTTACACTCATGCTGCCTTTTTCTTTATTTTAAACGACGTCCTATATGCATGATGCAACACATAAATCAGATTTTAGTTTATGTTTCAATGCTCAAACCCCCCTCTCTCCCTATCGTTTAATATTTTGCATGTGTTGATAGGCGAAAGGCTTGTTTTATGTGTGTTTATCGTAGAAAAAGCGGTAAATACACACTAAAACACACAAATAAAGATAAACCAAGGAAAATCCTCATGCTTTACCCACATTATATGTTCACGAACATGTACATAATTTTCAGAAATTTTTCCTTGATCGTTCTCTAGGTTTTCTATATTTAAAACCCATTTTTCCTTATTTTCTACTATTTTCCCCTATTTTTCATCAATGAAAATTACAAAAAATTAGTGTTATTTGTGGGCTGTGGCTCTTAGATTTTTGGGTAGCACAATTGTAGTTTTGTTGGTATTTTATCCCATGTTTACTCGTTTATATTGCCAAAAACCCCATTTTTATCATGAAAAGCATGTTTTGCGGGTTTTAGAAAATTAATTTCAGCATTTCAGTTTCTAATTTTCTATTTTTTATACCATGGACTGTTAAAACATACCCAAAAAACGTTCTTATGAATTTTCATCCAATGGGAACAACGTTTGGGAAAACAAATAACACAAAAAATCAAATTTTCTTCATAAAAATGAATTACCGTGTATTTTTTACGGGTTGCGGGTTTTGGAATTTGTTGTGGGTTTGTGATTCAGCCCTCAATTAATGACCAACACATCTTTGGACAGTCATCTTCAGGACGCCCCATGTCGGTTTGGAAGCAATCCGATACCACGTTGGGCAAGCATTCGTCAACGGTGCTTCATTTCTTCTCCCGCGCATGAACTGCCCCTTGCAAGAGAGAGAAGGAGGAGAGAGAAAGACTATTTTTGCATCTCTCCATTCGGGCAGCCATTCACGAAGGCGGAGATGGTGATGGAGAGCAGAAAACTTCGGGAATCCATGGCTGAGATCAAAATAGGCAAGTATATTGAGGTGTCCATGGCCCTCTCTCTCTCTCTCCCTCATCGTCGAATCTGCACCTCCTCCCTTCTCTTTTTTTTTCCTCACCCAAAAAACACCCCCCCTTCCCTCACGTGAAAATTTGGGGGCCAAGGAGCCCCCAAAATGGACACACCTCTTCATTCCTCCCTCTTTGGCCCTTTTTTTGGCATAACTCCCGTGTCCGACGTCCAAACTGAGTGCCAAAAATTTTTACATGTCTAGCTCGAAGTTCCGCACAGCCTGGATCTGACCAGGGTCCATTCCAACTGATAGGAAAATTATGAAAAATCTACGACCGACAGGGGATATCTCACGAGCACTTTCCGAACCCGTCTTCGACTTGCCACTTAAAATCGACCGGTCTGCAGCTACTGCCTTCGATGGTGATTATTTTTCCCTTGAATTTCGGATTTTTTGGCAAATTTTAGGCACATTTCAGGCTCAAAACTCCGCTCTCACTACACAAAAACATAGCGTCCTCTTTTCTCAAAGCATAAAACTCTCCTCCTTCCCAGGCATTGTAAAGGCTATCCATAGCCTTACTCTCAAAGTTAA
The DNA here is from genome assembly GCF_053477565.2 of Lygodium microphyllum. NCBI lineage: Eukaryota > Viridiplantae > Streptophyta > Polypodiopsida > Schizaeales > Lygodiaceae > Lygodium > Lygodium microphyllum. The sequence goes on from NW_028229520.1 coordinate 1,459,696, forward strand.
AAGTGAATAAGTAAAGCAAAGTTACTAGAGTCAAGACAAAGGTGTTCAATAACTCTCTACAAAGGTGTTCAATAACTCTCTTTCTCTTTGGAATCCAAGAAGTATGATTATTATCCTATGTACTTGCTAGTGCATTATTAGTTTACACACTTAAGAGTGTATCTATACAAAGAGCTATGATTGCAAATACTAGGAGCTAATAAGTCTCTCAATCATGCTATGGTCGAAGGGTTCCAACTCTAGACAAAATATCACACAGCAACATTGATTATATTAGTCAAGTTGGTTTCCATTCTTTTGTTGCCCTCACATTCTTACCTATGGATGCTAAACTCTACTATTCCTTTCTAGAATCCTATAAAAAGCATTCAGTCTTAGTGTATGGTCGTAGCTTCCATTTATCTTCTACCAACATTAATGATGCCATGTCTTTATCCCTTTGCTGCTTCTGCAAATCTTATTCATCGTTGATTGAATAAACAAACATAGAACATCCATCTAGGCATTGATATTATACCACATCCTTCAACACCTTTAGCATGAATGTTCAGTTTGGGTCTCTCAGTGCTAGGCGAAGCTGAGCCCAAGAGTGTTGTTGATTGGTCCTAGTGTGTTGCTAAAATCTTGGATGTGGAAATGGAGAGAGTCCTTGGCACCTTGCCGAAATTAGCTTGCTCTTGCATAAACCATTCATTGAAGGGGAGGTATTATTTGTGCTCAAGTCTATGAAGAGGGGAAGGTCCTTAGCATGTATGGGTTTTAGGTAGATCTTTATCTTGCTTTGCAACTTTCAAGATGCATGCTTCAAAGATCTGACTAGCTCAAGTTATTGGACCATGAGTACCTCAAACTTTTTGGTTCTAAGAATTGCATATATGTATGTATGAATACAAGAGTAGATGTAATGTTGAGTAATGTGTGTGTGCGGAGGGGTGTGTGTGAGTCATGTGTATGAGTATGTAAAGAAGGACCAAGGATAAGTAGTATGTGGCATGTGTCTATGTATGTACTATGTGTATGAGTACATATGTACATGTGGTGAATGTTTCTATATATATCCCATAACTTATAAACATTGTGGCAAATTTAATATATTTCTTTCAATATTCTTTCACATGAATGGTGAAAGAGCCTTCAAAATCCCGATATACCTTAAAAATGTTGGCAAATAAAAAAATTTAGAGTTATAACTCAACCTACTCAAGTTTCGAAAAAAAAATCCGAAAAAATAAAAGTATAATCATTTGGCGACATATAGCCACTAAAATCATCTATGGTTTGAGCTCCAAGAAATCATATTGTCCCATACTTAAGGACCAAAAATTGTGAATATCTTATGATGCAAATATATTGTGAGTGTACATACTTACATAGGCTAATGTTTAGAAGGTAGCTCCAAGGATTCATATGTGGGGATAATGATTGTTGAAGTAAGGAACCTTGAACTAGTGAATATGGAAAGAATTAACATTGCTAAGGGAAAAAGTGAGTTGTTGAAAAGGATCATGGAGAACACTTCTAGTAAGATTTAAAAAAACTAGAGTCCAAAAGTAGTTGTTGAGAATATGGGTCTCCACTACTAGATCAACACATGTGGTAGTTGATGTAGTGCAATCTTGCTTCTTGAACTACCTTTTCACCTCAGCACTAATATGAATGAAGTGAAAATGAAAAAAGTGCAAGTGACTCAAGGAGAAATGCCTAAACTAGGAGAGGTGAGATTCCCTAAGTACACGAGATCTCATAATATGAATATGATTTAAAACAAGTTTAATCCTCGTGCATTGTAAAGGGTCTTTGGAACATTGTACATGGAATTGAAAGACATCATGTTGGTATGTTGGAAGCTACAAGTGTAGAAAAAACAATAGAAATTGATGTTATTAAGGATGTTGCAAGTTTTGTTGAAGTTAATGCTAGATCACAACCACCACCTACTCATGAACAGATTCATCAGGATGACATAGATGTAAAGGCTCATGCTTTGATTTCATTTTTTGGTAAACATATCATGATCTCACGTATTCACTCATGTAATATAACTAAGGATGCTTGGGATACACTTGCATGTTTGTATCAAGCAAGAAATCAGGCACATGTTGCTTATTTGTGTAAGCAATTAGGGAGTGAACATATGGATGAAGGTGACTCCATGGATAGTTTTGTGACAAAGGTCAAAGATCTTAAGGAGTAGTTGATTGTCACAAATGAGGTTTTACCAGATAGTTCACTTGTGCAGACTGTTCTCAACAATCTTCTTGATTTAAATTATAATTTTGCATCTACTTTTTGTTTGATGATGAAAAGAAATCCAAATTCTTTGTCATTTGATGAGTTGGTCTTTATTTTGCTGCAAAAAGAACAATCTAGGCAAAATAGGTCCATTATGTGTATTGTAGATCAAGCTTTTGTGTCTAGTGAGAAAGTTAAAGGAAAAGGTTCTCTTTTTGCTATTAAATAGAAATTTAAAAATAATATTTAGAAAAATAAGGTTGACAAGAATGAGAAGAAAAAAGAGAGTCAAATGTTTTGTGGGATTGTAAGGAAAAAAATCATGTTATAAGGACTATCTTAAATTGGCTACAAAAGAGGGTAAGAAGAAAGAGACTAATATGGTTGTCATGCAAATGTCTCTCCTTCTTACACAAAATTTGCAAACATTGTGTAGGATACAGAGCATACATTTAGTACACAATGCAGTTATGACCCTTCTTTACAACAGGATTCTTGCATGTCTATTGTGGATTTTGATGATGTGTGTTACTTTGATAGTAGTGATGGGAAGCAAGCATATTAGTTCTTTATAAAGTTTGTGCACTTCTCTTGAGCTTGCTCCTAAGGATAGTAGTATGACATATGCTAACAACTCATCTTATCCTATTAAAGGAGTTGGAAAAATTGTGTTGACTACTGTAAATGGAAATACTTTCATACTTTAAAATAGTTTATATGCACCAATGATTAATAAAAACTTGATGTTAGTTTTTGCACTCACCAAGATTGACTTGATTGTGAAGTTTTTTTATAACACATGTAGGTTCATAATCTCTCTTGTGCTCATATAATTATTGCATTTGGTTCACTATATTACGGGCTCTATAAGCTCAATCATTATGGCAAATGTGTGGAAGATGTGAAATGCATAGTTGCAGATTTGTATGCTATTTTAGATGTAAAACTTTGGCATGCATGTTTTGGTCATATGAATTTTGCTAGTTTGCTAGAACTACGGAAATCAAATATGACTTCATTGCCTAATCTTGAGGCAACTGGAAGACCCATTTGTGAATGTTGCATATTGGGAAAAATGCAATAGTCATCATTTCCAAAAGGTGGTTCAGTGAGAGCTGTTCACAAATCACAACTTGTATACAATGATATTTGTGGTCCAATGCAAACAATATCTTTTCGAAACTAATTTTACTTTGTAAATTTCATTGAATTCTATTCAACAGGATATGGAAAGGAGTGGCAATTTGTTGCCTGCTAGGGTTCTTGGCCATCATACAGACTGGCACTAATGGTAGGGACTTACCCCTTGGAATTTGAGGTGTGGTGGCTTTATGGGAGTTACCAGCTATCCTTGCAACTTGCTTATAAACTTCTTCCTCATCCAAAAATGGTAGGTCGATGGTGGCTAGAACGTGCATCCAATCGCGCTCATCTTTGGGGTAGGGAATGTACTTCGTCAAAGGTCCGCATGAATTCCTAGCTTGGATATCTCCTTTCAAGAGAGAGGAGATGGCATCTAAGTCAACTGACGTGGTCTTCCAAGTATCCATCTCAACTCTTACTGCCTCTAATCTATTACCTAGGAATATGAGGCCGTTACCCCAATCTTCGATTATCCGTGCATTCCTCATCCATGGTCTGCCTGTAACAAGATATCATAATCTACTCACTTCATAACAATGAAGTTCACCGAGAACTTGACACCTGCTATCTTCAAGGGCTAGTCCTTCAATACTTCAAATGGCTTAACTTTCATACCATTAGCTAGGGTGACATTAAACCTTGCCGTCTCAATTGGCAGGTTACCCCAAACCTCTAGAATTGGATGGCTAAGTATATCGATTCCCACTTCCATGTCTACAATCCCCTTCCTCATGGCATCTCCTAGTGTTGCCACTAGCAGGACCACATGCATCTCTGCACCTTCCTAGAAAGCATTCACATGTAAGGACTTAGGCACTAAGTTCAATGTGAGGTTGGGTATTTGCATGGCTACGCCATTCTCATGCAAGTTGGCTACTCTTGGCTCATTTGATCCCTCTACCCATTGCTTCAATTCTCGCCATAATGAAGGGCTTTGTCTAAGCAGATCCCCCATTGGCAATGTTACAAGAGCCGATAGCAACGTCATAAGTAGGCCATTAGCCACTTGCCTTTCATCTTGCCCTGCACTCTTTTGCCACTGGTCTCAAGCAACTTGCCTAAGATGGTGTCTAAGCCTTGTCTTCATGGTTCTGCATGAGGCGCAGATGCATCTCTTGAGTTGATGTGTGTTGGTGAGACCGGCGTGCTCGCATTAGAGAACTTGTTGATCTCATCTTCTAGGATGGGCTCGATATCCTTTAGATGCTCTTGGGCTTCTCTCACCCACTCCTTAACCTTTTCAACTATTTCCAATTGGTGCTTTCGATCAAGATATTCCCCAACCTTGGCACTCCCCTTCTCCATGGTTTTAGGTGCTGAAGTCTTAGCCTTTGCATCCACCACTTTCTTTCCTCTTGTCAGTGTGGTTGCACTATCCATTTTTAGCGTCACTTTGGCATCCACCCTCTTTTTCCTCCTTCGACGAGTCTTCTTGCCTCTTGAGGCCGCATCTAGGTGTCAAGATTGTGGGAGAGAAGGAAGGAGTCTCACTTGAAGCTTTCTTGCTTGCACAATGGGGGAAATACACACAGAGGTGGAGGCTGAAAAACAGTTTTCCTCTTCTTAGTTGTATATGCCAAAAAGAACTCAAGTACAAAGAAATAGAAGAACCCTAGATATGGGTCTCAAACCAAACTCAACTAACTAAGGTGGCATACTAACTGAGCCACGAACTAGAGTAGATAAGGATAGCTATCATGTAGCTATTATTCAGGGGCGATGTACCAACCGCGTCTGCAATTGACAAGTCGGTGGCATAAATACACAACGGTCACCCTGGCGTATCACGAGTGGAGCTCGATATCTCAACACTCCCCCTCGAGCTTAATCCCAATTCCTGTACACCAAGCAGGTCTCTGAACTTGCGCAGCTTCTCTGCGCCCAATGCCTTCGTGAATATCTCAGCTACCTGATCCTCTGTGCTGACATAAACTAGATCAATAAGACCTAGTAAAACCCTCTCTCGCACATAGTGATAATGCACCTCAATGTGCTTTGTTCTAGCATGATAGACTGGGTTATTTGCCAAGTGTATACTACTCATGTTGTCACAATAAATGACAACTCGTCCATCTGTAGACTGATGCATATCATAAAGTAGCTTATGCAACCAAGCTACCTCACATGCAGCCATTGCTGCACCCCTGTACTCAGCCTCTGTGCTCGACAAGGCAACTGTAGGCTGTTTCTTGCTGCTCCAAGTGAATGCAGCACTCCCAAAAGAGAACACATATCCACTGGTAGATCGTCTATCAGAAATACTACCAGCCCAATCAGCATCAGTGTATCCATGCAACTGCATCTGAACCCCAGTCTCATAAAATAGTCCATACTGCAATGTGGACTTCACATACCTGAGTATGCATCTAGCCGCATCCAAATGTGGTTTCCTTGGAGCCTGCATAAACTGACTTACCAATCCAACAGCATAGCTCAAATCTGGCCTGGTAATAGTCATATAAATCAAACTTCCTACTATGCGTCTGTACATAGTAGGGTCTTCTAGAAGCTCACTTGCATCTGTGCTCAGCTTCACATTCTGCTCCAAAGGAACTGAAATAGGCTTACAGCCTGTCATCCCATATTTGGACAGCATGTCCAATCCATACTGCCTCTGCAAGAGCTGTATCCCACTTGGTGATCTAATCACCTCAATGCCCAAGAAATAACGCAGCTCTCCCAAATCCTTCATCTCAAACTTCTGCTTCAATAGCATTTTCACATGAAGGATATCTTCATCACTGTCACCTGTCATAATCAAAACATCAACATAAATGACAAGTAGCATAATACCTTTCTCTGTTTTTCTCACATAAAGTGAGAAATCTGCCTTGGAAATCTGAAAGCCAATAGTGACAAGATACTGTCCTATCTTGTCAGACCATGCTCTAGGTGCTTGCTTCAAGCCATACAAGGCTTTCTTCAACCTGCAAACAAACTCAGGATGAATAGCATGCACATAACCTGGTGGCTACTCCATATAGACCTCTTCTTGCAAATCACCATGCAAGAAGGCATTCTTTACATCCATCTGATGTAAAGACCATCCCTTTGATGCAGCCATAGCAATGACTTCTCTCACAGTTGCCATCCTTGCAACTGGACTGAATGTTTCTTCATAGTCAATGCCATATGTTTGTGCATACCCCTTGACTACTAATCTTGCCTTGTATCTGTTCACAGAACCATCTGCATTGTGCTTCACCTTATAAACCCACTTACAGCCAATTGCATTCTTACCTTTAGGCAAAGGTACTAACTCCCATGTAGCATTTGCTTCCAAGGCATCCATTTCTTCATCCATGGCTTTCTCCCATTTTTCTTTTCCCATGGCTTGCTCAAAAGATGTGGGTTCTGGTTCATGTATCACTTTGACCATATATGCATAGTGAATGGCTGTAAATCCATCATATTTCAGCTTATCCACAGGATACCTAGCTCTTGTAGACCTGCGCAAAGTAGGTTCACTCCCAGGTGCTCTCAAAACATCCCTGGTCTTCCTTACTCCAGGCGTAACAATAGAAGGAATACCCAACTCATCATCAATGCTCTGTTCTGAGCCACTGGATTCACCATCCACATAAGAGTGACCTACATTCACATCAAACATGGGCTAATCAACCTTCTCTTTTCCTTTTCGTGATACATGCATACCACTATCTGCATTACTTTGAGAAGATTCTCTTGATCTCAATCTGCCTGTCCATGGCAAAGAATGTGAACCACTGCTAGAGGATGCTCCAGGTCCACTAATATTTTGTGACTGCTGCTGTGAATTTTGTGCAGCATTACCATTTTGTGCATCTACATCATCAATCACATTTACTGGTTTATACCAGCTACTCATCTCATCAAAAACAACATCTCTGCTCACTGTAAACTTACGAGTAGAAGGGTTATAGCATCTATACCCTTTTTGCTGCAAAGAGTAACCAATAAAGATGCACTTCTCAGCTTTTGGATCCAACTTGGATCTCAACTCATCTGGCACATGTACATAGGCAATGCAACCAAAAATTTTCAAATGAGAAATATTTGGTTTTCTACCAGTATACCTCTCCTCTGGAGTCATTCCATGTATTGCTGCAGTGGGAGTCCTGTTCATTATGTAGACTGCTGTAGCAACTGCTTCAGCCCAATAAAAATCTGGCAAGTCTTTTTCATTGAGCATGGCACGAGATACCTCTCCAATATGCCTGTTTTTCCTTTCTGCAATTCCATTTTGTTGTGGGGTATGACTGCATGAATATTGCTGCTTTATGCCATGCTCCTGCAGGAACCTTGCAAACTCATTTGAGAGGTACTCTCCCCCTCCATCTCACCTTAGGCATTTTATCTGCAGGCCTGTTTCTTTTTCAACCATCGCTTTAAGAGTTTTGAAATGCCCAAAAACTTCACTTTTCTTTTTCATAAAATACACCCAAACTTTTCTGCTATAGTCATCAATAAAACTGACAAAATAATGACAGCCTCCAAGAGATGCAGCTTTAGTTGTCCACACATCAGAGTGGATTAATTCCAATGGCTTCTTACTCTCTTGAACATGTCTAGGAAATGGTTTCCTTGCCTGTTTTCCAAATTGACAGGCTTCACATACCTTATGCATTTCTGCAACCTTGAATTTCGGCAAACCTGCAACAATATTTTGGGCCTGCATTGATTTAAGTCGCTGTACATTAACATGACCAATGCGTTTATGCCAGATATCAATATCTGCAACTACACCGGTCCCATGTGCAAACATTGCTGCACTCAATTCAGACATGTCTGCATCCAATGTAAACATTCTGCCCTTCTTCTTTCCTTTTGCTATCAAGCGACCTTTATTTTTCATATCCTCAACAAAGCATCCATGAGGATTAAATCTGACCTGCAAGCCCTGTTCAACCATTTGACCAACAGAAACCAGATTCTTGGTGATATTCGGGACATGAAATACATCGGACAGGTATTTCTTTTTCCCATCCTGCATAGACAAGGGAATTTTTCCAATCTGCACAATAGGATGTGCAGTGTCATCACCAGTCTCCACAAATCTTGGTTTTTCCATTTTCCTTGCATCCTCCATCCATTCTGCATGACCTGTCATGTGGTTTGATGCACCTGAGTCAACATACCATACATCATTGCTTTCTTCTGCACTTGTCACTGAATTGTTCATGTGCTGCACCATGAACAAATGCTCATTTCTGTCATCACCCTGTCTGCTAGAAGATGCATAATTCCCTTGTTGCAGTTTTCCATTCATGATGTCATTCTGCTTTTATAGCAGTCTTTAGCCATATGACCCATTTTACCATAGTAGTAGCATTCAACATTACTGTTTGCATTTTGACATCTTTGCCATCCACCACGACCTCTTTGGCTCCCCCTGCCTCTAGAGTTACCACGTCCTCCTCCATAGGACTGGTTTTCTTGAGTTTGCTGCATATTCTGATTTCTACCACGGCCTCCATATCGGCCTCCTCTACCTCTGCCTCTACCTCTTCCAGCATTTGAGTAGAAGACAGCTTCTTTTGAAGTTCCTCCTGAAGAAGATGCACCACCATTTCTTTGCTCCTCAGAAATTAGAAGAGCAATCAGCTCCTCAAAATCAGGAAATCTTTCACGAACTGAAATGGATGTCCGAAACTGTGCATAATCCTTTCCTAGACCATTCAAGGTCACAGAAACTAAATCATCATCTTCCACTGGTGACCCAATGGAAGCAAGTGCATCTGCAATCTTCTTCACCTTCATGTGGTAGTCGTTGATGCTCATATTTTCTCTTTGCACATTGTGCAACTCTTGCTTGAGCTGCATTTTCCTGGCTTGCGTATTTGTGCTATACATTTTTGACAAAGTATCCCATGCCTCCTTTGGCGTACTTGCATCCTGAATATGCACAATCATAGAGTCTGAAATGCTGATAGACAGCCAATACATAACTTTCCTGGCTCTCTCATGCCATGCTTTAAATGCCTGCATTTGCTGTTGATTGGGAACATTAGGAAGAACTGGTTCTTCTTCATTTCCTGCAACAAATTCCCAATATCCTTTTCCCATAAGGAAATTCGTCATTCTAAACTTCCATGCTTGGAAGTTGTTCTTGTCAAGCTTTTCAGTGACAATCTGTGAAAGAGAATCAGATGCCATTACAGAAGACTGCAAAAAATTCTGTCACTGCAAAAACCACAGCTTCACCCTCACAAGGGAAAATCTGCAAAACTGGCGAAAGTGGTATTTGACCACACAGTCACTTCCTAGTGACGATTTTGCATCAACAGGCAACAGGGATGATTCTGTAACTCCCAATGTCTCTGCGCACAAGCATACAATGCAATTTTTACAGTAACTTTTCACCGACCTGTAGAACAGTGGCTGCACAGCATAAAACTGGGCCTTTTTCTGAGTGCGTGCAGAAAACTTCCGCCTCCAAAACAGGCCCCGAAATGGCCTCAAATAAAAAAAACAAGGTCGCCAAGGGCTAAAGCCTTCCCCCGCAGCATATACTGCCCTCTTGCTTCACCGCGAAGGGCGTCTCAACCTGAGACAATGCACTCCTGCACCTTCCGACTGTGCTACCTGCAGAGATCTGCTCCCAAAACAGAAAATGAAAGCAACACTGCTCCTCTTACCAGAACACCGCGAGCTTGGCTTGCTTTCTTGAGCTCCTTACCACGAACAAGGCTCTGATACCATGTCAAGATTGTGGGAGAGAAGGAAGGAGTCTCACTTGAAGCTTTCTTGCTTGCACAATGGGGGAAATACACACAGAGGTGGAGGCTGAAAAACAGTTTTCCTCTTCTTAGTTGTATATGCCAAAAAGAACTCAAGTACAAAGAAATAGAAGAATCCTAGATATGGGTCTCAAACCAAACTCAACTAACTAAGGTGGCATACTAACTGAGCCACGAACTAGAGTAGATAAGGATAGCTATCATGTAGCTATTATTCAGGGGCGGTGTACCAACCGCGTCTGCAACTGACAAGTCGGTGACATAAATACACAACGGTCACTCTGGCGTATCACGAGTGGAGCTCGATATCTCAACACTAGGTTGCTAGTTCCTAGCAATAAAATACCAGCTTACTTCGTTTGTGCCCTAGTCATGGCGTTCAATGACATGGGAGTGGCCTCACCATCAAGTATTTCAACTCCAAACAGCCCCAAGGGCATAGAAGGTACGATGGATGATCTAGTAAATGGTTTTTTCCTGGGACATTTGGCATATAAGTGAGTGATTCCACACTCAGGGCATCTCCAATTGGCCTTTTCTTGGTTAGCTTGTTCTCATTCAGGGAAATGAGATGAGATATGTCCTGGGTGGCCGCAAGTCTAGCATGAGATTGGGTCTTGGTTTTTCCCTCCTAGGTCTCTACCCCTTCCCCGACCTAATGCCATCATCAATACTAGTCTAAAGTCCATCAAGATGGGATTTCCCTCATTGTCGTATGAGATGCAAGGGTTTACATATGTCTCATCCTCATTTGGCTCCTCCACATATATAATGTATTGGAGCATCACTTGGTGGATGGGTCACAAAGGGTCTAGGTGGTCTAGGGATTCCTGTAGGGTTGATGCCCATTTTGGGGATAGCCGGCTTGGCATCATTAGGCACTGGGAGAGCTAATGGAGCTCCCCTTCCTAATTGTGGCAGTCTATTCCCCAAGTAGTAAGGCTAGTTGTAAAGCTGCGGATATGGTAATCGCCTCGGCAGTTGGCAATGCATAGCATCGTGACCGAACATACCACACTTGGGACACAAGGTCTGTATCTAGGATCTGTGCACTTGGCGGCCGGGAGATGGTTCCCTCCACAATGGACACATTGCATTGAGATCGTGCAGATCTTCTAATCATGTCTTGGAGCTTGGCTAGCTCTAGCTTTACATCCACCAATTCTTGGCTCCAGTCAACACTCTTCCCTTTCTCTTGTGGTTGATGTGACCAAATCTCTTGCTAGTGGCGATAGTTCTCTTTGAGGCTCTAGAGGCTACGCTATCTCGACGTGTGGCTCTCGAGATCCTCTCCTTGAGCAAGCCTTCTACGTGTATGTCTTCTTCAAAGACCCTAGCTAGCACTTCCCTTTATAGGTTCAAGTTGCCTCCAAGACTTTGTAGAGCTCTTCACTCCCAATTCCGCTTATGAATACACTGGAGATTTCTCACTCACTGGGTCATTCTGCAACTGGGATTCAATACTCTCTCTCTCTCTCTCTCTCTCTCTCTCTCTCTCTCTCTCTCTCTCTCTCTCTCTCTCTCTCTCTCTCTCTCTCTCTCTCTCTCTCTCTCTCTCTCTCTCTCTCTCTCTCTCACACAAAGCCTTAAAACTAAAAATAAGCTCTCTTCCCCCCTTCTTAGGGTTTTAGACCCCCCTCTCCAACACTCCTTGGATGCCTTTTCCTCTTATTTTCCATATTTCAACCCTGTTTTTCTTCAATTTAGGCATGATATTGCACAAAACCCTACTGTGGTCTTCTTTCTCTTCCCTTATTTTTCCTACTCACCTAAATGCCTACAAATGCCTACAAATCACAAGCAAGTGCTAATTCTAATCCAACTAACTTATCCAAACTTCCAAAATCCAAAACACTTACCTGCAATGAAGATCATATACCATTTCTTCCTACCTATTTACCTCAAGCGCTGGTTTGGGGAAAACCCTACAATGCTCAATTCGGAGTGTGCAAGCACTTAAGGCTCGAATCAGTTGTTGGTCCTGCAACGAAACCAAAAAGTGGGAGGTTTCTCTCAACTGTAAGACCCATGGACTGCTTATTGCTCAAGCATTTCAAGCCAAATGCTAATGGCTACCTCTTACATAGTCGTACGCGCTCTCAAGCCTATAAGTGTAGTGAGCTTACCTCAAAGCTCGATCAAGTACCCTCCTTTCTCAAGCACACCGGTAGCTCCATGATCCGGGATGCAAGCTCAAGCAAACTCAATCCTCCACCTCAAGCTCCATGATCCATATTTGCGTGTGTGAGATAAGAGAAGAGAAGAAAAGAGAAGAGAAGGAGAGAGGAGAAGATGGAGAGCTTCTCCACCATGGTCCCTCACCCTCACACACTCACTCCCTTACACTCTCACACTCCCTCTCTCAAGCACAAGCACAAGCAAGCAAGCAAGCAAGAAGAAGAAGAAGAAGAAGAAGAAGAGAGCCACTTTTTCCACACACCAAGAATGAGCTTCTCTATTCACTTTTTGGCTTTTATATATGCCCTTATCCCTTTGGGCATCCATCCCCCTCTCTTTTTACATGACTAGCCATCTTGCCAAGATCCTCTTTTCCTATTCCCTTCTATTTACATTGATACCACACATCAATCCTCCCAATCCCAACCCCAATCTTGCTACCAATCCTAATCTCAATCTCATCACCACAATCCCAAACCCAACCTCACCACTCACAACCAATAACCTCATCATTCAAGCCACAACCATCCCCATGCTTGATCTTTTGGCCCCTTCCCTAAAGGAAACTCTTGAGCCTGGTCTTCATGGCCTTCACTCTATAATTTTGCAATGACTCATTCATTCATCAGATTATACAATTTTGCACTATAATGGAAAATGCAAAAAAATGGTTTTCCTTTATATTACTAGACTTGTTGATTACAATTTTTTGGTAGTATTGTTTTCCTTGTGTGCAAAACATGCTCTTTTTAGCATCATCAATGTAAAAGTTGAACGAAGTAGGAAGTTGGATGTCTACATTGTGCAAGTCCCTTCTCAAATTTCAGAATGTGCAATTTTATTGTCAGACCTAAAACAGACCCAACATTGGCTATAGGCACTAGCCAAGCCTCTTTAACACTCACAAGACAACCCCACACGGCCTCACATCTAAGAGCATCCAAGGGACACACTGCCCTAATCGCTACTATTGATATTGTATTTGTAGTGGGACGTAGTCTAACGATTACCCTTCCTTACTCCTCACAGGGAGATTCCACACAATCTGGTGTAGTACACCAATGTAATACAAACATAAAGGAGGCACCCCTCCAGCTGAATGTCATGGTCCCATTGCAGAGCTCTCCTACACCGAGAGGATTGGCCCCTCGATGCACTGCTGTAACATAAAGCACATACAAGCACACTTCACTCTTATTTATTTCAAACCTTCCAGGATATAAAATTATCTCACTTTAAAATTTTCCAAAGATTCGATCGTCTAGCCTATAGCTTGGGTTTCCTCACAACTCCACGTAGGTCATGTAATTGGCAACCAAGTGCTATGCATCCAAAAGTTACCATGTGATATGCATAATGCATTTGTGGATGACACACCTCATGCTCAAAATTTTTTTGATAAAAGAACAACAATGTGAGGTGCAAAACCAATCCTTTAATGATTTCCAAGCGACTCGTGATTGCGACGCTGCTAGAGACTAGCACCGAGTTTCCTCGTGCTACCAGTCTCTCTGAAATTTATACGGTGACCAGCCTGTATGCTATGCATAATCAAATAAATCAAAATTTAAAATATTTTCAGTGACCACTCACTTTTATAATCCCTCTTCCCTCCTATCGTTTAGTTTTTGCATTCGTTGGATAGGTGCAGTGTTCATTTTTGTGTAGTTTTTCATGTAAAAATTGATAGAAACCATAATTTAACATAGAAACAAGGCTTGACTGAGCCTTATCCCTCATGCCCTAGCCTTGTTATGCATTCATGAACATAAAATATTTTTTTTTCTAAATTTTTAGGTGCAAAAACTATTTTTTCCCCTATTTTCACTATTTTTTCATATTTATTTGCCCAAAAATTATGATATTTTATAATTATTGATTTTTCTTAATCAAGTATGCTCAAATTTATTTCCATATTCATTTTTATCTCATATGAACCCAAAAAATCCAACAAAACCCTCAAATTTCATTATTTCCATGAAAATTGCAACTTGCGGGTTTTGTGCGTTTAGGGAAAAATCATTGTACTACTGAATTTTTTTATTTTCTTTAATGTTTCTGAGAAAACACAACATGGAAAACCAAAAAAAATCATTCTCAATCAATTTCTTCAACCATTTATCATGAAATAAAAGGAAATATCAGTTACGCATAAAAACTGTGGTTTTGAGGCACCTACTTCATGGTTGGGAGGCCACTATCGCTTATTTTTTGCCATTCACACACTCTCCAACTCTGATCTAGGATCTTCTTTGCTCCCGCTTCATGGTTTACCCAAAAACCTCCATCTCAACGCATCCCTCTCTCTTTTACATTGCTCCATAAGAATAGTCCATGAGAGGAGAGAGGAAGAAGGAGAGAGAAATACTAAAAATAGATCTCTTTGTTTAATGCATCAAATTCAATCATTTCTGGAGTGATGACGATGAGCGAAAAAATGGAGCATCTCACAGTCAAGAACTTTCCTCTTATGGTTGCATGCTTGAAAAATGGATTTTTTAATGATTGGAGAGGGTGCCGAATAAATGGAACCTCCCCCCCACCCAAAAAAAACGTTTTTTCCTCCATGCCCCTTCATTCCACAAGCTTAAACTCAAGTTTTAAACCAAACCGGTTGAAGATTTTGGTTTCACACTTCCCACCAAGTGGATTTTTTTATTTTGAGGCAAACGTGCTCAGAACTGGACGGATGACTTTGTGACACCAAAATCTATATACGTGGGACCCCTGATGCACTTTTCAGCTCACGGATCATGTAGTTGCTTCATAATGCAAAACCTAGTGGGGATGAAATGGGGAGCCTCAGAATCCAATTGATGAACCGAGACTTGTGTTGGCTTCATGGCATCGAACTCCATCTAGGAAAACTACAGCTCATCAATTCACAACCGTTTCATTTTGCATGAAAATTTGGTCTTTTACGGTCTCTTAGGCTCTTTTTCGCTTCAAAAATGGTCTTTAAAATCCGCTCTCATTGGCGACCACGGGACAACGTGACTCAGTTCGTCAAATTCCACGAACTGAGCTACAGAAATAGCAACCAAAGCAAGCATAAACTACCAACGAGAAATATACTCAACAAAGCACAAGAAAAGCTCTCATCCTACCCCCTGACAGAATGAAGGTATGAAAATCCACAAGGGATAGGCCTAGTATAATCTGACAGAAATCCAAAGCTAGTTGCAAACCAATTTCTCTAACACGAATTGGCTAAAAATCCTATCAAAGAGGTCATCCTAGTGGTGGTCTAAACTACCTACCTAACTTAGAACAACTAGACCAAGACCTCCTACCCAAGTGAGGACTCCTATAGCCTGGTCATCATATTTTTCTCGTAACACATTTTCTTCCAAAATTTCCTTACTAGGGCATGTAAAAAGGAGGGAGCTGAGCGTGATGTGACCCAAGGAGAACATGGCATTAGCCTCAGGTCCTGTCTTGGTACCCAAGAACCTAACAAGCCCTTGCAAGGTGACACTTAATCCTTTTCTTGTGCTCACTTTTATTTTCGCTCCAACCTTCCTTTTCTTTTCTTTTCGGCTAGCTGTTATCCCTAGGAATACAAGGCATCGACCCTAGGTCTCTATCTTGTCCCTAAAAGAACCTACTAGGCCTTCGCAAGGCAATGAGCAATAGCTCATAACATTTCTCATTTCTTTTCTTTTCTTTTTATAGGGGTTAGAACCCCTTTTTACACACCTCTGTATCTGTTTTATCTTTCAGATATGCATGGTTTTTCTTTCTTTGTATATTTTTCTTTGATATGCTTTTCTAACTGCCTCACAACTAATAAAAAATCCTAGAATGGCCACCTAGAAAGTTAACAGAATAGAGTCACTAGAACTACCTTCTGAAACATGTCTTTTAATGCCTGACAATGTCTTTGATAGGAGGCAATGACTACTCCCACCTCCATCAAACAAACCTAACCTAAACTTCGGATGTGCCTTTCCCCAATAAAAAATTCCCCACAAGTAAACAGACACATACAACATAAAAACAAGATACTCATAAAAGGAAATGAATCACCTGGATTGGGCCACAAGAAGCTTCCGCGCAGCAAAGGCTTCCGCCAAGTGCTGTAAATCTATCTAGCACAAGACTAAAACAAAAAACTATTAACTGCACCTACACTAGACAGACATATGGCCTTCTTGGCCTAAATAAACATAACATTTTAATCAACCAAATACATGGTTTTCCTGGCATATACATTGCATCGTATTTAGCTAGCCAAGGTGAACCAAAGATGTTATGAGATGTAAGGGCTAGCCCCATGATATTTATGCCATGCAACTCAAGGCTTGATCTTAGGCTTTTGAAGATCCACTAGCCCAAGCCTTTCTACTGATATCTCAGCAATAAGGCCCATCCCTTCTTGGGTACTATGAGCTGAATGAGTGACCTCCTTATGTCAAGAATTGTGTGGTGGGGGGACTTGCTTGAGCTGCGGCGCCAAACACACATTGTATACACAAGAGGAAGCTCACTCAAGAACACAATAAGAGAGATGGAGGCCAAAACGTTTTCTTTATGGTTTCTTCTTCTTCTTGCACACACTATATAATGTACACAAAGTATAGATAAGATACAACATAAAGGAAAGTGGCCTACTAAGTTAAACAATGCATAACCGACTACACTAATCGACTGGCGCTATGTCTTTGCCAGCTGTAGATAGGTGTAACAAACTAAATATACTAAGTGATAAGTCAGTGGCCATGTGAGTATCATAATGACCACCAACATGCTAAGTGTAGATGTGTGAACCCATCTAGCTAGGCGGTCGATCATCAATGTCTGCACATGTTGAGCTTGCCATCTCAACATTCCCCTCAAGCTCAACTCTATCTTTGCAACTCCAAGTAAGCTTCGAAAATTTCGAAGCTTCTCTGCACCCAATGCCTTTGTGAAAATGTCAGCTATCTGATCTTATGTGCTGACATATACCAAGTCAATCTCTCCTGCAAGCACCTTCTCTCTCACAAAGCAGTAGTGCACCTCAATGTGTCTTGTCCTAGCATGGAATACTGGATTCCTAGCTAGCTGCATGTTGCTCACGTTGTCACAATGAATGACAACTGGACCATCTCCCTACACGTCCAAATCATCTAATAACTTTTGCAGCCATACCACCTCACATGTTGCCATAGCAGCACCTCTATACTCAGCCTTTGTACTTGATAAAGCAACTGTAGGTTGCTTTTTAATGTAACTGCTGCACTACCAAGGGAAAACGTGAATCCACTTGTAGATCTTCTGTCTGACATGCTACCAGCTCAATCTGCATCTGTGTATCCAAAGACCTGTACGTCCTTACCTACCTCATAAAAAAGTCCATAATGTAAAGTGGACTTCACATACCTCAATATACGTCTAACTGTATCCAAATGAGGCTTTCTAGGCATTTGCATAAACTGATTGACAAGGCCAACAGCATAGCTCAAGTCTAGCCTTGTGATAGTCATGTAAATCAAACTCCCTACTATCTGCCTAAACATAGTAGGGTTTTCTATCTCATCCCCAACATCAGCTCTCAACTTCACATTTTGCTCCAATGGTACTGAAAGAGGCTTACATGCTATCATACCATACTTGGATAACATATCCAAGCCATACTGCCTTTGGGACAACCATATACCCTCATCACATCTGACCACCTCAATACCAAGAAAGTATCTCAGCTTACCCAAATCTTTCATCTCAAACTTCTTCTTTAAGAAGTCCTTAACTTTAGCAATCCCATTGTCACTGTCACCTGTAATAATCAAGTCATCCACATAGATGACTATGATGACCAAACCTGCATCTCCCTTTCTCACATAAAGTGAGTGATCAGCATTAGAAATACAAAATCCAATATTGATAAGATATTCTCCAATCTTGTCAGACCATGCTCTAGCTGCTTGCTTCAGCCCATAGAGCACCTTCTTTAACTTGCATACATATATGGGATGCTCTAAATCCTCATAACCTGCTGGCTGCTCTATATACACTTCTTCTTGCAATTCACCATGCAAGAAGGCATTCTTAACATCCATTTGCTACAAACTCCAATCTTTGGCTACTACCAAGGTAATCACACACCTAACAATTGCCATCCTAGCAACTGGACTAAATGTCTCTTCATAATCTATGCTATATGTTTGAGCATAGCCTTTTGCAACCAACCTAGCCTTATACCTGCTAAATGAACCATCAGCATTATGCTTGACTTGTAAACCCACTTACAGCCAATACCTTTCTTACCCTTAGGTAAGGGTACCAAATCCTAAGTCTTATTGGCTTCTAATGCAGCCATCTTCTCGTCCATTGTTGCATCCCAATGGGCATGACCAACAGTATCCTCAAAACAAGTGGGGTTAACATCCTCAACTAGTTTCACCATATAAGCATAATGGTGAGCTGCATAACCTTCAAAACCAAATCTTTTAACAGGGTATTTGACCCTGTTAGATCTGTGCACCACCGGATCACTCAATGGAGCCTTTACATTACTATGAGCTCTTTGTACACCTAGTGTCCTGACTGAAGGAATACCAAGCTCATCATCCAAACTCTCTGAACCACTAGAATCTCCGTCAAATCCCAAATGACTGGTAGATGCATCATTACCATCTAGCACTTTTTTCTTTCCTTTGTCCTTCCCTACAACAGTTATAGATCCACCTGAAGATGTGGGGCTACTCCTTAGTCTCCCAAACCAAGAGCTCACTGTAGATGTAGTACCAGATGATGTTTCTGGTCCACTAAGACTCCGTGATTCTTGTTTATCTTTATGCACATATCTGTCTTGATCATTATCATCATTCAGAACATCACCAGCAAGTGTATACCAACTTCCCATCTCATCAAAGATAACATCCTTTCTCACTCCGAACTCACCTGTGACAGGGTTATAACAGCGATACCCTTTCTGCTCTAAAGAGTATCCAATAAAAACACATTTTTCTATCTTTGGATCAAGCGTCTTCCGTAACTCATCTGGCACATGAACGTATGCAACACAGCCAAATACCTTCAAGTGCAATACATCAGGCTTCTTGCTAGTAAAGCATTCTTCAGGAGTCATCCCATGAACTGCAGCTGCGGGAGTTCTGTTCATAATGTAGACAGTAGTATGGACAGCCTCAGACCAAAAATGTTTGGGCATATTCTTTTCAGCCATTAATGCCCATGTAACTTCTACAATATGCCTATTTTTTCTTTCTATAACACCATTTTGCTGTGGGGTATACCTGCAAGTAAATTGCCTCTTTATCCCATGAGTCCTCAAGAAGCCACTGGACTCATTAGAGAGGTACTTTCCCCCGACATCTGATCTCAAGCACTTTACTTTTAAGCCTCTTTTTGTTTCAACAGCTGCCTTAAAAGATTTGAAGTGCTCAAACACATCACTTTTTTCCTTCATACAGTATACCCATAACTTCCTTGAACAGTCATCAATAAATGTGACAAAGTATTTGCCGCCACCAAGAGACACATTCTGTGTAGGCCCCCAAATATCAGTATGCACTACATCAAGTATTTTTCTACTCACTTCTCTGTCATGTGAGAAGAGTTGTCTTGCCTGCTTACCAAACTGGCATGCTTCATAGACTTTATGCAATTCTGCAACTGTAAAAGAAGGCAACACTGTAACCAATCCTCTAGAGACTACATTAATTTCAGCCTTTGCACATTTACATGTCCAATACGTTTATGCCATATTTCAATATCTGCAACTACTCCTTTTCCTTTAGCATACATAGCAGCATCCATTGCAGGAATTCCAGCATCTAAGGTTAACATTCGACCAACTCTACTTCCTTTTGCGACCAACCTACACTTATCATTAAAGTATTCTACAAAACAACCTTTTGCATTGAATCGGACCTGCAATCCCTGCTCTACCATTTGGCCAACAAATACTAGATTCTTTATAATTGATGGCACATGTAATACATCTGTCAGACTCTTTGTCTGGCCATCATACAAGGACAAGGGAACCTTTCCAATGTGTGAAATTGGGTGGCATGAATCATCACCCATCTACACATAACCTGGGTTTTGTAAGTCCCGCATCTCTCCAAACCATTCAACATGACTGGTCATATGATTAGATGCACCTAAATCGACATACCATACATCATCATGTGTCCCCTTTCCTGTAACTGCATTCATCATATGCTACATAACAAACAGACGCTCATTTTTTTCTTCATTCTCTCGTGAGGACGATGCATAGTTTCCTTGCTGCAATTTACCACTATGAATATCATCCTTCTTTACATAGCAATGGGCTGCAATATGGCCTGTTTTGCCACAATAATGGCAAACAATAGTAGAATTTCTGGATCCTCTATTCTGCCATCCACCTCTTCCTCTAGAGCTCCCCCTGCCTCTAAAGTTTCCTCTGCCTCCAGAAACCTACAATTCACAAGACTATTGATTGAACCTGTTTTGCTGGTTATCGCCAGCACGTCCCATACCACGGCCTCTCTAAGAGGATCTACCACGTCCTCTTTCTGAACTTGAGTAAAATGCTTGAACCTGTTCACCATTTTTTTTAGATGAGTCACCCTGCATATTGATCTCTTCAGTAATCATGAGAGAGATCAACTCATCAAAATCTGGAAATGGCTTCCGTACATATACTGAAGTAACAAATGATTTCCATGCCTTCTCATTGTTAAGGCCACTTAGAGTGGATGAAACCAAATCATCATCATCCGGCATTGCATCAATAGCTGCTAAAGCATCTGCAATGCTCCTCACCTTCAACACATACTCATTGACAAACATTTTTCCTTTCTTCAAGGCATTCAACTCTTGCTTGAAATGAATCTTTCGTGCCTTTGTACTTACTAAAAACATGCTCTCAAAAATTGTCCAAGCTGCATGTGAAGTTTCTGCATTCTTGATATGTCCCAACATAGTATTATCAATGACTGCAGATAGCCAGTACATCACCTTTTTGTCTTTCACATTCCACTCTTTCCATGCTTTTAACCCATCTGCAGTCGGAGGGATACGCAGTTTTGGCTCCTTTTCTTCACCTGAAACAAATTCATAAAGGCCCTTTCCAATGAGGAAGTTTGTCACACGGAACTTCCATGAAGGGTTTTTGTTCTTGTCGAGCTTCTCAATAATGGAATCTCCAGTGTTCTCTGCCATTATCACAAACAAGGATACAACATAGCAAGCTAGTCTTATGCAATTTTCACAACACGTGCACAGCACTACACCAAGCAACCTTTTTCACTAATTGCTCAATAGTACATGTAAATTGCAACCTGTTTGCAGATAAACCTTATGTTTTCTTCTTGTAAATACCTCAAAAATTACAGATTTGTAATCTGTAACCTGTGCACCCACTTTTGGTCAATACAACCAAAATCACAGTGTACCCTGAAACTGTTGTCCACAACCTTGCGGCTCTAAAACGAGGCCTGAAACGGCCTCATATGCCCAAAATAACTGTGATATTCTTGAAGGGTATATTTGTAGAATATACAGTGATCTGCTCGCACACCAAATCTCACAGCAATCTAAGATTTTTGCTCGACCCTACTTCCCGTGCCTCCACAGGCACTATCCAAGAGAGAGAGTGGAAGAATGGGAGAGCTTCTTACCCGTGGCTTGCTTTCTCAAACCTTGCTTCTTCTCCTTCACTTCATCCTTCGAAATCAGCCTCTCTTAGTGGCATGGCTCTGATACCATGTTAAGAATCGCATGGTGGGGGGACTTGCTTGAGCTGCGGTGCCAAACACACACTGTATACACAAGAGGAAGCTCACTCAAGAACACAAGAAGAGAGATGGAGGCCAAAACGTTTTCTTGCCGGTTTCTTCTTCTTCTTGCACACACTATACAATGTACACAAGTATAGATAAGATACAACATAAAGGAAAGTGGCCTACTAAGTCAAACAGTGTATAACTGACTACACTAATCGACTGGCGCTATGTCTTTGCTAGTTGTAGGTAGGTGTAATAAACTAAATATAATAAGTGATAAGTTAGTGGCCATGTGAGTATCATAATGACCACCAACATGCTAAGTGTAGATGTGCGGACTCATCTAGCTAGGCGGTCCATCATCAATGTCTACACATGTTGAGCTTGCCATCTCAACACCTTGGGCTTATATATCTCATCTCCTTAGTTAATATTCAAATGGATCAGTCATCCCAACTTTTCGGAAACTCCTCCTCCTATAGGGATAATCGTAGATTTATGATCAGTCAACCCTTTCCTAATTGGATCATTACCTATGTCAATTATACGACCCAAACTAGGCAGAGCTTCAAGCCTAGGCCCATCACCTAGATGCATCTTAGGGCAGTGCATATTGTCAGATATATCAATATGACCTCTACTCACATCCACTTGGAAATTCATCAAAGCATATCCACATGGAATGCTCGAACTTTCATCTGGCACACCAACCATACATTTAGAAATTTTGGGTCTCCAAACCTATCTTATATTACTTTTTATATTCTTATATTGCCTCAATTTTCCACATTGGTTTAATGTACTCAATGTGGACCTATTGCTATGGCCAACTGGCCTCACATCCTTATGACTTCCATCGAACACAGGTGGACCATTGGCATCATGTATCTTCTTCATATGAGATGTCTTTACTTGCCTTTGTCCACCCTATGACTAATTATTCATAGGAACCATGTTCTTACTAAAAGGAATAGCATCTACTTGAAAGCATGATTCGTCCATAAATTGGAAAGGTCTTTCAAGAGCCTTACTAGGAGCACAACTAGAATCACTCATAGCATGCTTATCCACACTTGTGGGCCCAATGGTTCTATCACTAGTGCTTCCACAGCTACCTCTTGTGGAAGTGTTGCAAGCCCTAATGGGACTTGCTTGGCTTGAAGTCTTTTTACCAAAAGACACACTACCACTGCTCATAGGGCTCCCATTTCTTACTTGGAGGTCTTTGCTACCAAGATCCCCCACAGAGGTTTTCTGGGTATCAACAATAATATTATCTCCTTGTAGAAATGACTGGATACTAGGATGCACTTGCAACGAACGGGGAAAAATCCAAAAGTTTTTCCAACATCTTTGAATATATTTCTCATAGTCAATTGCATGCATCTTAGCCTCCCTTAAGGACTTAGGATCTCGCATTCTCACTTGGATTTATGTATCAATGCACTAGACCACTCATAAAGAGCTAACATAGCACATCCTCTGGCAACATAGTGGCTCTTCTTACCCAAAGCGTAAGAATATCATCAAAGGCTTTAGCATTTCCTTTAGTAGATGTAGGCAACTCTTGTCTAATCTCCATAAGCTGCCCTAAGACTTGAGTCATAGGCACCTTCTTTTCATATTCATCTAAGAATTTATCACACAACTCCTTGAAGGATTTAATTGACCCTCTTGGAAGGTTCCAATACCATTTCCTAGCATCTCCCTTCAGTGTGCTCGAGAATACGAGCATCCAATGTATATCACTAAACCCACTTGCAAGGCAAGTTAGGCCATATTCTTTTAAGTGCAACATTGGATCCTCTTTTACCATCCCATGAAACACTGGGAGATCCCTATAAGGAGGGGGCATTTAGTCCTCTCCCTTTGGGATCACCACTAGGCCATTAAAATCTTCATATTCATCATGACCTAGTTCCAATTTTTAAGGGTATCTGGTCTCTTCCTTTTCCACCTTTTCTGGTGTAGGAAGGTCAATGTTATCCTTGCTATCCCTTTCTACTAACTCATAAAGTGGTCTAGGGAGGCCTATGCGATGCAATAGGGAGTCTACCCCATCACCAACTCATAAACTGATGATGTTTTAATAATTCTATCCTCATTTGCTATCATTTCCTTGGAATCGAAGATAGGTCCCAATAGAACCTTCCTCTCTAACAAGGGTTTCCCACATTATATATATCATCCAATGCTTTACAAATTTGTGAAATTGCGCTTAGGTACCCAACTGCATCAGGCCCTAGCATCTAATGTATATCTCACTCATTGACATGTATTACTCCAACCAATGGCATCACAATCTTTTCCTCTAAAAACTTACCATTATTGAGGATCATAGATGACTATGCCTTCCTAGCCTCACTTTTGCTCCCTAATCTTTCCTCTTACTCCCATGGATTATTACTCAAGGTCGCTCCATGGGTGCTTTCCCATAGCGACCCAAATTCAAGCATGGTATTTCTTTCAGGGCTCAGAATAAAGTAATTAGGGTCACATACCCAACCAAAGATCCCACTAAACCATTTAGAAGGAACAAAGTATCTTTTGGGTTAGGAGGATTCCCTTGATTGGTTGTCATGCTAATTACTGCAATTGTAATTAGCCAATTTTAACATCCATTGCTTCAAGGCATTCGCGATTTTAGAATAAGGCTAACAGGTCCCTTATACGACCAAGATTCAAAAAACTGCCACTTATAAGTAGCTCCCGGCAAATGCACCACTTGTCGGGACCTAAAACTGGCTTGACACTAGCTATAGGTACTAGTTGGGCCTCTCTAACACTCATAAGACAACCCCACACCGCCTTGCAGTTGCTAGGAGTGTCCAAGGGACACACTGCCTTAATCGCTACTGTAGATGTTGCGTTTATAGGGGAATGTAGTCCAATCATTACCCTTCCTTACTCCTCAGAGGAAGATTCCACACAACTTGGTGTAGTACACCAACGTAATACAAACATAAAGGAGGCACCCCTCTAGCTGAATGTCGTGGTCCCACTACAGGGCTCTCCTACATTGAGAGGATTGGCCCCTCGATGCACTACTCTAACATAAAGCACATATGAACACACTCTGCTCCTATTTATTTCAAACGTTCCAGAATATAAAATTTCCTCACTTGACAATTTTCAAAAGGTTCAATCGTCTAGCCTTAGCTTGGGTTTCCTCACAACTCCACGTAGGTCATGTAATTGGCAATCAATTGCTATGTATCCAAGAGTTACCATGTGATAAGCATAATGCATTTGTGGATGACACATCTTGTGCTCAAACATTTTATGATAAAATAACAGCAATGCAAGGTGTAAAACCGATCCTTTAATGATTTCCAAGCTACTCATGATTGCGATGTTACTAGATACTAGCACCGAGTTCCCTCATGCTACCAATCTCTCTTAAATTTATACGGTGATCAGCCTGTAACTATGCATAATCAAATGAATCATAATTTAAAACATTTCAGCAAAACCACTCACTTTTACAATCCCTCCTACCATTTAGGTTTTGCATTCGTTGGATAGGTGTAGCATTCATTTTTGTATAGTTTTTCATGTAAAAATCGATAAAAACCATACTCTAACATAGAAACAAGGCTTATCCCTCATGCTCCAGCCTTATTATATGTTCACGAACATAAAATATAAATTTTCCTAAAATTTTAAGCACAAAAACTATTTTCCCCCCTATTTTTTCATATTTTTTTGCCCAAAATTTATGATATTTTAAATTTTTTGGTTTTTCTTGATCAAGTATGCTCAATATTATTTTCATATTCATTTTCATCTCATATGAATCCAAAAAACCCAACAAAATCCCCAATTTTCATTATTTCCATGAAAATCGCAACTTGCAAGTGTTTAGGGAAAAATCATTATATTACTGAATTTTCTGATTTTCTTTAATTTTTCTGAGAAAACACAACATGGGGAACCAAAATTAATCATTCTCAAGTAATTTCTTCAACCATTTATCATGAAATAAAAGGAAATATCACTTACACATAAAAACCACGGTTTTGAGGCTCGTACTTCATGGTAGGGAGGCTGTTGTCACTTATTTTCTGCCGCTGACACTCTCCAACTCCAATCTAGGATCTTCTTCACTCCCACTTCATCGTTTACCCAAAAATCACCATCTCAGCCCATCCCCCTCTCTTTTACATTGATCCATAAGAAAATTCCATGAGAGGAGAGAGGAGGGAGGAGAGAGAAATACTAAAAACAAATCTCTTTGTCTAATGCATCAAATTCGATCATTTTTGGAGCGTTGATGGTGGGCGAAAAAATGGAGCATCTCACAGCCAAGAGCATTCCTTTGATGGTTGCATGCCTGAAAAATGGATTTTTTAATGATTGGAGAGGCCGCTAAAAAAATGCCCCCCCCCCCCCAAAAAAAAAAAACGTTTTTTCCTCCATGCCCCCTCATTCCACAAGCTTAAAGTCAAGTTTTAAACCAAACTGGTTCAAGATTTTGGTTTCACACTTCCCACCACAAGCAGATTTTCCAATCTTGAGGAGGCAAACATGCTCGGAATTGAGATATGTATGAAGGGATGGCTTCATGAAGCCGAAATCTATAAACCTGGGACCCGTGATGCACTTTCTGGATCTCAAATCATGTAGCTACTTCATAATGTGAAACCTTGCAGGGATTAAATGGGGGGTCAAACGGACTCCGATAGACAAACTGAGACTTGCGTTGGCTTCCTGGCATTGAACTCCATCTAAGAAAACTCTAGCTCATCGATTCGCAACCATTTCATTTTGCATGAAAATTTGGACTTTTATGGCCTCTCAAGCTCTTTTCCACTTCAAAAATGGTCTTTAAAATATGCTCTCATTTACCCTAGCTTAATAACCATTAAAAGCTCACCATTCAACCAAACATGAACATCTAATATTAAATATTTGGAAAACTCCCTCATCTCTTGGTCTGTTGGCACCAACTTTTTGCAAACATGGTGCCATCTTCAAAATGAGAATGTCATGATGATGTTTTGAATGGCAATCATATACTTGCAAACAATAGAATCTAGTTGCACCTTACAGGAGATTCCATCATGTATCTTTGTATCCTAGCTTACATCTACAAATTCTAGGATGCTATCTATATCTGGAAACTTTATTAAGAACATGGTTCTTGAGGTTTGGACTTCAATGTTAGAGAAAAAGTGCACAAAAATATATATAGGCATAAAGTGCGTACTTTGCTCTGCCTATTTGAAATGTTGGGCTTTAGGCATTTCTACACCTCACAAAAATTTTTGCACATGTAACTCTTGCTTATCCTTGAATCTACTAGTAGCCACTCTCTGATTTTAACATCTAGAAGGGAAAGGCTAGACAAGGTTTCCCATTTCTCATTTGAGGGAGGTGGTATGTAAAAATTATCATTAAAAATATGTCCCTCTTAGCTAATGCCACTCTGGTCCTCCTCTTGTAAATCTCTTCACCAAATAGAGATGTGCATGACATCTAGAACATCTACCATAGATTCCACTCCTTGGGGCTTGATGGATACAAGGCTATTAACATTAAATGGTCTTATTAGTTACAAGATGAATAAGAAATGCGAACCTTCATTCGTACTAGAAAGTGAATGCAACTAGATTGCACTGACAATTGGATCTATGGAGAGCGAGATTGGAGGCATTTAGCTTAAGGTGAAGCTTCTTATGCATGAATGTTGCACAACACTTCCTTGATTGTCATTTTGGATCCACAAGCTTAACATCTATTACCCTATCTTTCCAATATGATAAAAAAGGGTTGGTTGTCAAGGATCTCTTTTGCTTTTTTTACTACTTGATACTCCAACTTCCCTTTGTTATAGCCAAGGGAACCCACGATCTAGCTCATTGAGCATACTATAAGTGACTATGGACTCACTAGAAGCATTAGGTTTTCAGTGTTGAGTAAATACCTCCATGGAGTAGGAAGATAGAGACCAAAACCATCTAGTGGAGTGGAGATAAATCGAAGAGAAACTATAAAGGACTATTGAGTGGAGAGAAGAGAGGAGGAAATGAACACCAATAGATTTCAAATAAGAGGATTTTGCCACCTTTTCTTCACCTTGATAAGAGAAATGGTTGAAATATAATGGCAAAATATTACTATTGGAAAATGACAATCACTCTAATCCATCTCAGACAATCAATCCACTTTATTACTGAATAGTGACAATTACTTGAGCTATTTCAATAAAACTAATAATTTCAACAATGAGAAAATTATATTTCAAAAATTCCAAAATGATTTTTTTTTAAAGCTACATAATGAAAGTCTTCTCCTCATTGTGGAGTACACGCTCTCTCCTCCTGCTAAAAAGCTGAAAAGTGACCTCAAACTCCCACTAATGCCACCTCTCATTAGGCCAAACCTGTTGCTAGTGATCATTTCCTCCCCATCTTCTATATCCTAAGAGCTCAAGATGTCATGGAATGCATGGTGGGGGGACTTGCTTGAGTTGCTACACCAAACACACACCATACACACAAGAGGAAGCTCACCTAAGAATACAAGAAGAGAGATGGAGGCCATTTAAACGTTTTTTTGCTAGTTTCTTCTTCTTCTTTTTCACATAATACAGTGTACACAAAGTATATATAAGATATAACATAAAGGAAAGTGGATAGTCAAACAATGCATAACTAACTATACTAATTGATTAGTGCTAGAACTAAGCCAACTCTAGGTAGGTGTAATAAACTAAATATAATAAGTGATAAGTCAATGGTCATGTGTGAATCATAATGACCATTGATGTGCTAAGTATAAATGTATGGACCCAACTAACTAGGTGGTCCATCATCAATATATGCACATGTTGAGCTTGCCATCTCAACACAAGATACATTTGACTCCTCTAGGCCTCTCATACTTGATTGACTACCACACAGGTCATCTCACCATGAATAATGAAGGAAGGAGAGTCATTGCCAAGCTACATGATCTTATTGTATAGATGTACAATCATAGCATATAGTAGAGAAATGAAGAGATTAGGACATCGAGAAAATGGATTATGTTGGAAGCACTCTCCATGAGGAGTTTCAACATGCCTCTACCATATAAGATTTTTTTTTAATTACAAGCAATCCATATTGTGAAACACCTCTCCCACCTTCATTCAAGAGCACATGATGTCTACAATAATAGGTTATGAAAGCCTAAGTGACTTGATTAGGGGAAATGGCCCTAAGTAGCTCGATCAAAAGTAGTGGGAGAAGATAAGTAATGAAGCAAAGGCAAATCTAGACAAGTGGAGGTAGCACAAGGAGGTGGCATGCACAAAGTTACAATTGGCTCATCATTGTATATTCGGAGTGGTGGTTGGGCCTCCTTCGAGACAGCAGACATTGTTAGATTTATATTTCAAAGTTGATTTCAATCATTTAACCATTTCCTCTAATATTTATTGGTATGTCTATTGTTTTTCTATTATGGGGAAACTAGTCATATGGTGATCAAATTAGAGAAAGAATATATGATGTGCCATGGGACTGTAGTACTATTGGAGAGGCTACAAATGCATGGAGGAGGGATGATTGGTTTTTATATATTCTTGTATTTTATGTTTCCTTCAAGGTTATCTATAATCCATTAGTTAGAATCGGGAGTTTCAATTCTTACGTACATCTAGTTAGAATTGGGAGCATAAAGTTAGAATTTTATGTTTCCTTCAAGTCTACTAATGGTATTATCACTTTTTACCTTATATGTAAATATGCATTTAGTTACACCATTACTTAGAATTGGGAGTTTCAATTCTTACATAAATTTAGTTATATTTCTTCTATTCTTGTCATTTAAATTCAAACATATTCATTTGCTCTTGTTGTATCATTGTTATCTAAGTACTTAGTACTATATGTGTTGTTTTATGCAAGGCCTAAGTATTTCATTTGTTATGATCAATATTAGGTTTATTTGTATATCATGGGTGGGGATACATTATGAGGCCTAACATTTAGTTCGGAGTCTTAGAGATTAGCAAGTTTATACATAGCCCAAGCACCAAGCATTGTATGCACTGAAGTGGATCTTTCGATACTTGAGTGATCCTTTGTACCTTGGATTGCTTTATCCCAAGGGGGGTTCATTATTGCAAGATTACATTATTTTTGTAAATTTCGATTAGACTAGCTATTATGACACTCATATTTCTATAAGTGGTTTTTATTTCATCCTTAGAAGCTCATATATACTATGGTTGGGCAAGAAATAGTCAATTGCGGCCACTTCTAGTTGTGAAACTAAGTGTAGGGTAGCTTCCACAACTATGGTTGAGTGAGTTTGGATCAGAAACCTTTTGGTTGATTTGGGTGTTGAACAATTATCTATCACTGTCATCTTCATTGAGAATCAAAGTGCATTGGCATTTGCATGGGATCCAATTTTCCATGCATATACTAAGTACATTGATGTGTGATATCCTTATGTCAGGGAGTCTCTCTATGGAGAGATTAATTTAGCCTATGTGCCAATTCATGACAACCTTGTAGGTCTTCTCACAAAGGCATTGCCTTATGAGAAGTTTGAAGCTTTTTGTAAAGCTATTTTGAAGCTTTCTATAAATATTTGGGCTAGTTACCCCTTTGTGGATTAATCTAGTCCATTACACCTGGCACTTCCCTGTATATGAGTGCTAGCTCTTGTTCATTACATCACTCTCAAGGGGATTTGTTATTATATTCTAGTAGTGATGTGTATGAACACACTTAGGATTACTATGGCATTGTTTTCTCTCTTTAGAAGGTTCTTTTCCCTTGGCCTTATATATATATCTATTCATTTTAGGGCATGGATAGTCTTGTAAGTCTTCTTCTTACACATCTCTCTGAGTTTTGCTCTCTCAAACTTCCTCCCTCCTAGTTGCGAACTTGCATTCTTGGCTAAAACCTTTAATCCAATAGTTTAACTATTTTAGGAATCCACCTATTATAGAAATTTGGATTGTATTCTAATTCAGCAAAAGTATCCAAGTTCTTTGTTTTGTTGATTACTCTATGAAGATAAATAGGTTGATTGTGTAAAGCAAGGTCCTACAAAGTGATTGGAAATATGTAACTTCTCTTTAATCAAAAGCTTATCAAGCAATGGCTAATAGTGTAGCTTGGATGGCAAGTCTAAATTGTGAGTGAGAAAGATAGAGAATAGAGAGGTGGAGGCATGCCACATAGGATATGCTTGCATGTTACTAATTTCATGTTGTTGTTCAATTGTCATCATGAGACAACTACCAAAGTGAGCAAGTTCAAGTCCAAGTGTATACTGCTTCTAGAAGAATGAACTAGATGATTTGTTGTTCTACTTAAGCTTCTAGATTTTTGATTAATTGCTTGTATTGATAACAAGAGCATAAGAGGAAATAAGTTGTGATGATTGCAAGATGTTAGCAAAGACTTTAAGAGCTTTTGGCTTAGTACCTAGAGTCTCAAGCACCTCACATTCTACTACTATGTCTTTGCTAGTAGAAAGTTAATGTACATCACTTTGCTCCATGTCACCTAATGAAGATTAGTTCTACATGATAAAGGAAGTAAAGGAAAGATTTGGTTTCATGTCACTCATCCTCCTCATAATAAACCATTCATAGAAATCAATATTGTTTTGAAGTAGAGCACGTGCATCAAGATTTTGAACCTTCGATGAGGCAAAAGACATATATGATGATATCAAACACCATGGTACCTTGGCCCGATTGACTAGCAAAATGTAGCTCTTCTTTTGAAACGATTTTTTCACACAAAGGATGTCTCTTGCTAGTTCAATGAGTTTGAAACCATTGATGGTTGTGAGTGCTCTCAAGGATGTAGAGGCTATTATATGTCAGATTATGCACTAGAGTTGAGAGTACCTTTCTTTGCTTAGAAATGGTCATTAGGTGACTATCAACTCTAGCTATTGAATTCCTCAGGGATGTAGGGGCTATTATATGTCAAATCATGCATTGGAGTTGAAAGTACCTTTCTTTGCTTAGAAATGGTCATTAGGTGACTATCAATTCTAGTTGCTAAATTTTGACTACAATACTATTTCTATTCAAACATACTTTGTCCTTCTTCTTGTCATTCGAATGCTTTAAGTTTCTCGTTACTAGTTGCACAATGCTTAGTGTAGAATGAGGAACTCAAATGAACCTCGTTTTGTTTATCTCTAGGAATAAGCCTCATGACCACCTACTATTGCTGCATAATGCGAGTGAATGTGCTCTTATTTTTTCCAAGTCAAAGGCTTTTGTGGGAGCTTTCGCTCAACCGCCAAGACCCACGGACCGCTTATTGCTTCAAGCGTTCCAAGGGAGCTCTCACGGCTATCTCTCACCTAGCCGACGCGTCGTCAATCCTCTCAGGGTGTAGTGAGCTTACCTTGATTCCGAAACAAGTTGCCTCCTCTCTCACACAAGTCGGTAGCCCCATGATCCTAGATGCTAGCTCAAGCATCCTCAAGCCTCCTCCATCTCCAAGCTCCATTCTCCATAGCCACGTGCAAGGTAAGAGAAGGGAAGGGACGAGAAAGGAAAATAGAAGAGGAGATGGTGAAGAGCTTCACCCTCTTGATCCCTCACTTCCACACACTCACTCACTCCCTCACACTCTCACACTCCCTCCCTCAAGAGCACACACACTAGCAAGAAGAGGAGAAGAAGAGAAGAAGAGAGGACTCTTGTTAGCCACACACCAAAGAATGAGCTTTCATTCACTTTTTGAACTTTATATATACAAACCCTAAAACCCCCATGGGCACCCATCCCTTGTTACATGACCGGCCATTGTAGCAAGGTCCCTTTTCCTAATTCCCTCTTCTTGCTTCATGCCTATACCCGTCTATTCCTTTACAAGTGGCATAGGAGGGAGTCTGGCACTCTTTTACAAGAGTTTTTAGAGTTTTTGAGGTGCCTTTCCTTTAAAATTGATCTTTTTGCCTTAGTTTAGTTTTCAAGGCTGCCTCTATACCTTTGCTCTCTTTCTGTTCTTTTTGCGCTTTTATTTTTTATTTTTTCACCATTCCGATTTGAGATTAACATTACCCCCCTCCAAGATGGGTGCCAGTCCCATGGCATGTCGAGCTCTTGTTGGGAAAGGGCAAGTGGTGGTAGGGCCATAGGCGGGTTGGGCTACCATGGGAGCATGGGCAATACTGCCAAGTGGGTGATGGGGCCTCCAAAGTTGATGGTTGGGCACATCTTGCAGTGGCTGCGAGGAGAAAGTGTAGTGCTCTTACCTAAGGGGAGTGTCTTCTTTATTGTGGGGTGCCCTGTGCGAATGCTAGTGGAACATGGAGCTAGGTCTGACCACATGTAGGCCTAGGTGATGTCCCACACTTGAGGACCCCATTTGTGTAATAGGGAGGTGCGATGAGTGTAGCATAGGGTGACAGGGCTAACCATAGGCGAGGGTTAACTCCCTAGGTGTGTCCTCCCTTGGTGGGCCCTAGGCATGAAGTGGGGGCAAAAAAGGGCTAGGGGGTTAGGAGCAGGGCCGACCGACCGTGGTCACCGAACGCGCCTAACTTAAGGACCCCTAGGTGGAGGGATTGTGAGTAGTGTGCCAGGACCAGCTTGCAGATGCTTTTTTTTTTTTTGGGTTTAGTTGTAGGGACTTGTTAGTCCTCGTCCTCAGGGAGGGGTGATGAAGGAGATTTAATGGAGTGGCTCAAAAATCTCCGACCTTGCAAGAAATTATTAAGGGTCAAACAAACCTGGAGGGGAGTGGTGGAGAGAAAGGATGGCTACAGCAAGTGAACCAGTTGTCGCTCATGTCTTCAAGAACAACAATGTAGAAATAAGGGAGGAGGCTGGTCTGCATCATGAGGCGGGTCATCATGCAGCTGTCGATTGAGTTAGGATAAAAAAAGAGCAGAGGAAGGCCATGTTCGGCCGGGGTGGGGTCTTGCCTAAGTAGGATTTTTAGGAGCCTAAGATAGTTACAAGTGGTGATGAAGGCGAGATCTGGGCAGGAGGAGAAATTGATGATAAAGCATGTCATGGTGGCATCTAAGCTGTCAGAGGTGAAGGTGAGGGCCTAGGCTAAAGTGGTGGTACATGGGTTGTATATTACAGGGAAGTCGTAATGGCCGTGGGCATTTGTATCGAAGTATACTCCTATTTGTCGAGGGTATGCCATGTAGGCAGGGTCGTTCCTACAAGGAGAGTGTTATAGAAGGCCATCCATGCAAAGACGCTGTCATCACAGATGTGCTTTTGCCATTGTGGTTGGCACTCATATCCGGGCACGGACCGAGGCACTTCAAAAACTTTATCCTGCCAGTATTCTGCATCCTCGGTGCCCCAAAGGGTGGGATTCTTTTCTCTTTCCTATAGCCACTGTTGGCTCAAGCGGCTTTCGACGTTGATCACCTCGTCCACTAATTTGGTGGGAAGAACTCTCTGCAGGGCATTGGGGGTGAGGAAGTTGAAGGTGAAGGGTTGCTTCGCATGTTCTTGTCTCTCCCAAAGTATGAGCTCCGCATGAAAACTAGGGGGCATGTCACTTGGGCATGGCAGAAGGGGTACAAAGGGTTAGCTCTTAATCTTTGTCTAGCTTCTTCCACCAGTTTCCTCCTCTTCTCCCTTAGGATGGTTTTCCTGTCCGTAGATGCGTCTATTGGCTGCCCTTGCCCTTCAGGATGAGGTGAAGGGGGTTGTGAAACCACCTCTTCTTCAAATCCTCCTAGGTCAGCGTGCAGTTCTGTCTCACTGCCTGGGTACTCTTGTTGTTGCATCTCTTTTACAAATCCTAGGGCATCAATTTCCTGGGGGTTTAGGCTAGTCGATAGCAAATACCTACGGTGTTCCCTTGGGCGTAGCCCCTCTGCCATGGGCTAGGAGAGCATGTGTAGCCCTGCACGTAAGGCTTTGCGAGCTATGCTTAGTTTCTTTTTCACTACCTCCACGGATTCCCTTTCTTCCTCATGTGTGGCATCCATCAAGGTGTTCAGGAAGATTTGTTGCTAAGTGTGGAAGGCGACTTGGGCCGCCTCTACTCTACCTTATGCTAGGATTTTCTCTTTCTCCACCAGAGCTAGGCGATGCGCCAAGGTCTTCACTCTTTAATCATTCTGACCTGCCCACACTTCAACCCTTTTCTTCATCTCTTCCATGCCTTCTTCCTGTCTTTGCACCAAGGCTGTGAGACTCCATTGTTGCTCTTCCAACTCTTTGCCCATTCTCTCCTATTCTTCTCTTTCAAGGCTCAGTCTTTCAATCATTGTTTCCATTTCTCGGTGGTGGTGCTCCTCTTCTTGTTTCCTCCCTTCCTCCGCTGTGGTAAACTCTTTCACGCCCTACTCAATACACCCTATTCTTGCTGCTAGATCCTTGTATTGCATGATCAGCAGGTCATATTCTTTTTGCATCTCCTCGAGCTCTTGATTTTCATCTATGAGCTGTTGCTGCCAGATTTTCTCCTTTTCTTACTTGGTCTTTAGTTCCCTCTTCAAGTTGAGAATTTCCTTTTGTTGCATAGCCATTTGCTTTGTTTTTTCAAGCTAGAAGGCCGCTACCACTTCCCTTTCTACCTCCAGCTCGGCCACCACAATCCTCCTTTCCTCCCTTGCCCTTTCTAATTGTGAGAGCAATTCATTGACGTATTTGTCATGATTTGTGTGCGACGTCATGGTGGTGGGGATTGGGGTAGTCAAGGCTTCCATTTTTTGGCGTTTTGGCTCTTGCTTGGATTCAGTATCCATAGTTGGCCTTTTGTGCTCGATGGTCGTGGCCTCCCCGCTCCTTCCTTGTGCGAGTTCCTTATTGATAAAGTATTGCATCCATGCCACAAAGCTGTCCATGTCAATGCTGTGGCTGGGATGCTAGGGATGGCACTGGTGGCTTCACTGTCGGGTACCAAGGGGGTCGAGATGGGATGGAGGGGGGCCTTACCCTTACCCTCGATGACCGTGGATGGCATGGCTTCAGGTACTTGTGCACTTGAACCGAGTCTATCTTCCCTAGGCAGACTTAAGGTCCCTAGGTCATCAAGTCGGCTCTGTTGTTCTATCGACTAGCAAATTGCTTTGGTCATGTCTTCGTCCTCTTATCTTCTCAACTTTGCCTCCTCTTCCCTAGCTCTTTTTTCTCTCTCTTCTTCTATTTTCCTTGCCTCCTTGGCCAACCTTTCTGCTTCTTCCTTCTCCTTCTTTTTCCACTCTGTCGCCTCTCTCAGGGATTCCTTTTTTGCTCTTTCTAGATATTCTTCCTCCTTTTTCCTACCCACCTTTTGTTTCTTCCTCTGAGTTGCCTTCCCATTGAACTCCTTTGTTTTTCTTCGTTCAAATTGAGCCTCCCACTCTTCCTTCTCTGTTTTGGTTTTTGTCTAGTCACTCGATTGCTCCTTTTTTTTATGGGTCAGTGACCTATCTGGGGTCTCATCTGCTCCTTTGCTTTCCTATTGGGCCTCTTTCACAGCCTCCTGGATGATGGCCGTTAGTATGCTTCCATACCCAATAAAGGAGGCTTTCGAGGAGGGTTTCTTCTTCTTCGTATTCTTAGATGAGGGGGATTCTCCACCTGCTTGTTTGTTGCCCAGGGCTAGTGCTTTGGCCACTTGGTCTATTGTTTTGCGCACATAGCCATTCCAATCCACCTCGTCCAGGGTGCGGACTGCCACATTCACTAGTACAGGTACATTGATTTGGTGCATAAGGGAATTGTAGCATTGGCTGGAGAAAAGGGCATGCACCAACTTTGCTTGTAGGTGAATCTTAGCATCGGGGATGTCTTATAAGCTGATGCCGTCATTTGTCAAGACTTCTTCCCTATTCATCTTCAGTAGGGCATACACATCCCTTTTACGCTTTTTCTCCACCCTAGGTTCCAGTCCGAGTGCTTTCTCCACCAAGGCCTAGGTTAGCAGTACCTGCACTTGTCGGGCTTTGTCCCCCATTCCCATCGTCACCATTCCGCACTCTCGGTCGAGGTTGTACGTTCTCAAGAACTCCACACACTTCGTGTGGTTAGGTTCCTGTGCAAACTTCTCTAAGTACTTGTGGAGGTGGCACTCTTCCACTATCCTCCTTGCGGCTTGCTCCTTGGCCACCTTCTTCTCAAGGTTGTGAATGATGAGGAATTTTAGATGACTGTAATGTTAGATATGATCAATGCCCCACCCTCATTAGGTGCTACCAATGATCCATGGTGCTCAAAGTTGTAAGGCCCCCATTATGAGGAGAAGCCAAGTGTGAGCCCAGACATTGGTGGAGTCCTGACTTGTATATCAGATGAGGTCTATGTGACCGGATGGCAAAAAGGTGACCATTTGTGGGTCTAATCTTTGGGTTAGACGGAGTGGTTAAGCTGGTAGCAACTCGAGGCGCATTGCATCGAGTTGCGGTGTAAGGGAGTTAAAAGGGGCCCCTATTGTGGGGTCCGGGGGCCGCGAAAGCGGGCCCTGGCTGGGGGGTCCCAGGGGGGCCAGCGGCCCCCCTGGCGTGGGTCCGGGGGCAGCGCCCCCGGCCCGATGGTAAAGGGAATATTCCCTGGCCGACTAGTGGAGACTCATATGGTAGGTCGGTCAACAGGCCGACCTAACGACCTTCGTGAGCTATAAAAGCTAAACCCCTTCGCAGCCATCTTACACTCATCTTTCACCCAGTCAGAGTTGTTGTTCCAGCTAGCCTTAAGCTCTTCACCTATCTTCTGTCTAGATCGCCATCTAAGCTTCACACAGTGGAAGCGCACGGGTGGACAGAGCCATCTTTGTATCAGTTGTTTGGAGTTAAAGAATTTACTGATTCTCCTCTTATCTGTTGTGTACTCTCTATCTCTTTCTCAGATTCTATTCACTGCGCCGTGTAATATTTTACATGTAAGCTCGATTTTCTAGGCTGATGTCGTACTGTGCTCTCTCTTCTTCTATGAAGGGGAGTCGGTGGACCCGGTCTTGTTGCAACATCTCTCGTTCCTGTCATGAACCATACTTTCCACTAGTGCTATAATTATTATACATACAAGAATTTGCTAAAAATAGAGGTTTTATTTTTATTGAAGGACAGCATTAAACTCCAATACAAATTCTCCTCTTCAGACTTGGTTTGTGACATCCTTCCTACGTCACCCGTTTCTTAGGTGTTTATTGCATTTAATTGATCTTGATTGGTTTTAATTTGATTCACCTTCACCCTATTCACCTTCATGCTACCCTCATACCCTCTCCCCTTCCAGATTGAGAATAATCCTTCCTAGGATCAAAGGTTAGGAGATCCAAGGAATTTGGCTGGGAATAACGCTTACTTGCGCATGAGCCAAGTATAGAATTCTAGATTGTATTGCAATTGAGCCTTGGGGTCTAGAGCAAAGGGTCAGGTACTTACGTGTGTGATGTAAGTGAGGACATCGGTTAGGAAATCACCAGAATCGATGCGGCTAGTGATGTGGAGCTCCTCCTCAGTCAAGAGGTGATCAAGTTATGGGTGCCCCTTGACGTGGTCTTCCATGGGTCGGCCAAAAAGAGTGGTTAACACTCTATATGAGGTGGGTGCGATGTAGGTTGGGTCATACTCTGATGTCTTGATTATGCAGCGCTACTCAGCGTTGGTCATGATTTGGCATCCTTCGAGTTCCCACTTCAACCACAGAGTGTACCAGTTTCGTAAAAATGGGGAGTTGGTATCAACCAACGCTTTCAACTCCTCAAGTTCTTTGTCAATGATGGAGGAAGTCACACGCTTATCGTAAGACGTAATGAGGCGTTGTTTGATGGCTTGTTCTCTTGATATCTCAACGCGTAGCAATTCGGCCAGCTGAGTGGGGTGTTTTGACAAAGGAAAATTTGAATGTTTCCCACGAGCAAGGCATCATGCGAACTTTCATCTCTAAGGGCTCTTGCAGTAGGCCCAAGTCCAAGCAGTCATAACTTAGAGCCAGTGATATGAACATGGCATCCAAGTGTCTAAGACAAGAAATAACTTCATCCCCTATGTCTTCGGCTAGATCTATGGCTAGAGTTAAGAATGATTTCCACTCATAAGATGGTTTAAGGCCGGTAGGTAGCTGGGGTTTGATAGGCCTAGTAAGCGCAGCGGCAGATGGTGGTAGTTGCCCATGACGTGGTGGTTGAGTCCCGTGGATAGGCATCGAAGTAGTGGCTGCTCTACTGATGGGTTGCTACACTCAGATTGGGCTTGGCAAGTCTTATCGTCATTAGTAGGGGTTGAAGGGGGTGACGTTTTTTAGGGTTTGGGCCGATAGCCTTGCTCAACTCCTCGAAGCTCATGTGTGGGTGAGCTGGTAGCAGGCAGGCTCAGGAAACACTGTGGCTTTTGGTTCCAAGGTTCCACGGGGCTCGGGTTGGTTAAACAAGAGGGTGGCATTTGAGTGATGCCATGGGCCAGTTTGGCCTTAGGGATCCATAGCCAGGCATTCCCCTCATAGTATCCTTGCATGTGCAAGAGGGCTTTAGGAACCCACCTCGGCTTGATCATGCTTTGATCTCCATAACGGCATCTCAGCCTCCTAGGCTTAAAGTCTCTTGAGTTACGAAGACGTGGGAATCTACTCCTAGGCGACGGGCGTGGTTGTTTAGGCCGCCATTGAAACTTAGGTAGTTGGGCCTTAGCTTTTTCCGCTGTGAGTAGTGGCCCGTGAAGCTTGATGCATGGTGGCTAAGCCCTACCCCCCTCCCTGGACTTAGCTGCGAGTATTTCTACAGGTGGCTTTGTAGATTTTATCGAAGTCACATAGCCCTTGCGGAAGGTTGTATCAATACGGACGTCGCTGTGGGAGCTTTCGCTCAATCGCCAAGACCCACGGACTGCTTATTGCTTCAAGCATTCCAAGCCGAGGACTAATGGCTATCTCTCACATAGCCGACGCACCATCCATATCTACGGGTGTAGTGAGCTTACCTCCATGCCGATTGAGTTACCTCCTCTCTCGCGCACTCCGATAGCTCCACGATCCAAGTGCAAGCTTCAGGCAAGCTCCATCCCCAAGCTCCATGCTCCAAGCTCCATTGCCGCAAGCAAGACAAGAGAAAAGAAGAGAAGAGAAGAAGAGAGGAGAAGATGGAGAGCTTATCCTCCCCGGTCCCTCACCCTCACACACTCCCTCACACTCTCACACTCTCTCTCTCAAGCACAAGCTCAAGCAAACAAGAACAAGAAGAAGAAGAAGAAGAGGAGAGCTACTTTTGGCCACACACAAGAATGAGCTTCTCATTTACTTTTCAACTTTATATACAAAACCCTAAATCCCTTTTTGGGCAGCCATCCCCTTTTCCC
Source organism: Lygodium microphyllum (assembly GCF_053477565.2). NCBI lineage: Eukaryota > Viridiplantae > Streptophyta > Polypodiopsida > Schizaeales > Lygodiaceae > Lygodium > Lygodium microphyllum. The sequence goes on from NW_028229520.1 coordinate 1,499,912, forward strand.
CTTTTACATAGCCGGCCGTAGCCTAGGCCCTTTTTCCCATTGTCCTTCTATCTTCCTAGCTTCCTTTCCACTGCCCGTCTACGTTTACAAATTGCATGGGTGAGAGCCCGGCGCTCCTTGAATTAAACCATGATGCGCTTGCGCTCTTTTACAAGAGTTTTGACTTGTGCTTTTCCTTATGCGCCTTTGTCTTCCGTTTCTCTTTGCCTTGGCCTTTGTCTTTGTCTTCAGTTTTAGCTTTCCGGATTTTCCACCGCCTGGCACTCTTTACAAGATTTCAGGGTGCGCCTTTGTATTTTAAAATGCACCTTTCCCCTTTTGCATTTGCCTCGGACTTTTTAAGGTTGCCCTTGCGCTTTTGGCCTTTTCTCCTCTTCTTTCTTCAGTCAAGCTACCTTTTTTCCGCCTTTGCCCTGCGTCTTTTTTATTTCCTTTTGCTTTCTTCATGTTGGGGTTAACATTACCCCCTCCTAGACAAGTGACAGTCCCATGGCACTCACAGTCGTAGGTAGCAAGCGTTTAGCATGCACCGAAGACGTGGGTGGCAAGGACATCTGTGGTTGCCATGGCGGAGTGTTGGTAGTGGTGGGGAGGAAGGTCATTGGGGGCACATTGGTGGGTTGAGTGGTAGGTGGTAGGGCAATGGGAGTTGGTGGTAGGGCTGTTCTTTGGGGGGGTTGCACTGATGGAGTACAAGTGGCGGTTTGTTGGGGATTCTATACATGCTGATTCTTGGCAGGCTTACAGGGTGATAAGGATAGGAATTCAGAGTTGAGTGTTGATGAAGAGCGAACGACACCTTCATTGGAGTCTTCAATACCTGCAATTGAAAACCTCTCATGTGGTCTCTCCCTAAGGGGTAATGCTAGTCTTTTTATCGTGCACAAGACATATTTTGATTATTTTGGGAGACAGGTTGAACTCTAAGAAAGCTGAGAGTATTTTCCTGCACTTGAGTACCCAAACTGTGTATATACTTCGGTGCAGATATTATGTGAGTGCTTGTGCATACTTAGATATTACGTAGTTAGAAGACCGCGGGCTAGTTTCTTGTAACGATGTGTTGATGAAGCAAAGTTATCCATGTTGAGAAGAAGTACACGTGAAGTTATATGAGACATCCTTTGCATTGTGACTGCAAGACGTAGCATAATTGAATACAGGGACACCGCACTTTTGGTAGCTGGAAGCTAAGGACGGTGTACATTTCATGGCCAATCGTGCGGTGCTTACCACAATTGATTGCAATGGTATTAAGACAAAGTGCAAGAGGGAATTGTGCAAGTGGGTCAGGGTGACAGGTCTAACCATAGGTGAGACAAGCTCCTTAGGTGTGTCCTGCCCTTGATGTGCCTTGAACAATTGTGGGTGATGCTAAAGGGCTAGGGGACTAGGGACGGAGCCAGTTGATCAAGGTCATTGGACGTACCTAATTTGAGGACCCCTAGGTGATGTGCTGTGATTGTGGGTGCTTCTTTTTGTTCATTTCTTTTCTCTTTTTTTCTTTTTTTTTCTTTTTTCTCTTTTTTCCTCTTTTTTTTGTTTCTTTTTCTTGTGCTTTTTTCTTGCTTTCTTTCTTTCTTTCTCTTCTCTTTTTTTTTTTGACTTGCCTGAGTACAACCATTGCAATATGTTGAGGCTATCGGCCTTTCAGTGGATTGGAAAATTTCAAGCTTCGAAGGCTCAAGAAATGGATATTACAGTGATGATTGTGCCCTAGCCTCGTTGTTAGAGAAGCAGTTGTTGAGATGGGGAGATACACTTGAGATATTGCAAACCTCCTTGCGACACACGCGATGTTGGTATAATTGAGGTAACGACTGCCGTGAGCCAACTATAGAGCTTGACCCAGAAAGAGAGCGTAGCCCATGAATATGCTTTGGGCTATGCCATGTGGGCGGTCGACAAGGGTGATTTTTGCTTTCGGCAGCATGGCTTTGTCGCAGCTCTTTGTGGGGTCGATGGTCTTGCGGTGATCGGGCATCGAACACTTTCTCACAAAGACCTGTATCATCCTGTATCCACTTGTCACTTCATGAGAGTACATACATGGTATATGCCGCAACTATAATAAACCAGTGCAACGCAAGGAGGCATCACTTATCTGCATTCTATGGTGTTGACTTAGATATTTATCACCTACGCTTGATTAGCTTTTTCTTTTGCTAAATCCGTGAAATATATTAAACACAGATATGAAAATTTCGTACAATTCGGGAACATGTCAACACTGAACCATTTAAAGGCAAAAAGTCCTGGCCAGGTAGCATTTGATAAGCCTTTATTCAACATGGGGCTACTCCATTTGTACGAGGCGGGCTGAGTCTGGGTGGTCGGGTGACTAGGGCTCTGCTAGTGCAGGACTCCCGTGGGGTTAGACATGGAACATGTTGGCCGGGACATGAATGGTGTAGTCCCGGGCCGCCACCGTTTCCAAAATGCCTTTAAATAGTTCATTGAATTCTTCCCTGTCCCGAGCTGCCCTTTCTGCCCTTGAGCATCTGGTGCCCGAGCGTACATTGGGGGTTTGTGCCATTGGTGTTGCCACATTGTGTGCGCCTCCTTGAGCGTCCGCTCCCTTGGCCCACAGATTCTTCAGCCTTCGGCCGAGGTAGTGTCGCTTGGGGCCGCGTTTCTTGGCGTACCTTTTAAGAGTGGGCACGTAGCGCATTGGCGGAGGGGGGTGTGCTGCATGTTCCCATCGGCTGCAGAGAGCGTCCTTGCAAGCTAGCTGCCCTTGGTTCTCCATGTTTTCCTCGTGGGGGGCCTGTAAGATGCGAATCAAGGATTAGGATTTGTTACATGATAAGACCATTCATATGTAAGGGATTATAGTGCAGGTTATCAAGCACATAGGACGAGAAGGGGAGGGGTGGGACATGCAGTGCTTGTTGTAGAGGGATGTTCCCCGTGATGTATATTTAGCCTCCTGCCATTAGCGGATCTTGGATCATGCTGAGTTACGTCGGCTGGTGGTCATGAATTTAGGCAGTGCTCAACCTTGGAAGGATAGATTGGAAAGGGAAGAAGGTGTATAGAAAGGGGTTGCACCCTATCTACACCATCAGAGTTGTTGGTCAAGGCTTCCTATGGCGGTAATGTGGGTTGCATGCCCTTTACTTGGAGGTGGGGATGGTCACACGGCTTTTAAATGCATGATGAGAGGAGGACTTGAGGAGCTTAGCCTGTCAGACCCGACTCTTCTCCCTGCGCTTGACTATCATTGCTTGTGTGTGTTGATATTGTTTATACACGGTGATACAAAAATTAGTGTTTATTTATATACATATTTATGAATCCATGTCACTTCACGAGGATAAGAACCAATTGTAGAACTCGGGGTTGTACTGGAGCGTGGCACACGCATCCAGCACTCGTGGCAGCTTACTTAGTACCGATAGATATTTTGCCACATCGAGCAGCGTGGACCCTTGTCCGAGTCTATTGGCAACATGTAACTCCTCTTCAGTGAGAACCTTATCAAACAGAGAGTTTTCTTGGCTAGGTTCAGCCAAGTCCGTACCCCGAATGGCAATCAACACTCGAAGGGAAGTTGGTGCCACATAGGTTGGGTCTCTTTGAGACCGCCATTTGGCCAATCGCTCCTCAGATACTGTCATGATCTGAGCTCCTAGTTCGGCCATTGCAACACGGTTTTTACACCAAAGCTATTCAAATCGACTCCGGCCTGTTGAAAATAGCTTTACTTGCTCAATGTTTACGAGATTTGGTTGGCAGAGCATTTCATTAAATGTCACGGTTAAGCGTAGTTCGTCAATCTCCTTGTCAGAGATGAGTCGCATGCATTCATGTAAGAGCTTGTTATAGTGCTTGTCAAGATGTTCTTGCTCTTCCCAGGATAAAGGGAAGGGCAAGTAATCTCCAAGCTGCTCTTTAGGAAATACGCGCATGTCTGCCAAGACATAGACACGAGCAAACACCTTGAGCTTAGCATCCAACTCAGTTAAGCATTCTGTGACACTTCTATGTTCGACGAGAGCTTGCTCGCTTGCTATCTCATGCAAGGTTCTAGGAGTTTGCCTAGGCTCTAGCATAGCTTGGGGTTCAGGCCTATATGAGCAAGATTGGTTAACGCTAGGATTGCTCATGCTCTTGGGGTTTCCATGTTTCTCTTGAGGCTTCGTTATTGTGTCATGGTTCTCCTTGGGTGTGACTGGTGTGAATTCGTCACCCCATCGTGGCAATGTTGTATCCACTCTTGATTTGTCAATGCGAGTTCTATTCTCAATGGATAGAGTGTTGCAAGTAGCCATTGATGGTAACAACTGCTTTGATTTGTCAGAGCACACAGATGTGTCTGAGGTTTCACCGCTATTAGGAGAGGCATCAATGGGCTCATTGATGGATGGACTCGATGCTTTATTCATCAGCTCTCCAGCACTCTTCATCCCAATGTCCTTGGGGTCCGCAACCACCTGCAACTGTTGTTGTTTTTGCTATTTCCTCCTCTTTTTCTTGGTCGGCACAGGTGCATCTAACGTCTCACGACCCTGGTCTATATCGGCCGCCATTGATGTGCTTGGTCGGGCCTTAGCATTTCCCTTCTCTACAGGGTCCTCATGGGACCTAGTCATGGCCTGCAGAGTAGCCTTGCCAGGTTGCATGGGTACAACTGTCTCCCTTTTGGGGGAGTCTAGCTCTTCCGCCCGTTCCCCTGTGCTTAACTCCTCCAGCCTAGGTTTTAGGCACTTTGGAAGTGCTGGAGTTGTTAAGGAGGTAGGTCGTGACACCTCCTTCACAGGTAAACCACTAAGGACATGTTCTGCAAGGCCTTGTCACGACCAAGGGCTGTGAACTGCTGTGATCCTTGATTTGCAGTAGTGGCAGCTAGTTCAATGGACTTGCTACTATTGGTTGATTGCGGTGTCAAGTCCTTAGGGCAAGTGGAAGTGGTCGTTGCTCTTAGAGAATTCACTTGCGTAGATCGAGTATTAGTTGAGCTAGCCACGGTGGATTGCATAAGCATATCCTTAGTTTGAGAGCTAAGGGGGGTGTCGTGTCCCACCTCTTGGACATTTGGAAGCTCTGATGTAGGTAGATATTGGGATCGAGTAGCCACACTTGACAAGTGTTGTGCATCCTGTGTCTGTTTAGGGGAAGAGGGTGTAGGAGACTTGGGACTCTTAAGTGGCTTTGACACTAGCTGGGAGATTTGCTCGTGGCTGTTAGATGATTTTGCTATTTGCTTTATTGAGCATTTAACCTTGCCATGAGTAATGTTGTGCATATGATGCCTGCTATCCTCTTGGGGAATCAAAGGCTCCTTGGGCACTAGTGGCTTTTGCGTATCCTCAGCGATCACATCTGATGTCTAATTGTCAAGCACACTAGACTGAGGATCTACCCTCCAATTGGTCCCATTGGGTTTCTTGATTTCGACCATGAGGGGCTCGGTCACTCCACTGTTTTTGACTTGGGACTTGGTTTTTCATTTGGATCTCCTCCTACGCTTCCTTGCTCTTGATACGTCCTGGCCTTCAATCGACAGAGGAGGCTTAACAGGGGGTTTTGGTACCCAAATCCATCGGTTGCTTGCATAATACTCTTGAGCACGTAGCAACGCTTTGGATATCCATCGTGGCGTTGTGCTAACTCTCCATGATGCCTTCGTCTATAAGGCTTGGGCTTCTTTTTGGGTCTTCTACGATATTTGTAAGTCCAAAGGCCGTCCTTGGCATTGTCTCCTGACCTTCTTGTTTCTGGCATAGCCTCACTCACTGGTTCTCGTTGTTCTTCCAACAAGTCCTTGCTCTCGTCAATAGGCTTGACTGTTATGTCAGCACCTTGCTTGCCTTTCCCTCGAGGTTCGATGAGGTCACCCTTGCTAAAGGTCGTGACTATCCTCACACCCGGTAGTGTCAGGTGTATCCTCTGTGTTGGTCGCCCTTTTAAAGGGTCTTCCTAGGAGGGTTTCCTTACCATATTTAGCACTATTTGGAGGAATATGAAATATGATAGGCAAGCTTTTCATTTCAATTGTCGCAAGGATTTTGCACTTCCCTATGAGTGCTTGTGGGTGTCCCTCATAAGGGCTAAGAGTTGTACAAGTCGGTGTGAGCTCTGATTGGCCTAGTAGGGTCCATGATTCATAGGTCAAGATATTAAAATCTGCTCCTTCATCAATCAGAGCATCGATAGTATGCTCTCTTTTCGTAGTGAGTTTGACCCTAAGATAAGCCGGTGGTACTATGTCTTCATCTTCCGGGTCTTGGCTTGTGAATTTAAGTCTTCTGACAAATGCCCTCAAGCCCCAACTACACTATAGACATGGATTCTCCACCAATGTCTTGGGTCGTCTGTGCAGTGTTGCTCAAGGTACATCTCTTGTGAAGAGTGTCATGTCTCGTCATCTTGGTATTTGTAGCTTGCTAATGTTGCATTTCGCTCTGACTAGACATGGTCTGAACACAATGTCTTTGTGTTCTCGTGGTGTGGCCTTTTTGCCCTTGATGGTTAGATTGGCCCATTGAGGTTCTAGGGTCTATATTTCTCTCTGTTTGGGTATGGGCTCTTCGTTGCTCTTTTATAAGTGAGGATCCATGCTCGTGTAGAGCCATTACTACACTAGGGTCTAATTTGGAGGACCTATTACGACGCGTGTTTTCCCTCCAACCTACTTGGGGGAGGTGCGGAGGAGGCAGAGCCCCCTCTGCGGGGGTCCGAGGGGGGCAGTCCCCCCTGGCCCGCAGGGCTGTTACGATAAATATCATGCGCAATTTGGAGGACCGTTTATAGCCAATATTTGAATTAATTACTCTAAGTTTTAGCCCAGTGATGGACCTGTGACGTGCCTTTAGCTCTACGTAGCCTTAGGGGTCCATTTCGAGGTTTAGATGCGTCAAAATTTGTGTTCTAGACACTTGTCCGATTTTGACCGATTCTCAGATGTCCGATTTTCAGGAGTCCGATTATCAGAATCGGACGTCCGATTTTGGGTTGGTCCGATCGGCCTAGTGATCCGATTTTGGTCACGTCCGATTCTGGGAATCGGATCAAAAAAGTGGTCCGATTTTCAGAGTGGTCCGATCGGCCCAATGGTCCGATTTTGAACTGGTCCGATTCTGGACTGGTTTGATTCTGGATGGCCCGATTCTGGATGGTCCGATTCTGGGTGGTCCGATTATGGACTCGTCCGATTTTGGGTGGTCCGATTCTGGACTAGTCTGATTCTCGGTGGTCCGATTATGGACTAGTCCGATTCTGGGAATCGGATCGGGATGGTGGTCCGATTTTCGGAGTGGTCCGATTCTAGGACTCGAATGGCCTGGTCCGAGGGTGCAGACTGCGGCCCCCAAGTTGTGCGTGATGCCTCTAGGTCAACGTCTACTCCATCGAATCATCCAGCGCCTTCCAAATAGGTACAAAACACTACAAGGAAATGCTAGACATGCCTAGAATCACTATGGTGCTCGAATCAAACGGCATTCCAAGGATCTGTGCCCCTATTTCCATGTTTTAGCCTATTATACAGCAACAGAAAACCCTACTGTTTGCTTCTTTTTCTTTTTTTTTTCCTATCCTAAATGCATACGAATCATAAAGCAATCACCTACACTACTCCAACATGCTTTTCCAAATCCAAAAAACCAAAAACCTATTTGCTAAGGAGATCGAAAGCCTCTTCAAACTCCCTCGCTGTCAAGATTGTGGGAGAGAAGGAAGGAGTCTCACTTGTAGCTTTCTTGCTTGCACAATGGGGGAATACACACAAAGGTGGAGGCTGAAAATAGTTTTCCTCTTCTTAGTTGTGTAAGCCAAAAGAACTCTCGTACATAGAAATAGAAGAACCCTATATATGGGTCTCAAACCAAACTCAACTAACTAAGGTGGCATACTAACTGAGCCACGAACTAGAGTAGGTAAGGATAGCTGTCATCTAGCTATTATTCATGGGCGGTGTACCAACCGTCAACACCTTCACAAGCATATGTAACTACCTTCTATGTAACCTTCATCAAAGCATTTTATCTTTCTATCAACACCTTCACAAACATATGCCACTACTTGCATGTCCTTACATTTGTTGGTTATCCTAAATTTGCTACCATAAATGGACCAAGTGTCTTTGATATTGATTGGGAAAGGAGCGAAAGATAATTCGATGTCCTTTTTGGTAGCCTAAACTACATATGCTTAGCTCTATAAATTGTGGTTCCTTGCTCACAACACAAGGTTACCATGCATAAAAATAGATAATCATAGATAAAGGACATCATTATCTACCCCTCCTTACCTACCTCCTTTGTGGTGCTTAGAGTCAAATGCACATTGTTTTGGTGAATAGGGCTATTTGTTGCAAGTAGAGATCTTTAATTTTGAGCATCATCATTAACTTTGCTTAGCAAGTTCATTAACCATTGAGCCTATTGCTATACTATTTAATCCTTGAGCTTCTCCTCCAATCCCAAGAAAGTCCACCGTAAGCCTCTTGCATATTACTTCTCCTTATATCAATGTTGAAAGATAAAAAATTCTCAATCACCATTTCTCTTTGCCTTGGCCTTTGTCTTTGTCTTCAGTTTTTTAGCTTTTTGGATTTTCCACCGCCTGGCACTCTTTACAAGATTTCAGGGTGTGCCTTTGTATTTTAAAATGCACCTTTTCCCTTTTGCATTTGCCTCGGACTTTTTAAGGTTGCCCTTGCGCTTTTGGCCTTTTCTCCTCTTCTTTCTTCAGCCGTGCTACCTTTTTTCCACCTTTGCCCTGCATCTTTTTTATTTCCTTTTGCTTTCTTCATGTTGGGGTTAATAGTCGCCTACGGTGAGGTGTATCTGCGACTCATGATCGCGAGTTTGCTTCTTGAAGGTTCACCCTAGCAACGACTCTATGCCCACGTTTTTAGTGTTGGGCAACACGTAAAAGATCATTGGTATAGTCTTAGACTTGATAGCAACAGCAGTCCCGACACTTGCCAAGGAGTGCATATGAGCAGCCTCCATATGGGTTTAATTGGGCATTAGTGGGCTGTAGTGGTGGTTTACCAAGTTGGTTCCAATGATCATGAGTTAATACATTGAAGTCTAGTCCCTCGTCGATCAAGGCACTAAAAGCACATGTTTGTGTGGCAGTGACCGTGATGTGGAGGTATGCAGGTTCTACGGCTTGCTTATCCTCATCACCAACTTCTGTAATTGTGGCAACTCATATCGTGACAAGGGGTTCCAACATTGGTGACTCATGCAGCGGATGTGCAGGTGGATAGTACTTCTTAACACGACTGTCATTAAAGAAGCCAATGGCTTCACCATCTAGAGTCTCGAGCTCAATGTTGTCTGTTCGATTGATTGCACGAACCTTGAAAGGCCCAAGACCTCTAAACTTCATTTTTTGCTTGTGTCATTTGACTGAGTACAAGAGCACTAAGTCGCGATGTTTGACATGCTTGTCAAACCAGCTCTTGCATCATATCTTCTTGCATATGAGCGCATGAGTGGACAGAATGCGTGTTTCTGAGAGGCGTTCAAGCTCTACCAGGCATTGCGCCCATGCCTCCTTCCCTTCCCACCATTCTTGAAGTGCTATTCTCAGGCTAGGGAGGACAAAGAACTCTATTGGTAGAATTGCCTCAGTCCTATAGGTTAACCTAAAGGGGGTCTAGTCAACATCCGTTTTATAAGCTATACAATAAGCCCACATGGTTGCCATCAGCTTGTTATCGCAGTAGCTAGGCGAAGCAAAGACTACTTTGGTCAGGACATTTACAAGGATCTTATTTGTGGATTTTGCCTATCCATTTGCCTAAGGGTAGTATGGAGAGGATTTTCGATGGATGATAAGAAAGGAGGATAGATGGTGTGCTATCACTTCATTGATGAAGTGTGTGCCCTGGTCACCAACCAATTTGATGGGGCAGCCGAACCATGACATCACCTATTCCCATAAGAACTTGGCAGTAGTTATAGAATCATTTTTGCGTGTCGCTCTCACTTCCACCCATTTCATTAGGTAGTCCATGGCCACAATTATATATTTGGACTGCGAATACTGTGCCACATGACTAATGGGTCCTATGAAGTCGATTCTGTCAAGCATCCTAATGTGGGGTTGATCATGGTGCGTACAAAATGATTGATACATTATCACGGAGGATTGTAATAGACAAGGAACTCCATGGCTACAAAGAGAAGGCAAACAATATGCACACTCAACAAATGTTCTCTTCTTGTTTTTCATTGCATAGACTGGTTACATATATAAAGAAAGAGATACCAATCAATGATCCTTCATAGTTTCCATGTGTGTCCCCATGTGACACCATACAACCCACACTTTACATGTGTGCCTTGTGTGGCACACTTTACTCCACATCTCTCATCCATATTCATGCACCATACAATCTTAAGCACATAAGAGTGCTTTCACATATACACACCCGCAAACACCGAAGCTTACAATGCCAACACCCCATCTTAAGTGAGGTGTTTAATTTTACCTTGTCACCCATCCAATGTAGCATTGCATGACCACAATCGCTACTTCTTAATAGATTCCCCATTTTTCAAAGGGTAGTCATGCAATGATTGGGGTTAACTCCATTTGATCCATGTGAATTGGTACCTTTGTCCATTGACACTCATCGCAATGCTTAACGAATCATGCTGCGTTACGAAAAAGTGTGGGCCACCATAGTTGAGATTGCAGCACCTTGCGGGATGTTGTGTCTCTGCTAAAGTGTCCTCCAGCAATTCCACTATGCGCTTCTATGAGCACATCATGCATCTCATGCTCGCATATGCATCTACATAGTAACCCATCTTGCCCTAACCTATCAACTGATAAGGCTGGATTTTAAGGATGAGTCACCTAAGTCGGGCCTTTTCTATTGGCCACTCAGGCAGTCCATGCTCCAATACATGGACGATGTCATCTGCCCAGTATGGTGTTAGATCAGCCTTGAATAAATCTCTTTCATTGGAAAGGTTGAACAAATGGGCGTCTAGCAATTCATCAGCAATGCCTTGTCCAGCGGCCTCTCCTGTGGGGATGCATGACATGTGGTCATCCATGTAGTGCTGATTTCCCTTCCCTACGACCACAGAGAAGTCAAATTCTAAAAGGAGAAGGAGCCATCGAGCTATGCATCCTGTAGCGCAAGGTTTGTTCACTAAACACAGCAAGGCTTGATGGTCCATGAAGAAGGTAAAAGGCGTAGCCAAAAGATAATGCCGAAACTTTTTTACCGCAAATACCATGGCTAAGCCTTCTCTCTCAGTCGTTGAGTATCTCATTTCGGTCTCAGTGAGTTGTCTGCTAGCAAAGCTCACTGGGTAGTCGAGGTTGTGTTTGCCAAGTTGGCATAGTACTGCCCCCATGGTGAATTTCGAAGCATCAATATGTACGTGGAAGGTGATGGTCCAAACTAGGGCTCGTAAGATCGGTGTAGTAGTCAGAGCCTTTTTCAATTCCTCGTACACTCATTGACATGCTTCAGTCCATTTGAAAACGATCAATAGCTTGTACAAAGGTCTGGAAATCAATGCATAGTTCAACACAAACCGTTAATAGTACCCCGTATGGCCTAGGAAGCATTAAACTCCCTTATAGTTAATTGGGGGCAGAAGATCAACAATAACCCTAACTTTCGAGAAGTCAATGGCAATGCCATTCTTTGACACCACGTGCCCTAGGATGCACCCATGTTTCACCCAGAACTGGCACTTTAAGGGGTTCAAGGAGAGACGATATAGGTGACACCACTCAAAGACTGCTCGAAGTTTTCCTAAGTGTTCTCGCCAGGTTGAGTGAACACACAAGTCTTCCACGAAGACCTCCAAATCCTTGCGAAGCATGTCTTTAAATATGGTGCACATGAGGCATTGAAAGGTGGCTGGGGCAATAGTCAACCCGAAGGGCATGACTATGTAAGCAAAGATGCCCCATTCGGTGCAAAGGCAATCTTATGCCTGTCGACAGGATGCACTTGCACCTAATTATATCCAGAGAAGCCATCCAGGAAGTTGTAGGCCTCTTTTCCCACCACTCTTTTGAGCATGTGCTTGGTGTACGAAAATGGGTAATTGTCTCTCTTAGTGGCAGCATTCACCTTCTTGTAATTGACGCACACTCTAATCTTTATGTTCTTCTTCATTACTATGACTATGGGCAACACCCAGTCCATGTGCTCGATTTCGTAGATGAATCTTGCTTTCATCAGCTTGTCAATCTCTTCTTTGACTGCATGAGTGTGTTTTGGATTCATCAGATATGTCGCTGCTTGATCAATGTTGCGTCTAGTGTTATGGGTATGTTATGGGTCACTACACTCAGATCCACCCACTCAAGCTCCTCCAGGGACCAAGCGAACACGTCTACATACTCTCGCAAGAGAGCAACAAGACTTGTCTCCTCTTCCTCAGTCAAGTCATCGACAATCAAGACCGATCAGGGTGCCTCCCCTTCCTGTGCTAAGTTCACCTCCTTGACCTTGGCTGGTCCCTCAATGGGTTCACTCGTTAGCCCTTGGTGTTTGGCACCCAATAGGATCACTACCCTGTCACCCTTCTTGAACTTCGTAAATCTCCTCGAGAGATCCTACAGCTTTCTTTGCTCCTCTGTTTGTGTGTCCCTAGGTTGTTTTGCCCTATCTTTCTTCAACTTTCTGTGCCTTAGGTGGATGGGGTAGGTCCCCCTTAGTGCGTCTGGTCTTGGATGGTTGAGGTATCTTTGGGTCGCTATCTGAGCTCATTTTTGACTCGAAATAGAACTCACCATTTTCGCTAGAAGAGGTGGTTTCTCCTGGCAGTGTCGCAGTTTAGAGTGTGACTCTGCTCTAAGCACTGGTGTCGTAACTGGTCGGGTTAGGCCTGCTTGTTCAAAATCTATGGCTCCTGTGTGTTCCAACCATGCACGGTCACATTCCATGTGCATGACTCCTCGTTCCATCCTAAAGGCACCCTTTTTTTGTGGCCTGGAGTCTGCTCATATCTGTTCTATCTCTCATCCCTCATTGTCGTATTCCACCATGTCTATTTCGCCCTTACTTTCGTCATCTCACTGAAGGAATGACTGTCTTCATACTCGTTCGTGGAATCATCTTCGTCCGACTGCTCATCGTCCGCTAGGTTTTGGCACAACTCTTGCCTTTGGTCAGAGACAAGAGCCCAATTTTACATGAGGTTTAAGTCATGCACCTTGGTCCATTGCCACCTAGGTCCATCTAGCAAATCCTGGAGTGGCCTGAAGTTTGCTGCTGGATTGCCAGCTAGCGTGTCAATCAAATACTCCAGAATCTCTTGGATTTCCTTCTTGTTAATTGGCACTTGGAATGTGACAGGCTTAGGTCACCCACCAAGGGTTCCTGCCATCATACATATTGGTGTGGAGGGTGTTTCTGTTGTCCTGCTAACTGTCTGGATGGCTTGTTCGTATGCCTCATGATCTGAGAATGGCACGTTGATCATAGCAAGGACGTGCATCCAGTCTCGCTCATCCTCCGGGCATGGGATATACTTGGTCAAGGGCCTATAGGGCTTCTTGATGTGATCATTACCCTTAAGCATCACGGAGATGGCATTCAAGTCGACTTGTGAGGTTTTCTACGTGTCCATCTCTACCCTCACATCTTTTGTCCTATTGCCTAGGAAGATTAAGCCATTACCCCAATCCTTGATGACTCTAGCATTGCACATCCAGGGTCGGCCTAATAGGATGTTGTAGTCCACTCCCTTCATGACTATAAAGTCGGTTGAGAACTAGACACCTGTGATCTTCACCGGCCAGTTTTTAAGTACCCCGAATGGTTTCACTTTTATACCATTTGCTAGTGTGACATTGAACCTGACGGTCTCCACAGGTAGGCTTCCCCACGTCTGAAGCACTGTGTGGCTTAGTACACCAACCCCTGCTCCTGTGTCTACAATCCCCTTTCGAGTTGTGTCACCCAAGGCTAAGACAAGTAGGACCACATGAGTCTCGATGCCTTCCCAAAAAGCATTAACGTATAAGGACTTAGGCATAGAGTGTAGCATCAGGCTTGGTATTTGTATCTCTGCATCACACTCATGCAGGTCTACAGCAGCTTTCTCTCATGATCCTTCAACCCACTACTTCAGGTCTTACCATAGGGTGGAATGCAACCTAAGCAGGTAGGGGTGGTCACCAGCATGGTAAGGAGGTCGTTGATTGCTCACATTTCTCCTATTCCGGATTGTCCTGGCCAATGGCTGTGATTGATTTGCTGGCCTGTAGCGTTGAGGTTTTGCCTGGGCGATACCACTTGCGGTGCAATTGCATCTCTTACTTTCGGTCAAGGGGGTGAGACTGGCGTGCTTATGCTGGAGAGATCCTTGATCTCGTCCTCTTGTTTGGACTTTACAACTTCTACCAAGGCATCATTGCTTTTTGTCAGAATTAGATCATCCACTTAAAGGAAAACAAGTACAATATCATTCCCTTTATTCTTATAATAAAGAGTATGGTTGAAACTAATCTTTTAACATCCTTGACATTTGAGATGGTCATCTATTATTTCATAGCAAGCTCTTGGATCTTGCTTCAATTCATACAACACCTTTTTCGTCTTGCATACAAAATGCACTTTACCTATTGTAACATACCTTCTAGTTGTTGCATGCAGACCTCTTTCTCAATTTGTCCATTGAGAAAGGCATTGTTTTCATCCATCTACTATAGCTTCCATTCATATAGAGCAAACAAAGAGAATAACAATTTGACAAAGCTCATCTTGGCTATAAGCTCATAAATCTCTTCACAATCAAGACCATATTCTTGATTAAATCCTTGAGCTATTGTAGTCTAGCTTTATGTCCATCAATATGTCCTTGTTAAGTTTTAGCTTATAGATCCATTTAAATTGTTTGGCTTTGGTGCGAAACGAAACACGTGGCAAATCTAGCAAATTAAATTTCAATCATAAACAAATAACTTAGTGGAAAAATCTAACAAATCAAACATCTCAACTATTAAATACAAACAACATTATAATACATAAGAGGATTTTAATAACTCAATAGATTGAGAAAGATAAGAGAAAAACGCACAATTGGGCCCAACCTCCCCCATGGCAAAAGCCATGGTTTGCCATCCTTAATTATATATTATAGTTTTACATGGATATTTACATTCATATCTTACATATAAATACAAAGAAAGTACAAATATCAATTGAAATATAGAGTTTTAGGAGTCAAGAGGTATCCTATAATATGATGCAGTTGTTGTAGAAAATTTTATGCTCTGAATCTTAACGTTTGGACATCACCATCGCATCCGGAGCATGCCAAAACACCCAAAATGACTCTTCAAGCTCTGAATTCCAATTTCGGATAAGGGAGAAATGAAAAAACTCAGTTTTCACCATGTTCTCCTATTTTGCGCGCAATCCTGTTGCTTTTATAAAGAAAGCTAGAAAAGCTTTCTAAACTTAACCACATTAAGAAAATAGCAAGGTATTTCATAAAAAAAGCTTACTTCAATAAAAGCATATCTTAAATCTCATATTTTAAAATAATTTATATTAAAAATAAATAAATAAATAGCACTAAGGATAATGATCTAATTAGTACTAAAGAAGTTTAAACTTATAACTTACAAATAGAGTAATAATTTTAATAATACAATATCATATAAATATATAATATTATATATTATACTTAAGATAACTATCATAATTATGAAATTTTTTGCTTGGACTTATGCTAACGTCCAGTGCTACCCAAAGTCACTACTACCTGCTCTACAAATCAACTAAAGCATTCACAATTGTTTATAAATAAAATAAAAAACAACAATTAATATCTAGCAGTCTTTAGCTACAAATCAACTTCTCACACAAGAAATCCACCTTGTGTACGAGCCCTGGCAAATATATATAGTTTTACAGAATCCACCGAAAAACCTCACGAAATCCACAGTGGAATATGCCTCCTGGCATCTGACTTTCTTCTTAAATGGTTGTTGACACAAATCCAAAATGGCATTATTATGCAACGCAGACATCTCTTCATCCATAGTATCATTCCATTCATTTTTACCACATGCATCCTTGTATGCTGTAGGTTCATCATGGTATAAAACTGAAGTGAAAAGAGCAAGATTGCATTGCTCAAAGTTGAAGTTTTAACTCTTTGATATGTTTATCTTTAGGGTGTCCCTATTTTTCTCATAAAGCTCCTTGAGCCTACTTGATGCTCTTTATCTTATTTGCCCAATTCTTCAATAGTATCTTCTTCTATGGCTATTGGTACTACCTACACTTTTAAAGGTGTGGGAGAGCATATATCTAAATTTAAGGAGTGAGTTTATTTCTACCTTTCCTTCTCATCAAAATATTACATCCCTTGATAAAAAGATACATTTTTAGTTGGATTATAAAGCATGGAAGCTTTACTTACATCATTATATCCAACAAATACACACTTTCTAGACTTATCATCAAGGCTTTTCCTTTTATCATTAGGAACACGAGGAAAAACTAAGCATTCAAATACTTTGAGATGAGACATCTAAGGCTTAGAAGGCTTCATATGGTATAATACTTCTTAGTACTTGAGTAGGTGACCATTTCATTTATTTAATATCAAAGTCATGTTCATTGCTATAGCCTAATAGCAATTGGCAAGTTATCTTTTAGCATGCATCTAGATGCCTCAAATAGGGTCCTTTTCTTTCTCTCCATAATACCATTTTACTTAGGTGTTTATTTGTAAGTAAGTTACCTTTCTTATCCCATGTTTTAGGAGGTATTAACTAAATTCTTTGAGTAGTAACTCTCCTTCATTATTTGACCTTTTTCCCCATAGTTCACTAGGAGAAAGAGGGGACTATTCTTTCATGTTGTATGGCTAGAAATGTTGAAGGTGATTCATCAAGTTTGAAGAGTTTCCCATGCTTTTTTCATGTTGTATGGCTACAAAATTTGAAGATGTTTCATCAAGTTTAAAGAGTTTCCCATGCCTTTTTCCTTTGGTTGCTATTGTGTAGTCATGTTTTGTGCCTTTAATGAGACATTATTGGCCTTCAAACTCCACTTTGTAGTCATGTTTTGTGTCTTTAATGAGACATTGTTGGCCTTTAAACTCCACTTTGAAGCCTTTCTTTATCATGGCTCTAACTTAGAGTAGATCCTTGGACAATGAGGGTACCAAGAGAACATAATTCAGAGAAATATTAGCATTAGAAGTCATGTGGGAAATTACCCTACTATCAATCCACCATGGCTCTTCTATGATTTCAATGTCTACATTATTGGATTGTATAGTCTCCCCAATAGAGAGTAGAGAGTTGTCTTGAGAGAAGTATTGAGAGCTTTCTTCTCCATCAACAAAAGTTGGCTAGTTTTCCCTTCTAATCATCTTACTTTTTCTTGTAATATTTCTCAGAATTTCCATACTTTAAATAGTAATGACATTGAATTAAGTCATAATAGCCTCTACATCTACCTCTTCCTCTATCTCTAGAGAAATGGCTTTTACTTCCATAAGAAGAATGATTACCTTCTTGATATAGTTGATATTATTGTGGTTGGGCGAGTTTGATTGGTGTCTTCCTCTTCTTTATTGAGGGTTGGATCTTTCTCTTCCTCTTTTTGAAAAGAGGGCTTTATCAGTTGTGATTATAGAAGTATTTCTAGAGTTGCAATTATGAAAGTTTATGTTTCATCTCATCAAGTGAGGGTTTTCACCTCCAAATGATGAGACATTGTACAAGTCCTTCATAGCTTTCCTACAAACCATGATTGATGATTGTAAACAACTCATTATGTAATTAATGAAGCTGAGAGGAGAGAGGAGAGTGAGCTGAAGAGAGAGAAACAAAGAAGGAAGAAGAAGAAGAAGAAAGACCAAAAGATAAGAGAGAAAGACAGGAAAGGGGGAAGGAATGATGAAGCCATGGAAAATAGAGATGAAGGTGAAAAGTATGTTATTGATAATATATGGATGTCCTAAACTAGGTCTCTCTTACAACTTATATATCTCGATTAGTGTGACTAGGTGTCTAACCCTTAGTTTTTGTGTATCCCACTCGTTACAATCCATCCCCACCACCCTGAACATTTTTGCCTCCAAAAACAAAAGACAATTGGAGTGGCTTGATAGAGAGGCTAAGCAGTGAAATGAAAAGTACTACTCTAGTCCACATTACAATGAAAATGGGTGTGAGAAATGCGGGATCTAGAGCATGGCAAAGGCGGAAGCTATGGAGGATGGAAGGAGAAGTGTGGACTCATGATGGAAAAGACACTGTTTGTTACACAAGTGAATTAGGTTCCAAGATTGAGACTTGGACTCATAAACACAGTCTTGTGTATGTGGACAATGACATTGACACTTCACTGAAAAGAAAAGAGTACTATCATTGCATTAAGAAAAGGAAGCAAGTACAATGCTTTATAGGAAAGTAGGAAACTGTAGTAGCACCATTGTGCATATGGGATAGGTTAGCCTGCATATCCTTGACCCTGAAGCTCCATACAAAGAGGCTGTTTGAGTGAGTGTGATTGCTGATTCTCAACACCCCTCCTCAATCACAACTAGAAAGGCACAAAGTGTGTAGAGGTTGTAATGAGAACCACCTGCAAAGTGTGGGCACACCACAAACATGGTAGACGCCAGAGGCTGTTGCAAAAAAGGCTAAGTGTGGGCACCAAAACATGATGGACATCCAGAGGTTGTAACAGGGGCCTCACAAAGTGTACAGGGACTGTAATGCTAAGTTACATAAGGAGTTTACAAAGCTTATGGCAGGAAGCATTAGGGCAAGGAAGTACAAGGCTTTTAAAACAGTCTATCAGAATTATGAGAGTAAAAGGACTAATGAGTCTTGTCCTTCCGATCCTGCTGGTCTTCATCTTCATCTTTTGGTCCATGGTCTTCTTCTTCTTTCACAGCTGCAAGATAGGCCTTTTGGGACCTCTTCCTAGCATGACAGAACTTCTCAGTATGTCCGGTCCTTTTGCAAAAGTCACAGAAGAGTGGTTCCTTTTTACCTTTGTATCTGTTGTTTACATATAACATTTGTTCTTCCTTTGAAGTGATGGGCTCTTCTTTGCTTTTAAGTTTCTTTTCTTCTTCTAACAGTGATGCCTGGATATCAACAAGTTCAGGATTTGGCATGTTGATTAAAGTTGTTGATACATTATTATATTTAGGAGGCAAACTCTTAAGGAGAACACCGATGCAAACATCTTCATCCATTTTAATGTTGATTCCTGCAAGTTGGGTTAGGAGTCCTTCCATGTAATTGAGATGTGTGGCAAGTGATGTGCTGGACTTCATTTCGAGCCTGAAGAACTCAATCAGGAGACCATACTTTGATGATTTAGATTGTGCACCGAACAGGGTGTCAAGTCTTTTCCATGTATCCTGTGAGGTCTCACAGTTATCCACATGGTGGATATAACTGTCGTCAAGCTCCAGTTTGATAATGGCCTGGGCTCTGTCATCATTCTTTTGCCAAGTAGTTGCAAGGTCCGCGTCCCGAGGTTTTTTCTCTTTGCCATTTGTGATGGCCCAGAGACCCTTTTTCATCAAGATGAGCTTGATGCGGGTTTGCCAGGTGTGAAACCCGACTCCTTTGAATCGAGCATTTGGAGAGTCTTTTCCCATGTTGAGGTTGCAAGATCAGCAGCAAATCAACACCAGAATTCTGAGATTTTATCAGTAGAAGAGCAGAATGCAGTGTGTCAAGAGACACAGTTAGTGACAATGTGAAAACACACTATGTCAGTGTTGATGTTGAGCTTGATTCTTGATTCTTCTTGTTCGGGATCGTTCAGTCGTTCTTCAATCTTCTTAGGTCCTTCCCCTCCTTGATTTGATGCTGGGTCAATGGATTAGAGTGACAGAGACTTGGGTTGAGTGTCAGGAGAAAGAAAAACTGAGAAAAAAAAGCTTGAGAAATTTTGGCTATGGTGGAATTAGGGTTTCTGAGACAGGGGCCTAGTTTTTTCAACATTGCAGGAGCTATACTTGATCATTTTCAAAAAAATTTACATGCCTAGGAAGCTGACTTCATGGACTATCAAAGCTCTATCATAATCGTCAAGATCGCTGGCTGTATGAAGCACGCAGAGGGCGCGAACAGATTCGGCGCAATTCAGGACAGGTTTCCACGATTTCTGTAATGCCAGGGTCAGGGCACAGCAATGTGGTCGATTTACATGCCAGGATGAAGCGCCTTGAGTAGAGGAACAACTCCCTAGAAGAAATCAAGAGCTGAAATGGCCTGGTTGAGAAGTTATTGAAGCTCCAAGTGAGGTAGGTCCTGTCTGGCTATGGCAGACATAGAGCAGAGATTGAGAATTTTCACAATGCTGAGCTCCAGATGGTCAAATGTCCTGGATTGATGTGATACAGGGAAGCTTTGTGAGTTGGGGAATACTTTTCCAAAAGGAAGCTCCAAGAGATTTGACCTGTGGAGTGAGATATAAGTAGCTCAATCTGACAAGGTGCTGCTGGCTATGGCTGCCATGGAAGCTTCAGTGAGAGTAGAGTTGGGAGATGAAGTCATGAGCTGACATTAAGCTAGATTGAGGTTGAGAGGAATCAAGAAAGGCTGGAGAAGCAATATCATGCCCAGCTGGGCTCTGATATCATGTGAGAAATGCGGGATCTAGAGCATGGCAAAGGCGGAAGCTATGGAGGATGGAAGGAGAAGTGTGGACTCATGATGGAAAAGACACTATTTGTTACACAAGTGAATTAGGTTCCAAGATTGAGACTTGGACTCATAAACACAGTCTTGTGTATGTGGACAATGACATTGACACTTCACTGAAAAGAAAAGAGTACTATCATTGCATTAAGAAAAGGAAGCAAGTACAATGCTTTATAGGAAAGCATGAAACTGTAGTAGCACCATTGTGCATATGGGATAGGTTAGCCTGCATATCCTTGACCATGAAGCTCCATACAAAGAGGCTGTTTGAGTGAGTGTGATTGCTGATTCTCAACATGGGTGAAGACTATGGACAGCATGATGTTCACTACATGCTTGTTGAGGTAAATCTACCATAACTTTTAATAGGCTGCTCCAAATGCAGCGTGCCACATGTCGAAACGGAGCTTAGGAAGTGTACTCAGTGCATGTAGTAAGAGGCACATGGCTATGATTTGGGGAGGTATGAAACTATTCTAAAACAATGTGCAACTTGCAAGCAGGGTGTGGTCAAATGGGGACATAACTTGCTAGTCTTTAGCCCATTGGGCATCTTGGAGGTGAGGAAACTCATTAAAAATAGTGGCTAGATGACAAGAGGATTCTTCCATGGGTAGGCCTTTCCATTTGATGAGGTATTTCTCAATGGATCTAGATTTTAAGTGTTTATCTCATTGCACAATGATTGCCTCAGAGATGTACTAAAGGATACCTTCTTGTCTATGGGGAGAAGCTCTTCCACATAGTCCGCTGAGGTGCCAATGAAGGGCTTCAATTGGTTGACATGAAACACATTGTGAATCTTAGTGGTAGGGGGAAGCTCTAATCGGTAGGCCAAGTCACCAACTCTCTTGAGGGTTTGATAAGGGCCATAAAAACAATGGGCCAACTTGTTATTGCTACCTTCTTTGAGAGTGGAGTAATGGAACTTAGGCAATTTTAAGTGGACTAGCTCTCCCTCTTAGAATTCCAAATGTTTTCTTTTCTCATCATCATAGAGCTTCATGTGGGTTTGTGCCATTTGAAGATTCACTTTGCATTGCTAAAGTAGCACCAACATGCAATCCAACTTAGCTTTACTTTGAGGGTTGATATTATCATTGAATAAGATTGTAGGAAGGGGGATCTTATGCTCGTATAATGCCTCAAAAAGGGAAACTGCCCCAATGCTAGAGTGGGTGGAGCTATTATATGCCAAGCGAAGCCAAGTATTCCAACTATGTTGTACATCATGGAAAAAGTGTCATAAGTATATCTCAAGCCATTTATCAATCCTTTCGGTCTTGCCATTTGTCTATGGGTGGTATGTAGTAGTGGATGGAGTAAGATTGGTGCCCATAGATGTGAAAACTACCTGTCAATAGTTACTCATAAACTTAGCATCCCGATCGTGCACTATGACTTGCGGTAATCCATGCAACTTGAAGACATACTCCATAAATTGAGTGGCTACCTGAGAGGCAATGTATTGGGTCTCAATGGGGATGAAGTGAACAGCCTTGATGAGATGATCAACTACCACATATATGCTATTCCATTCTTTCTTTGCAATAGGAAGGAGGACCATGATGAAGTCCATGGTGACATGTGTCCATTTTCCTTCAAGATAGGTAGGGGATGCAAGAGACCAGTGGGTCTAAGTGTGATGTCCTTGTTCTACTAGCATGGAACACATTTGGTCACAAAATCCTTGGCATCCCTCCATAAGCCTTTCTAATGAAAGCTCTTGGCAATCCTATCATATGTTTTGAAAACACCCAACTAACTAATAATGGGGCAACAATATATCTCTTTCATGATCTTCTGTGTGCAGGGAGAAGTGTGGGGGATGACAATCTTTCCATGGGACCAAATAAGGTCATGTTTGAGCTGATATTTGGAGTTTTCAACCAATACCCCATGTTGTAATTTCTAGAATATGTGGCTAAAGTCCTCATCCAACAAATGAGCTTCTTGAAGGTCCTCAATCCAATCACTATGCAACTCTGAAATGGAGAATACTATGCATGCCCACATCGAAGAGAGTGGATTATCCTCAATGTTATCTTTGCCTCGAGTGTGAGAGATGTCAAAATCATAGTTTTGCAAGGTTTCTACCCGTCTCCTTTGCTTAGGAGTCAAAGTAGACTGAGTCAAGAGATACCTAAGGACTCCGTGGTGGTCGCTCTTTATTCTAAAATGACTGTTATATAAGTAGTGGTTCCATTTCTTAGTAGCATGGATAATGGCCAACATCTCTTGGTCATACACATTCATTTGGATCTCCTTGTCATCAAGCTTATGGCTCTCAAAAGCAATCATACCATGCTCTTGTAGTAATATAGCACCAATGCCTCTACCACCATTGGCATCACACTGAATGATAAACTCCCTGGAAAAATCAAGGCATAAAAGGATAGGGGCTAAAGTAAGCATTTTCTTCAATTACTTAAAGCTATGATTAGCAATAGTGTCCCAAAAAAATCATTCCTATTTTAATCGATCAATCCAAAGGTGCTACAATGGTGGCATAAGGCTTAGTGAATTATCTATAAAATGAAGAGAAACCAAGGAAGCCATGCAATGAAGTAGTAGTGGATGGAGTGGGCCAATACTTAACACATTGCACCTTCTTAGGGTCATCCTATATGCCATTTTTTTTAACAATGTGTCTCAAGTACTCCAATGATGTCTGCAGGAAGATATACTTGCTTGCCTTAGCAAAGAGTTTATGCTCTCTCAAGATATCAAACACCCTTCTAACATGTGCCAAGTACTCCTCTTGTGACTTGCTATAAATGAGAATGTCATCAAAGAAAATGAGCACAAACTTGAACAAGAAGGGATAGAGGATATTTTTCATGAGGCTCTGAAATGTGGCAAGGGTGTTAGTCGACCCAAAAGGCATCACTAGAAAATGATAAAGCCCATGATCAGTCTTAAAAGCTATTTTGATCTCATCACCCCCCCACAGATGTATCTGATGGTAGCGAGAGCATAAATCAATCTTAATGAAGAAGTGTGCCCCTTTCAACTCATCCAACAAGTCATCAATCCATGGGATGGGATACCGGTCCTTGACTGTGATTTTATTCAAGTCTCTATAGTCAATACACATGTGGAAAGAGCCATCTTTCTTCTTCACTAACAAGATAGGAGATACATAAGGGGAAGAACATGGTTCAATAAATACCATCTCAAGTAACTCTTTGACTTGCTTTGTAACCTCTTCACGTTTACACTTGGAGAGACTATAAGGTGGCTTGGAATGGGGCTTTAAATCAAGTGGGCGGTCCACTTGCTACTTAGGGGGAAGGGTGGTAGGAATCTAAAATAAGTCACTATACTTTGGAGGGCTAATCTAAATTTTCCTTATTCGAGTACAAGACAAAGATATGTGAGCATTTCTTAAACTCCCATTTGAGTTTCTTTGTTGGCTAAAAATCAGCATTATCATGAACTCTCTTTAAGCAAATGAGTTGTCCATGCATCGTAAACTCCACATGGAGCTAAGAGAAGTCCACTATAATTTTCCCTAATTGTTTTAGCCAATTACAACCCAAGACAACATCAATGGGGCCCATGTCTAGTATGATTAGGTTAATCAACGCCATGTAATTCTCTGCCAAGCATAGGGAAACTTTAGAATATACATGTGTGCTAATTTCTTCCTCACCAATTTCTACTTGAACTTTCAAGGGGTGTTGTAATTCCATAGTAGGGGTGCATTTCAATAGGTCAATGGCTAATTTATTGAGACAACTGTGAGTACTACCACTATCCACAAGTATGAACACACACATCCCACCATTAGTATTGCCTTGAATGCGTAGGATGTTGGGGCTCCTCAAACTAGTCCAAGCATCCAGGGAGATGGCTAAAGGGAGGTGGTAGTCATGTGGGATGTCAAATCAAGAACATGGGATGGACAACCACTTGGGTCAAAGGGAAACCCATCCTCCAAGTCATAGAACTACTCTTGGTCCACATCCTCAATATGTTCTTCATTTTCAGTAGGTAATTCTTCCTCATCATTGTGCAAATCTTCCATTACATACATGCTATGAACTTTGACCTTGGCTATCTTGTAAGGGCATTCGGAGGCATGGTCGACTGTGTACTTATTGCCACATTTAAAGCATAGGCCTTTTTCTTTCTATTCCTTCACAACATTTGAGAATATGAACCTTTGGCTACTTGATCCTTTCAAGGGTGATGTAGTGTGGTGTCTATTTTCAACATATTTCCTCTCGCAATTAGAGTCAAGTATTATCCCAAAAGTTCCCTATTTTCTTTCAACATGGAAGGGAGTGCAAGTGAGTATTTTGGGGCTACTATTAGCATGGAATTGGCTTTATAACCACCCCCATATCGGGCTAACCTCAATGGGGTGTGGGGTTGTCCATAACCTTGCTGAAGACTCTCATTCTTATGGTGCTTTCTTGCATATCTTTCAGCCAATTCAATTACATCCATAATATCTGTTGATAGGCTTGGTTCCAACCCATAAATATACTTGTGCAATTTCGCATCATCACTAATTCTCTCCATATACATGGTCAAGTTCATAAACTAATATGTGTACTCTCGTATAGTGAGATTACATTGGTCAAGAGTGTACCATCTTCTTGCCAACCGTTCTTTTTCCATGGGGAATACAAATACTTAAACCATATGCATTTTGAATTCTTCCCAATCAATGAACTGGTAATTCTCTCAATTGATATAGCACCACCATGTGTGGGAAAATCCTTCCAAGTGGAGAGAAGAAAAGATAGTTTTTTTATCATCTATCTGGGGGTAAATATAAAAGTAGGACTTTAATTTGGAGGTCCACTCTTCCAAATCTGATGGCGATGGGGACTTCCCATTGCACTTAGTGAGGAGGATCTTGTCACAGAGATCATGAGGGTCTTATTGCCCATGGAAACCTTGTTGTCCATACATACCATGATAGCTATATATACCATGATGTCCATACATACCATGTTGTGCATTAATCCCATGCTGCCCATTATTGCCATGCTACCTCTTATTACCATGTTGACCATTAAGACCATATGGTCCATGATGGGGCTAAGACATATAAGTTCCATTGGGGTTGTTAGGAAGAGTAGGGGAACTTGTGCCAATGGTGGGTGAGGGTATCACTAGAGGGTTGGCTACATGGATGATGGGGGAGCTCAATAGAGGCTCATCATTATCATGAGAGGGTTAATTAACTTCATAGGTAGAAGGAGGAATACCCTTGGAGCCAAGAATTCCCTATGGACCATGTAGTGGCTCCCGTGGTGAGACTCACGCTTTGGATTCATTTGTCTTTCTTGGGCCAGAGTAGTAGCTAATTGAGCTACAATAGTGGTGGGTTGCTCTAGGGTTTGTTGAGTCCTAGAGTTTGAGAGGGTCGTTTTCTCAATTGCTACATCAATTTTTGACATCATCTGGTGATGGTTGGCAACCGTGTCATTATGTCTCTTCATGTGATGAAGTTCATGCTGACATAGAGTATGGTTGACTAGGCTGTAGGGGTCCATGTTGGGCACTTACTCATACATATCACAATGATAATCTTGTGCTAAGCTAGGTTTATCATTCATTGAGGTTTTGGAGTCCTTAATTTCCCTCTAGACCTCTTCGTGGGCCTTACTTTTGCCTTTCTAGTCAACCAATTAGATGCAGTCCACAAGACCCACTATCAATAAATAGGGTGTAACTTTTCGTGGGAAACTCTGATCAATTAGATTTTTTATTCAAATTGAAGGGGACTGATCCCTCTTTGAGATGATTTGTGACAAAAAATGATCAGAGAATTTTGCAATTGGATTTTTGTGCTTGTCCTCTAGAGTGATCTACACCTTGTACACAATGACCTCAATGCACCAAAATGGCCATAACTTTTAGACTGTAGCTCCGATTGGGGAGAATTTTCATTCAAACTAAAGGGGGGAAAGCCCTCTTTGAGAGAAGATATAGGGCTCACTACCACATGTAATACAAATTTTTCTATCTGTCCCTTTTTTCGATTGCATTGTATGGATGGCTCATGGGATGAGGGGCTTGAGCATCATCATAAACAACATCCTATGTGGTATATTTACATGTCTATTTGCTTTGTCATCACTACATAAGTAGATCTTAATTACATACATCTCCTTTGACCACATACATGTCAAGTGTCATACATGAGTGCCATAGCATTGAAAGATATCCAAATGGGAGTATTTCATCAGAAGTGGGGTGACTATGGAGTGTACATGCTCGTGCATACAAGTATCAAGCTTCAGATCACTAGGAGATGGGAAAAGTTCCCCTCGGGCTAGGTTGTGCCCCCTTTCAAAGTCTTAAGTGGTAAGGGAGGGTCATGTCTCTTTTGGCTTACCAACTCACTTGACATGATCCTTTTTTCTTAGAGCCGGAGTATACATGGCAAACATTTTTACTTAAACAACTAGCATGAGGTGCATTGGAAATGAAGCACTTGATATTTTCATGAGATGTGATGGACCTAAAAACGGGCCGGCACTGGCTCATGCACTAACCGGACCTCGTCACTATGCACAAGACAACCCCTCGGCCTCGCGGCCAGGAGCGTCTATCAAAATCTCTGCCTTCCTAAACATTGCGTTTGTAATACGTTGTAGTCCAACTGATCCTAACCCAATATTGCTCCTCAGAGGGAGTCCCTTTCACATAGCCAAAAGGCTCGAATCACATACACATGGGGTTCCTCCTACGGCTGAATGCCGTCAACCCTCTGCGACTCTCCTACACCTTGGGGATTGGCCCCTCGATGCGCCGCTCAACATTTAGACATTTCGCACAAACGTCGCTCAAGGTACCAAATAAACGTATCCAGGAATATACCATTCCCTCACTTGACTTCCCCTTTATGATCCCACGACTAGCCTACAGCATAGGAACCTCACGCTCTCAACGGTGGGTCACAGGCCTACTGAAAACAATTGCTATGCATATCCAGGAGCTAACTCTGATACTTTTAATTTCCTCAAAAATGATCATGCAAAGAGGTGGATGCCTAGTGCTCAAACATTTTAAAAACCAGCAGCGTGCAAGTGCAAAACATCTCTTTCATGCTTTTCTTTCTAACCGCTTTGTGCTTCGTTGCAACACCTAGCACCGAAGTGATCTTCGTGCTACTAGGTTTTAATTTTTATCATTATTATTCCGTCCTAGATGCAATGCATATAAAATCAGCAAATTATTCCTCATGCTCAGCGGCATTTAACCATTTTTTCCACAACTCTACCCTTCCCCGTTGATAGGGCATCATTGCATTCATTTCTTTTAGGGTTTCCTTGTCATTTTATGTGGAGAAAGGAAGGAAACACGCACTAAAACATATAAACAAGGCTGAACTGAAGCATAACTTCATGCCCCAGCCTTGCTATACATCAACAAACATAAATCCTATTTTTCTATATTTTTCGTAGCCCCAAATGTATTTTTCCCCTATTTTCATGGTGTTTTTATCATTTTTCCCCATTTTCTTCATTTTCTTGTATTTTTTAAATTGCTGAAAATGAAAACCAATTTGTGGGCTGTGGCCCTTAGTTCATTTGCAACAAAATTGAAAGATTAGTTGATGTGTATCGACGGTTTTCCCCATTTATGTGCCCAAAACCCTTGTTTTTCCCCATTTTCTTCATTTTCGGGTTTCTTGACATTATTTCGAGCCATGAAATGCATGTTTTTCATAATTTCTGGTTATAAACAGTAAGAACTCAGAAGAATCAGCAACATAATCAAATCTTAGTCCATATGAACGGCATTCCATCAATCAAAAGCATAAAACACTAAATTTTCTTTGTAATTTTTTGGTTTACCGCTTAAACGCGTGTTTCGGGTTTTGTGTCCATGGCTGTAGATTTGGAAAACAGCAACCCTTCATGTCCAGCAACATCACAAATCACCATTCTCAGCCCGTGTAGCAATCCGGTCCATGCCGGACAAGTCTCCATCATTCTTTCTTCATTGCTCCTTCTCACACATGAACTACCTCTTAGAAGAGAGAGAGGGAGGAGAGAGAAAGACTAGAATCAGAAATTTCAAACCAGGCCATCATTCCACGGGCGAAGGGCGGCGATAGAGTCTGCATACAGGAGGGAATGAGGGGCAATCATCACTTGCAGGGGTTGTTTGCAGCAGCCATGCTCCATTGATCAACAATGGGGCGCATTTTTCGGCGCCATGTTGATCACGATTCCTTCATCCTCTCTCTCTCCACGTTTTCATGCTATCTTTTATGTTGCATAAAATTTCTTGGGCTCCCAAAGGTCACTTGCCCATTTGGCCAAACTTTGGTCCACCTCTTCGTATCTTGACCGGTTTCTTGGCCATTTCCCCGTCCGGACTCGGAATCGAGCTCTGAAAAATCCTGGGCGTCTGGCTTAGCATCCCGCATTGGCCAATAGCTCGTGTCAACCCGCACGACTATCTGAAAAATTATGAAAAATCACCAAGTGTCGCTCGGGCACCTTTAAAGCACTTTGGCGCTTAAAATCGTCTTAGATCGAGCCGCCGCCTTTGACGGTGAATATTTTTCCCTTGATATTCATAATTTTTAGCTATTTTTAAGCACTTGCCGTCTCCTAAATTCCGCTCTCATTGGCGACCACGGCGATAGGGCGACTCAGCCCGTCGAATCCACGAACATATCTGCACATAAACAACCAAAGAAGCATCAAATTGATACAAAGCAATTATCATCATACAACTCAGCACAATGCTCCCCCTACCCCTGGACAGAACCAAGGCATGACATCCACAAGGAGTAGGCCTAGCATCATCTAATAGAAGATCCGAAGTGAATCACTAACCAGCTGCTCCAACACAGCCAAACTAAAAAGAACTGCCAAAGAGGTTGCCCTAAGTGGTAGTCTGAACTACTGACCAACTAAAGACAACACAACTAGGAGCTCCTACAAGGCGAGGACTCCTATAGCCTGAACAAAGGATATTTTCTTTCAGTATATCTCTTCTTTGAGGGTTTTGATTGGATGAACATACTTGGGCATGTAAAAAGGAGGGAGCTGAGCGTAGTGACCCAAGGAGAACAGGGCATCGGTCTCAGGACCTGTCTCGGCACCCAAGAACCTACCAGGCCCTCGCAAGGCGACACTTAATCCTTTTCTAACGCTCACTTTTATTTTCGCTCCAACCTTCCTTGGTTTGATATTATTTTTCCAGCAAGAAGCCACCCCTAGGAAGACAAGGTATCGGCCCCGGGTCTGACTCGTCCCTAGGAACCTACCAGGCCTTCGCAAGGCAATGAGCAACTGCTTATATATTTTTTTTATTTCATTTCTTTTCATTGATAGGGGTTAGAACCCCTTTTTACACACCTTCGCATTTATATTCATCTTTTAGGATATTTAGGATTTCTTGGCATCATTATTATTATCTTCTAGCAGGCTTCTCTAACTGCCTCACTACTAACAAGAACTCCTAGAACGGCTGCCTAGCAGGCTAGCAGAACAGAGCCACTAGGCTTCCTTCTAAAACAGATCTTTCAATGTCTAACAATGTCTTTACAGGAGGCAATGACTACGCCGACCTCCCTCAAACATACGTAGCCTAAACCTGGGACTTCATGCCTTGGTCGCCGGTCCCCAACAAAAAGTATCCCCTCAACAAGTACAAATACACATATAACAGGAAAGAAAGGTACTCGTAAAGGAGAAATATCACCTGGATTGGCCCAAAAAGAAGCTCCCATCGCAGCAAAGGCTCCTCCAGGCTCCACAAAATTCCACAACCCGCAAAACCTGTCCAGCACAACACTAAAACAAAAACCCAATTAAACGCACCCGCACTAGACAGGGAAATGGCCCTCTTGGCCTAATGAAATCAGACATGACTTTGCTACAAAACTGAATCGGCCTTCTTGGCCTAATGAAATCAAACAATACTATGCATAACATCCTCCTGGAAACA
Source organism: Lygodium microphyllum (assembly GCF_053477565.2). NCBI lineage: Eukaryota > Viridiplantae > Streptophyta > Polypodiopsida > Schizaeales > Lygodiaceae > Lygodium > Lygodium microphyllum. The sequence continues at coordinate 1,530,482 of NW_028229520.1, forward strand.
ACCATGATAGACATCAAAGCATACTATTCCCAGGGGAACAAGGGCGCATAGCCCTAAACTAGGTGCATTAAATTATGACCTATCCCTCCTGCGTATATCGCAAGAGGTGTTCGCATCACATGTCGTCGAATCAGTCTATGGGTCCCAGATAATAAAGGGAGATGAGTCTCGCTTACCCTCTGCATCACCCAAATCAACCATCGTCTGCCAAAGAGGGCATGTTCAGAAAGCATACCCCACAAACGACCAGGTCCTGTCTCACCATCAATAGATATATCGGGACAAGGGCCACAATTAAAGAAGAGGTCCTCTTCATACGCAAGATTAGCCAATGAATCGGCAAACTGATTCCAATTCCGTGGAATCAGCTGAAAAGACACTCTATCGAATTCGTCTAGCAGGGCTATGGCAGTATGATGGTACATACAAAGGATCGGGTTCCGCACCATGTACGTCCCATTGAGTTGATTTAAAACCAACTGAGAGTCCCCTTTCACCAACAACTGGCGGATACCACCCTTCTTTGCAATATTCAAACCCATTATCAGGGCTTTGTATTCGGCCATATTATTAGTAAAATTCGCCCCGAGATAAGCAGCTAACTTCATGACAATGCGTCGGCGGGGGTCTCGGATGACAACTCCTACGCTTCCTTTTTTGCATGGACCCCTGGACGCCCCATCAAAGTACAAGGTATACGTCCATAAAGGGTTTACATATCCTGCCATCCTGAACTCTACTCGTAATTATGGTAATCGAAATTCAGCATATTCAACGGGTGGACTGTAGGCTCCACCCCTCCATCATCATTGAATTCAACAGGGATGCTCGTCAAAATTTGTAGGCAGTGATGGCAGAAGACCTTGATTTCCCAAATAAATGTCCCGCCTTCTTGCTCAATCACCTTGTATCCTTTGCTCCACCAAATGAGCTTTCCCTGATGATACCTCTGTTCCAAATATGGGTGTTCTAAATAAGGGATCAGACGACCCATCAACCTCTATCACGATTTCCTTGCAGATGTTTGATCAATCTTGCCGAGCCCTGCAAGGCAGTCATAGCATTAGTGCAATCAGAAGTAATAAGGTTTAATCTTATTAAGATTAACCTTATTTTTAAATTCTATCCCCTCAAGGTCAGCTAACAACACTGTAGATTTATTCTTTCCTATTCTAACGATCTTATAGGGCCCATCCCATTTGGGTTCTAGCTTGCCTGGGAATAATTCACGTCGTGCGTCATAATACAGAACAAGCTGTCCTTTCTTGAAGGTGTATTTCTTGGCTTTGAGGTCGTGTAGCTTCTTCATTCGGCGCTTCGCCACTTCTTGGTGCAATAAGCTCTGCAGCTTAAGCTCATCTAAATGTGCCAGTGTCGTCAAGCGCTCAAAAAGAGCGTCTTCATCACTCAAAGAATGATTGATGGCAAACCGAATAGTCGGCAGCTCAATTTCTAGAGGCAAGACACACTCCTCCCCATATACTAACTTGAACGGGGTATGCCCAGTGGCTCGTTTGAAAGTCGTATTATAAGCCCACACTGCCACGTATAACTTTTTATCCCAATCCCGTTTCTTTTCCGACACAATTTTGGACAGGATGCCCACAAGCTGCTTGTTGGTGCTCTCAACTTGCCCATTGGCTTGCGGATTATATGGGGTTGTCTTGTTATGCTTGATGTTCCACAACTCTGTCAAACCTCTGATCACCTTATTCAGGAAATGAGTTCCGCGGTCCGACACTAATTCTTTCGGTGGACCAAACCGGCATATTATTTGCTCTAAAAGGAAACTAGCAGTTTCTTTTGCATCATCTTTCCTTGTTGCACGTGCTTCTGACCACTTTGTGAAGTAGTCAGTTGCTACAATGATGTACCTCTTTTGCGTAGTCGATGACGGAGTAATAGGACCCACAAAGTCTATTCCCCACTTCTCAAATGGAAGTATCGCCATAATAGGGGTGAGTGGTCGTTTCCTATTCTCTCGACTATCATGTCGTTGGCAAATATCGCATCGCTTAACATACGCAAACGCATCCTGGAAGATTGCAGGCCACCAATACCCTGCTCTTAAAGCCTTTTGTGCTGTAAGCCGTCCAGCAAAATGGCCACCGCAAGCAGAATCATGGCACTCCTCCAAAATGAATGGCACCTCGTCAGGCATCACACATCGGCGATAGATATCATCAACCCCTTGCCGATATAATGTACCTGCGATCAAAGCAAACTTTAACGCTTGCTGCTTAATTTTCCTTTTCTCAGCCTTAGATAGTTCGGATCCCGCCTCTCCCGTTGATAAATAATGCGTTATGGCAGCATACCAGGAGGGAATAGATGCTGTATCTATTTTAAATATAATCTCCATGTCACTACCTTCAGCCACAGATTCTTTCGGCTCCCCAAAGTCCACTAGACATTCCACGATGCCTTGCAACCTTGGTGGCTTACTCTTGATTTCATAATCAAATTCCTGCAAAGTGATCAACCACTTCGCTAAACGATCAGGCGGCTGTAACTTATTCAGCAACAATCGAAGTCCCTCCGCCTTCGTATAAAGCACGACTTTTTCATAGAGAATGTAATGCCTGAACTTCTTGGTCCCAAAGACCATCGCTAGACACAGCTTCTCCATGTAGGTGTAATTGATTTCGGATACCCCCAGCTTCCGACTAGCAAAAGCAATCGGGTGGTACCACTTCTCTTCCCAAATTTGGGCTAAACAGCAGCTGATACTATACATGGTGGCTGCTGAAAATATATAGAACACCTCACCTCTTTTAGGTGCTTTTAAAACGGGCGCTCTTGCTAGCTCTTGTTTCACATCCTCGAATGCTACCTGACAAGGGTCACCCCATACAAACGAACAGCTAAAGGACAATAAATTTGTAAGTGGCAACGTTCTTTCTGCTAAGGCGTTAATGAATCTACGGTAGTAACCAACCGAAGACAGAAAGCTATGAACTTCTTTCGGAGTGCGTGGTGGACCCATGGCAACTATAACTTTCACCTTCTCGGGGTCTGTCGCAATTCCTACCGAACTGACCACATGGCCTAGCAATAGCCCATAAGGTACTCCAAAAGCACACTTCCGTGGATTTAGGGCGATGCAAAATTGTCTACAGCGCTCAAAGCATTTTCTCAAAATGATCAACTGCCTTTCTCTCACGGTGGCAGCCCCTAAGTCATCAATAAACACCCTCAACTCTTCAGGGGATATGTCACCGAATGTCTTATCAGCTGTTCGTTGCCACGAACCAGGCGCATTGCATAAACCAAAAGCCATCACGTGGTAAGCAAAAGTGCCAAATACAGTGATAAAAGTTGTTTTCAACTTGTCCTCTTCTGCAATTGCCATTTGGTTGTATCCTGCAAAGCAATCCATAAACGAATATATCTCCCTACCCGCTAATTGATCCAAAATCTGGTCAATAAATGGTAATGGGTAGTAGTCCTTAACTGTCTGCTTATTCAGCTCCCTAAAGTCTACACATAAACGGATCTGATTATTCTTCTTCTTTCTAATCACAACTGGCGAACACCATTCCGTGTGGTGCACAGGAAAAATCAAACCCGCTTTTCGAAGCTTCTGTAACTCTTCAAACAGCCCGTCCCTCAATTCGAAAGGCATACGCCTTACTTTCTGCCGTACAGGACGACTGCCCTCTTTCAACGGAATTGTATGAACAGCAAGACTGGGAGGGATGCCTCTCAACTCATCATAACTCCAGGCAAAGATATCACGGAATTCCTGGATCAAGGCCACATAGTCCTCCCTTTCTGCTGTGCTGAGCATAGAGCCTAATTTGATTGGCCGCGAATCATCAAACGTACCAAGGTCTAGCTCGATAACATCTGCATCTCTTATACGATCTTGGGCCTCTATCGGCTCGTTCAAAGTGATCTGATAGATGTCCTCCGTGGTGGATCCCTCTTTGGACTCATCACTCGATGATGTCTCACTAGCAGATAAATCTTCTAATGTCTCCAATTCTGTAGAAGATAGAGGAGCTCTCTCACTCTGCGGGGACTCAGGATAAGCATCAACCACCACACGCTGGGCACCTCTGCCAAATATTAATCGACCGGCAGGTATATCCACTTGGCAATCCGCTTGCAAGATCCAAGGTCGTCCAAGTAATACTTGGTAACTTGGCCGCCCTGCAAAACGAATCACCCTAAAGTCCAACAGGCATTCTACATTTGCAACAGTGACATGGACCTTAGTAATGCAGCCTTCCGGCTGTCTCAAATTGTCATCTGCCATTCTGAGAATTGTGGAGGTATCTTTTTGGATCGCAAGGCCCAACCTTTCCATCAGTTCAGAACTCATAATGTTAACAGATGATCCTGTGTCGACAATGGCATAATCTACTAATATCCCATCGACATAGGCTGCAACCCTTGGGCAATGCTTCTCAGCATGCTCGAACCAGTCATCACCAACTCGCGCAATACCCAAAGGTTCTACAATATACCCGGTACATAGGATCTTTCTAAATTCCTTACGTACTCCTGGGGAAAGCTTAATAAGCTGCAAAAGGTTCACATCCGGCTTGACTTCGCAAAGAGAGCCCGCCAAATCGAATTCATGATAGTTCGAAAGAGCTCGCTTTTCACGCCAAATCATCCGCTCTTTAGGTCGCTGAGCTGGCTTTATTGCCTCTTTCTTAACTTTCACCTTCTTCTTTGGTGCTTCCTTATCGGCTTTACTCTCTACGGGCTTCAAAGGTCCCCCTTCTAGGGCAGGATCCAAAACTTGTGTTCCTTTGTCGCCTTGTTTAGGGTTTCCGTCGACAGGCTTATCCATGTCGGCTTCTCTACCCTTGTTACCTCTTGTAAGGACAGCTCGTAGATTAGAGGTTTCAGCATCATTAACGCGTACAGCCTCAATCAAACTAACCCCACTACCACTTGGTAGCTCCTCCACTGTAGTCTTTGGTCGTTGAAGTATTTGTTTAGGCCCATTTTCTGGCTGGGAATCATTTCCTTGGGCACGATGATTAACAGGCCCTGGTTGCCGACTACCCCGCTGGAGGGAACTGATCTTACTCCAGCAAGTAGCTGCTAGATGGCCAGATTTTCCACAAATGTCGCACTTAACATTTGGGCAATTTCTTGGATAGTGCTGCCCGCCACACCATTTGCAACTAAACCTCGACGGCGCACCCTCTTCTGGGTATCTACTTCCTATCAAATTTTGTTGTTTTTTAAGGAAGTTGACATCAACGGCTATTTGTCGATACTGCTCCGTAATCATGTCGGTATAATGCTTCATCATGTCCTTAACCTCGCCAAGAACATTGGAAGAACTCGACTCATAGCCTTGGTCATTTCCATGTCGTTCAATCGGCCTAACAATTCGATTAGGCACAGGCTGTTGAGCTGCAGGCATGGTGTTAGAATTGACCGCCTGGCCTCCACCACTTGGAGCCATTTGGCTGCCCGTAGGCATCGACATGCAAGGGGGGGCTGGTAATAAAGGGACATTCTGTATCATGTTCCCTCTCCCATTAGGGTTAGCCATCACTATCCCTTGGCCACTACTGCCATTGGCTATTGCCATATTGTTTCCCAATACTAAACCCATGTTCGAATTGCCTCTAGAAGCATAGGCTGCTTGTAGTCGGGATTCCACCTCTTGTGCTCGTGTAATGGCAGTATCTATATCCCCCAAGGGGACACTACTCAACTGCAATTGGATATTAAAGTCCAAACCATGTAGGAAATATTGCAATTGGGCAGCTGCAGGGATAGGAATAGAGGTGTCCAACTTACGGAAGACCTCTTTTATCTTCTTCGCATAAGCACGAATATCCTCGTGTGGATCTTGGCGGGTCACGTTGAGTACACGCAACCAATATTGCCCACCCCTTTCAGGGGCAAACTCCCTTCGAAAAGCTCCATAAAATGCATCAATGTTCAATATGGTTCCGGCTTCTAAACCATGATACCATATAGCAGCTCTTCCTTTGAGAGTCATGTTGAAGAACATCATTAAATGTCCTTCTTCTTGGATGCGACAGTTAAACATCAGCTTTTGAAACTCCCTAATGTGGAGTTCCGCATCTTCCTCAACTAGCCCATTAAAAATGGGTAGTGGGTAACCTAGAGCCGGCAAATCCGTCGTTCCTGCTGGAATTGCAATAGGCTGCGCCATGACGCGGATTGGATTTGTACTAGGAATAGGGGACGGTGGGGTTACACCTCCCGTACTTGACGTGGACTGGCTTATAGAAGGAAGGGGAGCACTAGAGCTTCCACCTTCTCCTAACTTACTGCTTGGGGTCCTAAGACCACTAGATCCACTCCCTCGTAAGGGTTCAGCACCGCTACACTTAGGGGAATATCTCCTAAAAATTTCAGCACGCCGCCTAGCTCTCTCGTCTCTTTCCTGCTTTTGGATTTCTGCTAGACGATGCTTATCAATAAATAACGGGTCAAGCTCAGTATCCTCTGGCATAAACTGCTAGTTGGTCCTTAAACAACCAGGATTCGAGAACCGCCACTTTTAAGCAGCTCCCGGCAGACGCACCACTGATGGACCTAAAAACGGGCCGGCACTGGCTCATGCACTAACCGGACCTCGTCACTATGCACAAGACAACCCCTCGGCCTCGCGGCCAGGAGCGTCTATCAAAATCTCTGCCTTCCTAAACATTGCGTTTGTAATACGTTGTAGTCCAACTGATCCTAACCCAATATTGCTCCTCAGAGGGAGTCCCTTTCACATAGCCAAAAGGCTCGAATCACATACACATGGGGTTCCTCCTACGGCTGAATGCCGTCAACCCTCTGCGACTCTCCTACACCTTGGGGATTGGCCCCTCGATGCGCCGCTCAACATTTAGACATTTCGCACAAACGTCGCTCAAGGTACCAAATAAACGTATCCAGGAATGTACCATTCCCTCACTTGACTTCCCCTTTATGATCCCACGACTAGCCTACAGCATAGGAACCTCACGCTCTCAACGGTGGGTCACAGGCCTACTGAAAACAATTGCTATGCATATCCAGGAGCTAACTCTGATACTTTTAATTTCCTCAAAAATGATCATGCAAAGAGGTGGATGCCTAGTGCTCAAACATTTTAAAAACCAGCAGCGTGCAAGTGCAAAACATCTCTTTCATGCTTTTCTTTCTAACCGCTTTGTGCTTCGTTGCAACACCTAGCACCGAAGTGATCTTCGTGCTACTAGGTTTTAATTTTTATCATTATTATTCCGTCCTAGATGCAATGCATATAAAATCAGCAAATTATTCCTCATGCTCAGCGGCATTTAACCATTTTTTCCACAACTCTACCCTTCCCCGTTGATAGGGCATCATTGCATTCATTTCTTTTAGGGTTTCCTTGTCATTTTATGTGGAGAAAGGAAGGAAACATGCACTAAAACATATAAACAAGGCTGAACTGAAGCATAACTTCATGCCCCAGCCTTGCTATACATCAACAAACATAAATCCTATTTTTCTATATTTTTCGTAGCCCCAAATGTATTTTTCCCCTATTTTCATGGTGTTTTTATCATTTTTCCCCATTTTCTTCATTTTCTTGTATTTTTTAAATTGCTGAAAATGAAAACCAATTTGTGGGCTGTGGCCCTTAGTTCATTTGCAACAAAATTGAAAGATTAGTTGATGTGTATCGACGGTTTTCCCCATTTATGTGCCCAAAACCCTTGTTTTTCCCCATTTTCTTCATTTTCGGGTTTCTTGACATTATTTCGAGCCATGAAATGCATGTTTTTCATAATTTCTGGTTATAAACAGTAAGAACTCAGAAGAATCAGCAACATAATCAAATCTTAGTCCATATGAACGGCATTCCATCAATCAAAAGCATAAAACACTAAATTTTCTTTGTAATTTTTTGGTTTACCGCTTAAACGCGTGTTTCGGGTTTTGTGTCCATGGCTGTAGATTTGGAAAACAGCAACCCTTCATGTCCAGCAACATCACAAATCACCATTCTCAGCCCGTGTAGCAATCCGGTCCATGCCGGACAAGTCTCCATCATTCTTTCTTCATTGCTCCTTCTCACACATGAACTGCCTCTTAGAAGAGAGAGAGGGAGGAGAGAGAAAGACTAGAATCAGAAATTTCAAACCAGGCCATCATTCCACGGGCGAAGGGCGGCGATAGAGTCTGCATACAGGAGGGAATGAGGGGCAATCATCACTTGCAGGGGTTGTTTGCAGCAGCCATGCTCCATTGATCAACAATGGGGCGCATTTTTCGGCGCCATGTTGATCACGATTCCTTCATCCTCTCTCTCTCCACGTTTTCATGCTATCTTTTATGTTGCATAAAATTTCTTGGGCTCCCAAAGGTCACTTGCCCATTTGGCCAAACTTTGGTCCACCTCTTCGTATCTTGACCGGTTTCTTGGCCATTTCCCCGTCCGGACTCGGAATCGAGCTCTGAAAAATCCTGGGCGTCTGGCTTAGCATCCCGCATTGGCCAATAGCTCGTGTCAACCCGCACGACTGTCTGAAAAATTATGAAAAATCACCAAGTGTCGCTCGGGCACCTTTAAAGCACTTTGGCGCTTAAAATCGTCTTAGATCGAGCCGCCGCCTTTGACGGTGAATATTTTTCCCTTGATATTCATAATTTTTAGCTATTTTTAAGCACTTGCCGTCTCCTAAATTCCGCTCTCAAGATGTAATGATGAAACAAGAGCTTGGGTAGGGCCTACCTTGGTAGTCTAGTGACTCACTGGTTGCTACTTACCCTTTTTACAATGGCTTACTATCCACTTGGGATTGATCCAAAGCATATAAGATCAAGGAAGAGTTAATGTCAACAAAATCAATTGATTTAGAGTTAATCATGATGCATTGGAAGGCAAATGGGTCACTAATTTTATATGGGTAACATGCATACAATGAGGGATTTAACTAAAAGAGCATATGCAATCATAATCTCTCCAACAAAATGAATTAAGCTCAACAAGTGGATTAAAATGAGAGATTAAGATTTTATTGACATACCTCTTCCGTGTTTGGGGAAGATAGATGAAGCATGATCCTCCATTATGCCAATCTCTCCATCAATCAAGCCTAGTTGATTAGAGCACTCCAATGGGTGAAGCATTTGATGCTTCCACTAATGGTAGGGACTCCCATTCTTGTACCCGAGCTTTATCTTTAGTAATGGATAGCTTCAAAGGGAGATTTCATGGCTTCCCACAAGAAATTATTACATGTTGAGCTTCAATCCGGGTAAGAGGGGTCAAAAGGGGTTGAAGGATCTCTTGAGGGATGAACTTCCAAGGGTTTAGCCTACTTTAAGAGCTTGGGCTGAGCTTTAATGGCTATTCAGGGTAGGGTACATTAGTGAACTAAAGTTTGTAGGAGATGGCTGTTTAAATGTTGAGGAATGAGGGCCAAGACCTGGTCAAGGAGGTGAAGGAGGACTGCCAATGCCATGGGGAAGCACCAGGGAGGTTGAACAGAGCTAGGAATGGAGTAGCCATTACATGGAATAATAGTGTAAAATGCACTACAAATTGTGGGTTGCTCCTTGGGGTGAATCCTAACAGCAACCCTTCACAAGGGTGCTCCACTTCGTCCTAGGGGGATAGGGAATACTTCTGTGGTTTTAGCTAGGCACATCCAAGGCCGCTCTAAGGAAGAAAAGAGGTTTTCTCTGCTGAGTGGCCATGGCAGCTTGCTGAGAAGAGAGAGAAGGGGACTGAAGTGAAAAGTAACTGGGATTTTTCCCTCTTCTAACCCCTAACCCTCCAACTTTAGTCCTAGGATCCCTAAAAGTTGCATGAAAAGGAGTGGAAACTTGCTAAATTAACATTTTACTTCCAAATATGTCTGAGTCTCCAACCATAGCTCTTGCTTGCTCCAATAATCTATAGCTAATTATTGTCCATCCTGTTGTACCTATACCTATGACCTAAGTAACTAACATTTCACATTTGAAAAGGAAACTGGGTGGAGAAAGAGGAAAGAAGAAAAGGACCAAAGCTTGATGCTCTGATACCACTTGTAATGAATGAAGCTGAGAGGACAAAGGAGAATGAGTTGAAGAGAGGCAAAGAGAGAAGGAAAAACAAGAAGACAGACTAGAAGAGAAGAGAGAAAGATAGGAAAGAGGGGAGGAAGAAGGAGGAAGCCATGGAAGCTAGAGATGAAGGTGAAGAGTATGTTATTGATAATATCAGGATGCCCTAAACTAGGTCTCTTACACCTTATATACCCCGATCAATGTGACTAGGTGTCTAACCCCTAGTTCCTGTGTATCCTGCTCATTACACATTATCTGTTCTTTTTTATCTTCCACTGCAATCAATGGCTTATGCAAATATTTGACTCTTTTGATGAATGATGTGGCAGTCTCTCCTTCATTTCTATTTGTGTTGATAAGCTTGAGTCTCAAATTTATTTGCTTTGAAGTAGTCTCTAACTCATAGATATTCTTAAAAGTCTCCCACACTTTCTTAGGAGTCTTCACATCCATTAGATGGTTGAGAATATTATTGTTGACACTTGACTTCATTAGATGGACCTCTTATCCTATTTTTCCAATTCTTTTCTGATAACCTTATTTGGTTTAGGTCTATCTAGAGATACTAGCTCTCAATGATATTGGAAGAAGAGAAGTGACTCCATTTTCACTTTCTAAGTAGCCTAGTTGGTTTCATTAAGATTTTTAGCTCTTTCTAAGCGTAGACTATGTAGACTAGATATCATTTTTAACTTTAAAAAAATAATAAAATGAATGGGAATTTTACACACACAAGGATCATACTAGGCAAGATTCTAAGGAACTTGCTTTGACACCATGAGAAAATTCAATGAGGAAGAGGAAATGATGCACAATTGTAATCGACAATATAGTAAAAATATTACTAATACTACTAATAACACTATATTAGGGAATTTGGGAATTTCCATGTACTTTGAGAACCCCCAATACATTTATTATTTGACCACATGGTCAAATCTTGTTGTCTTACTTAAAGGTGGAGTCTACCCTAAATGCTATATAAGCTACCTTTCCAAATTCCACTTTCAAATATGGATCAAGATTTAGCGATGTGGTCAAATATTTATCACTTATTTGAAATTAGGACTTGGAAAATTCTCAAATTCTCTAACATGGTGTTTAATACTACTATTGACAAGTATTCTTGATAGGGTAATAGTACTAATCGTGTAGAGGAAATAATAGTACAAAACTATTTATTTAGAATAAAAGGGCGTCAATGGCTACCGGGTACAAGTGATGGGCTAATTCCCAAACCAAAAACTAATATTAAGAAACTCAAATAGCTCTAAAATTTCAATACATACAATATCAAGAGCGTGGGTTACACTCGGCATCACTCTACACTCTTGATAGTACATCGTGTCTCACTATCTAATATTATGCCTACAATCTACGATTATTCAAAACTACTCTAGAACAATTGATATACCTTTGTAGATTGAGTGAATCTCGAGGAGTTCTTTGATAGCTTGAATGATGTAAGGAACAACCCTTCTTCATACTTCATCTTGAGATAATGTTTGTAGCTCTAGATATTCAGCTCCCCATGTATGTAGGTAGGTGCAATCCAAATTCCTATGAGTGGATAATTGGTCAACTTTGTGGTTGTATAGAGTGATCTATAGATTAGATTTGAAAGATCCCAATAGTCAAGTTATAGTGTACAAAAAGATGAATATCTCACCTTTTACTCCTCCAAAAGCTAACAATTGTATTGAGATATTGGCTTTGCAATACTTTCATCTATAAAGGTGGTAACTAGAAATCTACTCCTTGATTGAAGGATACTTTTCCATCATCCAACCCCATGCATTGTGTACTATCAATAATGTAATCATAGACCTTATGTACATATTTTCACATCATATTGCCATTGTTACATTATCCTTAACCTTTAAGTATTGACCGCATCTTATAGTGAAGAGATGGTGTGAACTTGCATACTTTAATACGAATTCTCCACTCAACATTCTATCATGCAATTAATTCCCTCTTGAACGTGGACTTTCCATGTACTTTAATACGATAGCATTTGCTCATATATACACCTACTTGGGGAGAATGTGGTGATGTTCCATGACAATGATGATATCAAACAAGTGATTGGAAATGACCACATTCATTGGACAACCTTGACAGAGTCATTTGTGTGTAATCAAAACTACCTAGATGCGAATTCCTTGCTTTGTCAAGAGTTTTCTACACAATGGAATTTGGAGTGGGCGAAAAAAAGGGGATATCTGTGGCCACTTTTTTTTGTACCACAATACGTGGTTGAGCTATACTACTCAAGAATGGTTCCCACAGCATACAAGGATTGCAAGTCTTTTGAGGATGTTCAAACAATTGATGCAATGTTGTATCCTTCCTTAACTACTTGAAATTCAAAGGGCTTGCTAGAGGATGACCATGAATGGCATGTGTGCATGGAGGAAGCTATGATTGTTCACATGGGTAGACAATTGAGAGCACTTTTTGCAACTCTGTTGGTCTTTTGTGATCTTGTACATCAATGATAGTTGTGGGATCCTTTTAATGTTCAATGACAAATGATATTCTACATCAAGTGATCTTCTCTAGTGGTCATGAACATTCTGCCCAAGAGGTGGCCTTCAATTTGGGACTAATGCATTTGGAAGATATTTTACAAGACAAATTTGAATGAGTGCGAGAGGAGGGTGTGCTTTGAAGTGCTTGCTAGCAAGATTGCAAGGGAATGGAAAAGTTATGCTAGAAATTGCATCCTCAAGTATTGCTATATTGTTGCTGCCAAAGGGATCAACAACACACTTGAGATTCAAGATATGATTGGAGCTAAAGGATACATCCTCCATCAACCTTCTTGTACATGGCTAGCTGGTTGAGTTGTTGAGGGTTGCATATCTTATCATTTGGGATGAGGTGTCGATGATGCATCATTATGTTTTCAAGGCATAGGATAGAACTTTTTTGAGACATCGTGGGTTGCAATGTATCATTTGGACGAAAGGTGATACTTTGTGGTGGAGATTTTCATCAAGTTTTACTTGTGGTCCCAAAGGGCAGCTGTGAAGAGATAGTAGATGCAACACTTTGTTATTCTACCCTATGGGATTGTATGTGCATTCCGCAGCTATCTCAAAGCATGCATGTGTGTATGCAAGCATAGAATTTTGAGATTTTGCATTTTGTTGATTGGCTACTTTCTCTTGGTGGTGCTTAAAATTGCTTGGATGATAGTAATTGTGTCCTCCTCATTGCTTGGTGTCTTGAATAAAATATTCATGTGATACTACTAAGAAACTTGAACCCTGCAATGGTCTTGTGCAATGGGAATAGATTGATATGTTGGAAATTCCATGGCAAGGTCTTGGAGGTTGAAATTATTTCAAGAACAAACATTGGCAAGATTATATTCATACCTAGAATTACATTTATTCTAGTTTTAGTATAAGTATCGTTCATAGTGAGAACAAGACAATTCCTTGTTCGATTAGTTTTTATAATGACAATCAACAAGTCCTAAGGTCAAACATTGGTGTATCTAGGACTGTACCGCAAAACACTGGCATTCTCACATGGCTAGCTTTATTTTGCATTCAAATATGTAAAGTATGTCACTTCAATCAAAATTTTGTTGGAAGATATGAATGCTAATACACATACCACAACAAACATTGTGTACTAATAAGTCTTACAAAAAGCAAAATATATTTTTTTCTCTTATTTACAAAGTATATACGAACACAAATATCTTGTCTGCATGATGTTGCTCGAGAAACAAAGAGTACACAACTTAACATTTACAGTGTCATCAATGAGTTGCATTGCAAGCTAAAAGATATGATGGATGGGGTGGTGAAGGAAACGTGGCCATCTTTTAGGGGAATAGAGAACGATAACAATTATGTTGACTTGAGGGAGAATATCAAGATGTATTTTTCTACATTTGTAGAGCAGGTGTCGTTTATGCATAAGGAATTGTCCTCTCTAAAGATGTCTATCGCAAGATTTAATGGTTTGTTGATACAAATGGGCCGGCGTCCCCATTCCTCTAGAGCAATTATATATGCTTCTTTGGACATTCTTTTTGTAGCATATCTTCTTTTATTATGTTGTTGTAATCATGAGAATGATATCAAAGTTTTTCTTTGTTCCACTACTATATTGGTAAATTTATGCTACAAGTACTCCATTTCGTAATTTATTTTATATTTGTGTCATTATGAATGTGTTTCTTTTGTTTTTAATTTCATCAAAGTAGTGTTCTAATATGATGAATGTTGACATGCCTCATTTTTATTTTTTTTATTGTCACCTAAAATTCTGATGCTTTGTGCATTATGTATTTTTCCCTCAAATTGCTCATGTTTTCTCACAAGTTTTTGTCTATATGTGTAATTACTTTCTTTCTATCTTAGATTCATAGATTTCATGTTTACTTCTATATTCCACAATGTATTCAAGATATGTTATTTTTTCACCTATGCATGCTATCCGACTTCAAAAACTCAACTACACTTGCAAGAGCAATTCACTTCTATGCTAACTCATCCAATTATGCATCAGAGCCTTGCTTGGGTTGTGGAGCACTTGCCCTTGCTACCATACTTGGACTCTTTCAGTTTGGCTTTTGTTGAGGTTCAATACAGGGATATATTCAACGCTTTTATGTATTGGCTCCCTTGGATTCATTTTTTATTTAAAAACCCCATTCTTTGTGCATCCCTCAATACTAGAGCATCATGAGTTTATAGATCTTTCATGCTTAATTAAGGTACATCAATTGCAGGATGATGTAATTATGAGCAAAGGAGTTGAAATTTTTGCTCCTACCTCTAATTCAAGTGACTCTATATTTTGTATTTAATTTTGATTTTCTTACAATAATATGTGTTTTTCTAAGTAAAAGAAAGTTCTCGAAAACCGATGTTGGTGACCATTCTATCCTAAAAAAATTTCCACGCTTTGCCATTGCATAATGTCACAAATGCTCCATTACTATCTAATAGTGCTTACTTACGAAAGAGAAAACTTTTTTAAAATCCCCTTTTTTGCTTTTGTGTTTGTTATGAGACTTACTTCATGCTCCACAACTTGCTATGGTTACAGTGTCATAGGGATCGTTATCTTATTTATAATTGCAATCCATCAATGACGCTTGATAAATAATTTCATTATTGATTTGCAATTTGTTGTTCAAAATATGTTTTGCAAAAGCATTCACAATGTTTTCTTTAAAATATGTTTGGTTTGCAAAAGTTATCGCCAGCTTTGCACCATTGCTAACCGCGCACAAGCCTAGCCAGTATAGCTAGTAGTATTTACACATAAATAAGTTTCACATTCTATAATGCAATTGCTGCTCTTGAACAAGTGCTACATTCAAGTCTATTTGATAAATCTACCTCTAGAAGAGGCACCTCGTGTTGCCTCCATTTGGTACTTTTGGATCGAGATTCGACAGTGGCCAATTTAATTAAGCCCTATGTTTTTTTTTAAAATAAATGCAATGACATTTATGGCAAGTGATTAGATACCCTCTATATACAGGTAGAGCTTGAAATCCACCAATCCATCCCTGGGAATTGAGCCAAGGTTATTGCGCTACTACGCACACGGAAACCCTATGTTGATCATTGAACCATGCATGAATAACCTTGAATAACCTTCCTACTTTCAAAGTACATATTCCAGCTCCATTTGGTCCCTTTGGATTGAATGTAGCCAATTTAATGAAGCCCTATGTGGATCAATGAACCATGCATTAATGTGCTTCTTACTTCCAAAGTCTGTTCACATTATCATGCCCGTGCATCCTAATGTTGATCATTGAACCATGCGTGAATATCCTCCTTGCTTTCTGAGTCTGCTCGCATTAACCTGTGCAGTGAACCAACCAAGAGCACCATACAGTCCACCTCCATTCAGAGTCTGCTCGCATTTACCTGTGCAGTGAACCATCCTTGGTTGTGAGCACCATACAGTCCACCGCCTCCTCCATGGACACAGGAAGCCGTTGGGGTCTTCGCGTCCATTTGTGGGTATTCCATGTACAGATAATCCATCTGATTCCAAGGGTATTCTATTGAGCCGGGTTAAGGAATTCGCTCTGCTTCGATTACACTTGGGTATGGCGGCCTTACTCTAAAAGCTCCTAATTTGCGGCGGCCTAACTGCCATGCTCTCGAGCACCATCAGCCTTTGCTTGAATGCATCCCTCTTGATGATGACCGCCTCGGCCTAGGGTGTTTCCTTTTCCTCCTGTTTATCACCATTATTTGCTTGTGATTCATTTGGGGATTCCGTGCGCCAGAGGCAAGCAATCATAAGAGGCACCTGCAAGTCTACTCTAGACAAGCTAAGCTCACCAACATAAGGCACATCAATACATAAGTATTCTGGCTCACCTTCAATTGTATCCCACACAAAGCAAGACTTCTTTCTGTGATCTGGACTTGGCTGTATCCACTGAATCTATCGAAGAGGGAATAGAGTTCATGTCCAGCTACTGTGTCCAACAGTTAGTCTATATAAGGGATAGGAAAATGATATTTCTTAGTCTTGGAGTTCAACTTTCGAAAGTCCACACATATTTGTAACTTTCCATAGCAAGAGTATTTATGCAAAGTGGCTTGCCCATTCCCTTGCCAATGTCAGGAAAAGGGTTCCATAAATAGGCTGGGAGTTCTGGTATTTGCATCCACAGAGGACACTCCTTCCTGCATGTATCCATGCATCTTTCCACTGCTTACCAGAGCATAATGCAGACAGTGTCCAATCCCTTGAGGCTAGAAATATATTCCTTGTGACAGAACCTTCTTTGCTGCATCTTTCAGACACTCAAAATAACAGTTTGTGGTTTGGCCTCAAGATGTATTTATACCGCAGTCTATACAAAATTTGTGGCTTGGTCTCCGGAAATTGATGGAGAGAGACACATACCCACGAACACGCACACTGCCTCAAGTATGTATGTATTTTTGTATGTGTATTTGGAGACATATAGTTAATACTCTTCTACCTTGGTCTAAAAAATTGCCCCAATATAGAGTCTGATTGTTTTGGTCTTGATAATTTCACATTGAATAGAAGGCATGGTACCCACAATACAATCTTGTTTTATTGGGAGGAGTTACTGGGAAAATGTAAGTCCTCTCTCTCTCTATCACAAAAGACAATTGCATCACACAAATCTTTTTAAAGGAAATGATTGGTCTTTGTGTTTTCATCACCTTTTATATGAGCTTTTAGGTTTTTCAAATGAGATGTCATTTCTAGCAGTTCATTTGGTACGCCCACAAGGCACAGCACCCCATTCTGGTAGAGCAAGAAATCCACCAATTCATCCCTCTGGCTTCTACATAGTAGTGGAGTTCTTATAGTTGGAAAGCCTTTGGCCGAAACAGTGTTCACTAAAAACTAAGGTTTTGTAAAATGAATGGCAAAAATTTCAAAAAACTCTTCAAAATTTAAAGAAATAGGTTTAAAACCTTGAATTTTACAAAAAATTTAGTTATAAAAATGGCAAATGTATGCAATCTGATGAAAAAATCCCCCCCCCCCCCCCAAAACCCCCCAGAATTTGAGTTAAAGGTTTTTGTATCTGCTAGCAATAATGTTTTCCATAAACACTCAGAAAGAATTTGAAGGTAGACCATAGAATCTGCACTGATCGTCATCTTCCTGAAACTAATGTAGATATCTCCCACGAAAGCTGTGACTGTAAGTGAGACATACTTGAAGCTTCTTGAACATTTACAGAACCACATGTCTCACCAGCTGATTCAAGATCATCTTCGTGAGGCCTGGCTCTAGCAAAAAAGTGGGTGACTGGAGGGAGTTCTATCTCTGTCTCCCCTTCCAAAAATTTCATCACTGAGCTCATTGCAGGCCTCAAGCAGGGATCCTCTTGCGCACACCACAATGCTACCTTGACCATCCTTATGATCTTCTGCTCCTCTTCTTGCTTCCCCATGATTTCTGTGTGCAGCCTCTCATCAGCTAACACCATTAGATCTTCACCTTTCTCCAGCACATCAAATGCCCATGCAGGCAAATAGCATCTCTCTGCTCTGGCACATAGTTCAAAGCTCCTCCTCCCAGCCACTAGCTCCAACAGCACTATCCCATAGCTGAACACGTCAGCCTTCTCTGTTATTGGTGCATTCTTCAGCCATTCAGGCGCAAGATAACCACGCGTCCCTCGCAATGTTGTAACCACATGGCTCTGCTCTCTGTCCATGGGCTTTGCCAACCCAAAGTCTGCCACTTTGGGGACCCAATGCTGGTCAAGTAAAATGTTTTCAGGCTTGATGTCACAGTGGATTATGCGGTTTGTGCATTCTTCATGCAGATAGGCAAGCCCCTTTGCAGTGCCCTGTGCTATGGCATACCTAGTTTTCAAATCTAAGAGCACATCAGCTTCCACATGAAAAAGAGCTCTGTCCAGGGACTGTTTATCCATGAATTCATATACAAGAAGCCTGTGGGATCCCTCCAAGCAATATCCACAAAGCTTCACCAGGTTAATATGAGAAATCTTGCCCAGAGTAGCAACCTCTGCTCTGAATTGCTTAATGCCTGCACGATGAGCATCCTTCAGCTGCTTAACAGCAACTCTTGAATTGTCATGGGGTAGAACCCCTTCATAAACAGCTCCAAACCCACCAGCACCGAGCTTTTTCGAGAAGCCCTTGGTAGCTTCATGCAGATCCCTGTATGTGTACCTTGGTGGTAGTCCTGGCAATGTGTCCAAAAACATCTCATCATCTGCATTTTGCTGGGCTTTTCTCCGTGTCCTCACATACCACAGACCTAGACCCAGGATAATAACAGCAATAGCAGCAGAACTGCTAAACACACCTGCAAAGACTCGAACCATGTCTCCATTGGAGGTTTGTAGTTGGGGGCCAGGCAGGGCAGGCAGTAGAGAGGGACTGTTACCTCGTTCCTGAAGAGGTGCGGGTGCAGGGGCAAGCAAATTGGAGTCATTAGCAAGTTTGATAAAGGCTGTGTATCTATTGTCATTGTTCTGCTGTACAGTCCCTATGGGATGATTCATGAGGTAGCACCCCTCTACAGTGAAGAAGGCACCTTGGCATGAACAGTTTTGCAAGCATAACATTCCACATTCATCTACAGTGCTTGTAAAACTATCAGGAGCGAGCTCGGCAGACATGTAGAAACCCTGAGCAGAAAAATAAGTGTAGCCTGTGGCATTCAGCATAACTATGTCAGAGGCATTGCTTGGGCATTCATATACTGAAGGCAGACTAGAGGAAGTACAGCCTTGACTTGGATTTGAACTGTTTAACAAGTGAAAACTCGGTAAGCAGGTGCCGCTGCATACATCAACAAATGTGGAGCTGCAGACTCCATAAGGTCCACATGCATCAGGGTATTGACAGAGCCTGGTGAGAGCCTGAAAGTTGAGCTGCCAGGAACCTCCTTTGAATATGTAGGTGCGCAAATTGCCATCCGATTCCAACCGTGCATACTCAAAAACCTGCGAAGTAGTTGAGCTGCTAGAGGTGCTCAGACCTGCTGCAGACTGATTGTCAAAGATAGTCAGGCCATTGCTCAGCTCCAAGTATGATGCCCAACAGCACACCCATGCATTTGCAGGAGGTGTGAAGATCTCAGCCATGCTCCAATACTGCTGGGGACCTGAGCCTTGGCCAAAATCAGCATACAACATCAAGTCACTGAAGTGGTTTGAAAGCTCCATGGAATACACATTTCCTGCGCGATTCGCATTTGCGTCAGAGGCAGCAACCATGATGACTCCATAGGGCAGCTTCTGGCCAGTGATGAGAGTGTCTGATGGGTGCTCGAAGCTCTGCCACACAATGTCCTGTGTGACATTGGCGAACGTAGAATTGACAAGCACAAGATTTCCTGTCTCTAGCAATTGAAGCTCCCTCACACCCCTGGACCCTGTGCCACTACTCCATGAAGCCTTGCCATCATCCTTAAGCTGCAAATCCCCATCTTGCTGTAGGACAAGGCTGCAATTCTGAGAAGCATTCACACCTGCATTGTTTTTGAAGTTGGCTATCCATACATGCAATCCTGAAGGTATGTGCTGCACTGAGAGGACACAAGGGGAGGACTCCATAAAAGAGAGAACAAGGGAGAAATTGTCATTGGCTATGATGGTGAGGTTGCCGCCAGGAGCTTGGACTGTCCACTGGGATCCTGATTGGGCTGTAGAATTGAGAAGGGCACTGGCCTGATGGAAGCAGCACAAGGGGATGAAGAGCCCTAAAAGAAGAGCAAAGAGGCTCTGTGACTCTGCCGGACTCATAGGATGGTGTTAGGCCAGAGGGGAGAGGGTCTGTGATAAACAGGAAGCCTGTCTGAGGCTATGTGGGAGAGCAGGGGATGATGGGTCATGGCATTGGTCTGATTTAGGACATGATTTACATGCAGGACCAGGTCAGAAGCCGAAGCCCACCAAGTCAAAGAGGACTAATCATCAACAAGGAACGTGGTCTGCTGCCTCCCTGTGTTACCTGTCTAGCGCCTCTCAGTGACCAGCACACGCCTAGTGTAGGTAAAGGACCAATGGAAATTGGACGACTTAACTAGGCGTGGTCCAAGCAATAAGTTGAAGGGCCAGCTGGTTTGCGCGGTGTGCGCGGCACGTTCCAAGCTAAGGCCAGTTACACACCAAAAAAGGGACGCCCATTTTGTTAGCTTCAACCAATCAAAATATTTATTTAAGGGTTGGCATCCGCAATCCTTTACACACTGGAGAGGACATGACATGTTGTTTACCTGCTAAACAGGTGAACTCCTTGCCACTTTTGGATGGGGAGTCTCCCTGCCCACTAGGTAAAGTGGTGGACAAGGTTGCACTTTTTGCATTTGTAACCAATCAAAAGATTTAGAAGTTTTTTTTTTAATTTTTTTACAAATTGTGTCCATTTGGTGTGTAAAGATATGACGCCCATGTCTATAGCCACTTTCAAAAAGTGCATGCTCACACTCTGGGCAGGGGTTGGCCGTCCATTACTTGGTGTGTAACCAGCCTAAGTTCGATTCCCACGAACGGCGTAGTTGGAATTTACCTTGCTCGTATGGAGGGTTTTGGCACCTTCATAAACCAATCGCATTTTTTAAAAATCCTAGGTGTGGTGCAAACTTAACAAAAGATGTCGTCACACACACTTAAGTTAAAAATTGCAGTCAAATAGGTTAGGAGGACTTTTACAGCCCGTTGCCTTTACAAACTCATGTCCTCTCTCTCTCTCTCTCTCCATTTTCACCCACTTTGACTAGCACTTGGTGGTGGTCAAGAGAGGGCTTACCAAATTGAAATCACGCAGCAAATTGCAAAATTTCTCAAAGCAAGTAAAAGCACCGAGGCTACATCATGTCAACTTCAACTCTATTAACTCCCCTAATTGACCTAGGTGTGACTCCTATCTTATGAGTGCCTCACAATCATTGCCACCTTATCAACCATTACCAATTTAGTGGTGCCTAATTAGCATAGACTATTATAGCACATGGTAATTACATTATCATTTGACATGACTCAAACTTATATCACAATATTACAAATGCCAACCCATGTGAAGCAACAATTTACACAATAAAGATAATTTTGTATTAAGATTAAAATTTTCTCATTTACATCATATGGGAAAGGATAGAATACTAATCTAGCCAAGTCCACTTTTCTTATTGCCCCCAGCATACAAGCCACACCCCAATAATTCCTAAGTTTATACCAAATGCTATTGGAGGTGCCTTCCTCTCTTACACCTTGGAAGCAAATGATATTCCCAACCTCCCAAATTTCCTTCAAATATCCTAATGAAGCAATAATTTATAATATCGCAATAAAATGCATATCAAATTACAAAGAGGGTTTAACATGATGTCAACTTGCCAAGAATCATCAACTCAAGTGATATTGAAATGGTGTGTTAAATCCAAGGTCATGGTTCCATTCTCATGAGCAGCAGTAAAGACGCATAATATAACATTAAAAATAATTCATCGCTCCAATTGGCTAGCCACCATGATGGATGTAGTGATGGGACCACTTGTCGAGTCACGTTTGTGTGCCACTTGACTAGAAGTATCGATGTAAGCCTTGATATTCAATCATTGCAAAATAATTTCATGTCTCATATGATCACAACTTGTCTTAACATGGCCACCTCTTAAGTGAAGGTGCTCCAAACCTACTAGTGATACTAGTTATTAGCATGCCCCATTGCCAAGGTTTGAATATTTATGTAATTACTTAAGATTTTATCTAAATAGGGTGCATGATTATTGTATTAACATGTTTACACTAAAATTTGATTACTCTTGAGCAAGTAAAAGGCAACTTGTAAATCGACTAAAAGCTCGCTAGGGTTTTTGTATTCCCCATAGGCCTATGTGGATACAAAAGTAGCCTATTGGGCCCATTGGGCCAAACAGAAAGCCCAGTGAGCATCAAAATATACAAAAGAGGAGGCCCAAGGGGTCCATGGGGCTTTATTTTTAATCTACCTCTATATATATATATATATATATATATATATATATATATATATATATATATATATATATATATATATATATATATATATCGAAGGCGATGTTCATTTGGCATGTGCCATAAATTCGGCATGTGTATATCATGAGAATTGACGAGGCAATCATCCACTATCACTCATTATGTATATGCATTCATGCACACGTGCATCGCAGGGGGAGATCATAAGTGGCATTTGTTATGTATGTCATGAGGCAATTCTCTCTTGTCGTGCATTACTTGTATGCAAGAGTTTTTATGTATATATGTATTGTGTTGTCACTTGTGAGATATGTGGATTAGCATGTGTTGTATATTCCACATATGCATCTCTATCTCGTGATGTGTGTGCATAGGACCAAAATGTGCTTGTCAAATAGGCACTCAACGAATTTGACAAGTGAGTGTCTTTTGACATGTGCGTCTTAGTCAACTTGGCATTGTGTCATGAACTCTACATAGAGGCGTCATTTTGATTGTGACACCCTCCCTTTCCCCTTGGGTACAAATAGACACTTGGTAGTGAATTCGGCTAGATAGTATCTTAACAAGCCACAAATGAATAAGCAAAGTGATAGGCATTTGGTCATATATTCGGTAACATAATGTTCTATTACATTAATTATTTGATATTGTTTGATGAGATGGGCATTTAGGTTGTGTATTGGGCTAGAAATTGTCCTCATCTATGTATTGTTTTGCTTTGAAATCTTGCAATGTTCTTGCATTTTTAAACTCAAGAGTGGATTCATACAATCATATTTTTTAATCGAAGAATATATACATCTTGAAATTAACTTAAGTTGATATTATGTAATTGTATTTTTAATTGAACATTATATGTAAACATTAATTAACTTATAATTGTGCTACTCAACTAATAATTAAGCTATTTACCGTAAGAAAGAAATAGGACACACACACACACACACACACACACACTCTCTCTCTCTCTCTCTCTCTCTCTCTCTCTCTCTCTCTCTCTCTCTCTCTCTCTCTCTCTCTCTCTCTCTCTCTCTCTCTCTCTCTCTCTCGTTTTTGAATCTAAATAGCAACAACACAAACTACACGCACGAGCACTCAATGTCATTCAAATTCCAATGACTCTGAGGCTATAGATTAAATGACAAAGATTGTAGGCAAATACCTATTTTGTAAAAAACTAATGTCATGTAGTTATGTTATTTTAATTAAAAATAGAAATATGGCTCTCTCTCTCTCTCTCTCTCTCTCTCTCTCTCTCTCTCTCTCTCTCTCTCTCTCTCTCTCTCTCTCTCTCTCTCTCTCTCTCTCTCTCTCTCTCTCTCTCTCTCTCAATTGTTTTCTGAACTCAATATGGAATAAAGATGCAATTTATGTGGCATTTCTAATGTTTGTTATATCATGCAATTACGAATTTTCATTGAAAATGATAAGACTTTGTTTTCATATATGTCTACTTATCAATTGTGAATCGTGTTTGTGAGTTTACATACAATCCTATATTCAAGTGAAGTTGACCTATAGTTTCTAGCTTTAGGGTTTGCCACTATTCTTAAACACTTGTTTTCCTTTACTATAAAAAATTATAAGAATTTATTTTCACACATGTGTACTTCTCAATTGTGAATTGTGTTTGTGAGCTTTCATACATACAATCCTATATTCAAGTAAAGTTCACATGTAGTTCGTAGGTTTAGGGTTTGCCATTATGCTCACTATGTTTATTCACTATAAAGACTCAAGAGTTTGTGAGTTACAAAGATGGAGCTCGATGTTACAAAAGAGTTGCACATTTGCTTGGTGCAGGCTATATCAGTTGTTAACTCCATTGCAAAGAAAACAAAAGGAAAATTTGAAAGACGCAAGGCAAAGCAGAAAAAGGCAGCCCCAGCTGAAGAAATGGAAGGAAAAAAGGCCAAAAGCGCAAAGACAACCTTACAAGTTCAAGAAAAACGCAAAAGAGGAAAGGTGCATTTAAAACATAAAAATGTACTTTGAATCCTTGTAAAAGAGCACCAGGCTTCCTCTTGTGCAATTTGTAAATGTAGTCGGGTATGGGTGAATGCACAATGCAAATAGGAAGGAAATAGGAAAAGAGAACCTAGGCTAAGATGGCCAGTCATGTAAAAAAGGATGGGGGGCCAAAGGGGATTAGGGTTAGGGTTTTGTATAAAAGGCAAAAAGTGAATGAAGAAGCTCGTTCTTGTATGTGGCCAAAACTAGCTCTTCTCTCCTCTTCTTCTTCTTATTCTTGCTTGGTTGAGCTTGTGCTTGAGAGAGAGTGTGTGAGGGAGTGAGTGTGTGAGGGTGAGGGACCATGGTGGAGAAGCTCTTCATCTTCTCCTCTCTTCTTCTTGTTCTCTTCTCTTCTCTTGTCTCGTGCGCGGCAATGGAGCATGGAGCTTGGAGCTTGAGGATCAAGCATGCTTGAGCTTGCACCTTGGATCGTGGAGCTACCGGAGTGCTTGAGGGAGGAGGCAACTCAATCGAGCATGGAGGTAAGCTCACTACACTCGTAGGTGTGAGAGGGCGTACAGCTATGTGAGAAGTAGCCATTGCACTTGGCTTGAAACGCTTGAAGCAATAAGCGGTCTATGGGTCTTGGCAGTTGAGTGAAAGCTTCCACATTTTGGTTCCATCATTAGGACCAATGGATTCAAGCTTTGAGTGCTTGCACACTCTGAATCAAGCATTGGAGTAGGGTTTTCCTTGAACCAATGCTTAAGATAGGTAGGAAGCAAGGGAGTTGAAGAGGTACTCAATCTCCTTTGCAAGTAAGTTTTTCTAGTTTTTTGGATTTAGGAAAGTAGATTGGAGTAGTGTAAGTTATTATTTGTGATTTGAATGCATTTAGGTAAGGAAAAAATCGAAAAAAACATAAAATACACAACATGGTGTCTATTGTAATAGTAGGCCCAAAACAAGGAAAAAACAAGGTAAGAAGAGCTTTGATTCCTGTGACCGGGCGTATTTGAAGGCTATAGGTGAGTTGTTTTGATTACTACACCTTGTTGTTTAATTCTAGAGCTTGCCAGAGATTAGAAGGAAGCATTGAGTGTGATACGTCAAATTTTCGTTGAGTCTACACACGTTTTCGCCATCGTAGTCGGGTAGTCTGATTCCCAAAATCGGACAGTCCAGAATTGGAGAGCCCAAAATCGAACAGTCCAAAATCAAACAACCCAAAATTGGACAGCCCAGAATCCAACAACCTAGAATCAAATAGCCAGAATCGAAAAGTCTAAAATTGGACAGCTAGAATCGGACAGCCAATTTTGGGAATCGGATGGAAAAACCTGCAAATCAGACGAGAAACAGAACATTAAATTTTGACAAACTCTGACCTCACTGGATCCTATAGAGGCCAAGCCCTAGCCATATGACACCCCATTGGATCTCCAGGTGAGTGAACGGGAAAATAAAGCCAATTAACTTGAGAGCTAAGATCCGACGGTCCAGAAAATAACTACACCACTAACCCTCAACCTGGTATCCTAATAGAGACCCAAACTAATCAACCAAACATGCTACCCCCCAAACCACATGTCTAGGATGCTATAGAGACCAGAACAAACCAGCTAGAGTGGTTGTTAAATGCATGAAAGAATCAAGAAAGTCTATGCTGCACTTTATTATTTTCATTGGATTTGCACACTACGTCAAACATTTGATGTGCACAAAAAAAGAAGAAGCTAAAAGCTTGATTTCGCACAATGCATCTTGAATAGCACACCACTAGCATCTGAGTGCCTGTAACATTGAGGACTACTTTAAATAACAAGGAACTCACCCAAGATAAGATAAGTTGAACGCCACTAGTAGGAGGAGACCCCAAACATTGAATAGTGGCCAACGACCCTAATCATCGAAGACTGAGAGACTTGCATCGTCAAGCCAATAAGGGAGCAACAACAATAGCACAATTAGGGACATAGCTCTATCCAACTTGATCAATCTAATCAATGCTCTAGTTGCTCAAGAAGTCATCAATATGTCAAGAACGAGGGCCAACCTGAAAAATGACAAGCTTAACTTGGGAGAATTCCTAGTCAACTAATGACCCAGTATGACCTACAAACCAAAATGGAGCATCATGGTAGACTAGTCGAGGACATCTTACCTGATCTAGAGGAGGAGAAAAGGTTGGCAAGGGAAGCACTACAAAGCATGGCTACCTATAACCAAGAGCAATGAGCTCCAAAGCTAAGACAAGATATAGAAATGCGCAAAGTCCAACATGTCTTAGCTCTCGCCAATAGAGCCAAGACTAGACTAAATGCTAAGAGGGAGAGAGGCTTAGAAGTTGATCTTATGCTAAGAAAGATTCTCGTGAAGTGACTCTTAGACAACATCGCTGCGAAGCAAAGCAGAGCATCTCTAGCGACTACGTTGCTAGTAGGACTAGGAATCACCCTGAACTCTAGGAGCCAGACCAAGATACATGTGGTTGCTAAGCAACTTGACAAATATCAACCCCGTACAGCTTTGTGGAGCAGTTTGAGGTGGGATACTCTGACAACCTCATCATTAGATTGATGAACATCAGTCAGAAGGATAAGGAGGATATCTGAGACTATGTCACCTAGGTGCAGTGTCTCTTTAAGTGAATCCCAGACCTAGAGAACGAGCGGTCTCCACTATGTTCATAAGTGGAATCTGAAGCGAAGAGCTTTACAAAGCCTTGGCGAGCAACTCAAACCTGCAAAGGGATGTGCTAGCTAGGATCTTTGAAGAAGCCATATGAGTAGATAATCTACTCAAAGAGAGGAGCTCAAGACCCACAACTTGAGACATCACTACCTCTAGAACCTCAGAAAGAGCTCCGACCGCTAGTGAAAGATCTAGCCAAAGCACCCAAGATAAGGGAAAGAATGTGGATCAGATCTGACGTGAAGCTAGAGTTGGCTAAACTGCAAGAGATGATGAGAAGGCCCACACAACCTCATGTGCAATGCATGCATTGCAAAGAAAACCACCTTCCGATTGAGAGCATGGATCCTAGATCTAGACCCTATGCCAATTGCGATAGGTTTGGCCATGGTGCAATGCATCACCAATTACCAAGGCGCTTGCCATATCTACAACCATACAATTAGCCTTACTACCTAGGGAGGAGACCGCCACATTACAGAAGGAGAGATCCACTAGATCTTCTAGCACCCAATGATTCAAAGCTAGTTGTACCTAGGATGGACATCAATCCCATAGGGATACCTAGACCACCTGGACCCATTGTGACCCACGAGTGATGCTCCAATACATTACGTAGAGGAGCCGAACAAGGACAAAGAATACATAAACCCTTACGTCTCATATAATGATGAGGATAATCCCAACTTGATGGATTCCAGATCAATGCCAATGATGGCGTTGGGCAAGGGAAGAGGTAGAGATCTAGGAGGATAGAAACATGAACCCATCGCATGATGGACGTGCGATCACCTAGGACACATCTCATGTCGATGTCCCAAAAGTGAGCAAGCTAATCAAGATAAGGCTGACCTAAGATGCCCTGAGTGTGGAATCACACACTTGTATGCTGAGTACCCTAGGAAAAAACCATCCACTAGTTCGGCTATTGTGCCATCTATACCATTGGGACTGTTTGGAGTCAAAACACTTGATGGTAAAGCCACACCAATTCCATTGAATGTTATGACCTGAGCACAGGCAAAGTAGGCTGGTATTTCATTACCGCGACCTAGCAACCTCGATGCAGCTTCAATAAGGAAGAGAAGCCGTAGAAGAAGGAAAAAGCAGGATGAGACAAGGATTACGCTTAAGATAGATAGTACCATCCCATTACCAAGGGGGAAGCAAGTCACGGACGCAGAAGCATAGACATCTGCTCCTAAGACAGTAGAAAATGGAAGTGCAAAGGTTGGAGAATATCTCAATCCGAGACACCAATTAGAAGTGGTTGATAAGGTCAAGGAGTGGGTGAGAAAAGCCCAAGCGTACCTAAAAGATGTGGAACCCATCATGGAAGATGAGATCGATGAGCTCTCTAGCGTGAGCACACTAGTCTCACCTACTCAGTTCAAATCAAGAGACGCATCCACACCCTACATAACACCACATAGATAGAGCCTAGATGCCATAGGTAGGCAAATTGCCCAAGATCATTGGCAAAAGAGTGTAGAGCCTAACGGAAAGTAGGTAGTTGGCAACTTGCTCACAACATTGATATCAACCCTTGTGACCCTACCTCTGGGAGAGCTACTCAAGCAGAACCCAATGCTTTGGCAAGGGTTGAAGCAGTGGGTAGAATGACATGACGAGCTTGGCACGATTGACTTGCATGACGACGATGTAGTAGTGCACATACCAAGCTTAACCTTGAACTCAATGCCTAGGTCTTTGCATGTGAATGCTTTTTAGGAAGGCACAGAGATGAACGCAGTCTTGCCTATCAATGCATCAGGACATGCTAAAAGAAAGGGAATTGTAGACATAGGAGCAAGAGTCAATGTACTCAGCCATGCAATTTTGCAAGCTCGGGGTAACCCACCTGTGGAGACCGCAAGGTTTAATGTCACATTGGCTAACAAAATGAAGGTCAAACCATTTGGAGTGCTAAAAGACTGGCCCTTGAGGATAGTGGGAGTCAAGTTATTTGTGACCTTCATAGTCATGAAGGGAGTGGACTATGACATCCTGCTAGGCCAACCTTGGATGTGAAATGCACGAGTGATAGAAGATTGGGGCAACGGTCTCATATTCTTAGGCAATAGATTGGTGGCTATAAGATTTGAGATCAAACTTAGACCACTCCGATCGACCTAGATGCCACCTCTGCTATGTTGAAGGAGACTCACAAGTCATCAAATTCTATGGGCCACTAACAAAGGATATCCCTTGCCCCGAGGATGAGTAGGATTGTATGCATGTTGTAGCCATCATTGATCTGTCGTTCTCAGATGAAGAGTAGGATTATAAACAGGCTACAAGGGTAGTCGGTGAGTCCCAAAAAGTCACATCAGCTCAGCTTTGCCACTGAAGAATAGGGTTCCACCATCAGTACCACTCTGCATGATGGCTAGGAACTCTATTAATCGACCAATACTAGCACACCTACCACACGAGCCTCCAATGCTAGAACCCCTTATAATTGTAAGAGTAGCTACCATCACTGAGATTGAGGAAGAGTGTGAGGAAGTAGTGGCTCCTGCTACCTATGCATATCAATGACTGCTGTCGAGAAGACACACATCTTTGTTACACTCATTGATGAGGGAGCTGACTATAACATCCTTATGCACGATCATTGGACCCTCATTGGTCAGCCCCAACTACACCAGCCTACCAACACTAAACTCAACCCATTTAGAGGATAGTCCTACTCATTGCTGGGAAAGTGCAAAATAGAGGTCTCTATCGAGACTGAAAGCCTACCTATGATTTTCTATGTGATGCCTAACACCAAGCCCGCTAGTAAGGAATTGTTGCTAGGACGCACATTCAAGAAACAAGCACATTGCAATGTCGACTATGACTCTCATTGCATTCACCTTGCCATTAGCAATATTCGGATAGTGATGGCTTTCAACAAGGGTAGCACAGCTCCATCAAAGCTTGCAACGCCACTAGTGGAGGAACCTAATGCAAGGTCTAAGGAGGGGGTCGTAACTTGTCCCATCATGCCTAGACAAGTCGGTTGCAACCTAAAGGGGACACATCCAAGACCACTGAGTAGGAGCTCAAATGGGTGCCCAAACAACAACCACAGCCACCTAGAAGGCAACCCTTACTATGAACCTATGACTAGAGAATATCATGTCCTAGGCCTAAGAGGCAAAGCTGGCACTAACGAAGTAGACGAATAGTCAAGTTGCGATGGGTACCCAAAGACCTATTGCACACTCAAGGCTATTACAAAGGCAACAACTGGATTTGGTTAACCAAGACTAAGAATGGTACACATGCTTCTCAATCCAAGCCCTCCATCCCATCTCCACAAAGCGATGAGCCAACTAGGGATGAGAAATCCATTGCCTCAAAAAACACCAAATCCATAAAACCTCACAGAGTCTATCAGCCAAAGTTGCAACCACGCAGCCGCCCTAGGCCAACTCAACCTAACACTTACAGTGTCCCAAATTCTCCACAAGCCAAGAACAGTACATCAATTGAACCACAGGACCAATCTATCACACAAATGGCCAACAAACACTCCATTGAACCACCCATGAGGCAAGCATCAGTAGTTGAGACCAAACCCCAACCTCCCATAGGCCTCAGACCCTCCTATAAGCATAAATCTATCCTTACGTTGGCCATGGACCTAGCCATGAATACGGGGGACAACTTAGTCACGTGCATCAAACTCTTGGATGCCACATTCACCACATTAGCCAGGAACTATGAACAACCAGACTTAGGCCTCCTGATTTGAGGCATTAGCAATGGAAGTGCACTCCTTGCCATGCACTTGGGAGGACTATGTGTTCATGTTCATCAAGATTCCTGAGGTAGCCAAGGAATTGATTGACAACGAGATCTCTCAAGAGCAAGCTTGCACGCAACAGTTGATCACATCATGTCGCAGGAGCAAAGTCTCTACAATAGGCCAAGAGCTAGAAGAGCTGACAAAGCTAGCTGACTCTGACTCTTCCTTTCTGTGAAAATGGTATGCTCTACACCTCCAATGGGAACAAGAGGGCCGCCAAATCATGACCAACATCAAGCAGAGACATGAAATCAAAATCGATGTGAGTACAATCCTACCTATGTGGCTCCTATCTCGTTCAGAATCTTAGCCATCACGTAAACAACCTTTAGAGGAATATGTCATGGCCCACCCCTATTTCGATTAAATCTTGACCGAGGAAGAACTGTATATTGCTAGCAGGATGAACTCTGGTGACTTCCTCACTGATATCCTGACCTACATTACACACATAGGCATTAGACCTCATGACATGGACTATCATGCCCACTTGGAGTATAATCCAAACTTCTACGATTGGCTCATGATGAAGTAAAGCACAGTAAGCATGCACTTAAATGCCCTTAACCCTTCATCCACCAATCCTAGAAAGGATTTTCATCATTCCTGGGGGGGGAGGGGGTAAGATGGAAAAGAAAACATGACTTGAACTTCAAAACTTCAAACTGAATTTCAAAAAAAAAAAGATTCAAAAGCAAAAAAAAGGGGGATGAACAAAGAGAACTTGTACTTTAAGAATATCTTTTATGGAATTCATGCTTGGAATGTGTGGATTGCTTGAAGTATAAAAAGTTTGCATTTCTTATTGAAACAATTGCACTATTCCATAATGTTCGAGAAGTAGCAGAGAAGACCCTAGAGCTATCATCAATCCGAGAGGAGCATCACTCTCCCACCCCAGCAAGCCCAACCATCTCACTTTCAGTAGTAGGAGAAGAGAAGGGAGACGAAGTCCACGTTACTAATAAAAAAAAGAATGAATAACCACCTCAACAATAAGAGTGAGAGGACAATTAATGAGCAGCAAGGCTAATAAATTATCGAGTCAAGGGGAGAGGAAAAGATTACTCTCAAAATCCCCATAAGAGAACTTGATCCACCTCTAAAGGAAACAAAGAGCTGTAAAGGGTGGAGAAAGAATCAAAGAGACTAGAAGAAGAGCACAAGAAAACACAAGAAGAGGAGGAAGAACGACTAAGGCAATAGGAGGAGGAAGAGGAGATTTCTCTAATGAAAATGGAATCAAAGATTTTGCCTACAAGCTGGCCCATTCTGAGAGTGTATGCCTCTTGGTGGAAAGTAAAGTCGTGGCTATCAAGATAGGAATGTTGGAGTAGCAACGCGCATCCTTGAGCACATTGAATGTCATGCATCTGAAAGGAGAAGAGACATTGGACAACTAAAAAGAAAACTAGAGCTAACAAGGAGGGCACTTCAACATGGACTCCATGCCATGACACCTAAGCCAAACACCATCATAGGAGTAGAGGAGCAACATGCCCCCCTAATCTCAATTGGCTGAGCCTCATAAGAACTCTCCTTGCTAGGGCTTGGGGATCCAAAATAGTAATTGTGGCCATCTCAATAGGAATCACTAGAGTTGGTCCAAGAGGAAGGGCTTGATTCTAAATCAAATCAACAGAAGAAAGAATGAGCACAAGAGCCAAGCCCCCTCTGTGGCCACAACAAGTATAGTTAGAAGAGCAAAGGGCTCCATGCCAAGCCATGCATTCCTTGGAAAATTCCTTAGGCCCCCTCAAAATGTAACTACTATAGAGCATCAGGATGATGTCTGGCATGCTTCCTCCCAATGCATCTCCCAAAAAAAAAAAAGAGAGAAAAAAAAAGAGAAAGCAAAGAAAAGATCCACATAAGACAAAAGGAAAGGAACAACGAGTTTTTCCATGTATATCAGAGTGCCACAAACACTGCACCTAGGGGTCCTCAAGTTAGGCATGTCATGTGGCCTTGGCAGCGAGCTCCATGCCTAACCCCCTAGCCCTTCCTATCCCCCCACTTCACACTTAGGGCACATCAAGGGTAGGACACACCTAGGGAGTTTGTGCTCTAGACCTGTCTCCCTAAGTCACATCCACAACACCTCCCCTATACACAAACTGGGTCCTCAAGTTTGGGACAACACCAGAGCTTCCCTGAGATTCAACCCAACTCCCAGTTTCACAAGCACGAAAACCATATACAACACTGCACAGTGAGATAGACACACCCCTAGGTAGTGCACTTCATTTTTCTTTTTTAGGTATACTCAACAATGGCGATCAACCGCAGACATTGAAGACCCCCACTATCCAATCAAATCTATTCTCGGCCTCCACAATCTATAATCCAATTATAATGCTTCTTCTTCTCGTCAATCTCCATAAAGCCCCATCACTGACCCACATGGCAACCCTTCAACCACCTAAGCCCTCATCAACAAGCGCAACAAGTCCGTGGGATTGGCACTTGGCTAGGAGGGGAGTAATGTTAACCCCAGTGCAAAGAAAGAAAAAAGAAAATTTAAAAGATGCAGGGTAAAGTGGAAAAAGGCGGTCCTAGAGTTGAAGAAATGGAAGGAAAAAGGGCCAAAAACCAAAGATAACCTTAAAAGTTCAAGGAAAGCACAAAAGAGAAAATTCACATTTTAAATATAAAAGCGCACTCTAAATCCTTGTAAAAGAGCACCAAGCCCCCTCCTGTGTAATTTGTAAATGTAGACAGGCATGGGTGAAGGCACAATGCAAATAGGAAGGAAATAGAAAAAGAGGACCTAAGCTAAGATAGCCGGTCATACCCCTCTAACAACGTGTTGAGCTTGCTATCTCAACACTCCCCCTCAAGCTCAACTCTATCTCTGCAACTCTAAGTAAGATTTGGAACTTTCAAAGCTTCTTTGCACCTAATGCCATTGTGAAAATGTCAGTTATCTGATCCTGTGTGTTAACGTATACCAAGTCAATATCTCCTACAAATACCTTCTCTCTCACAAAGTGATAGTGCACCTTAATGTGTTTTGTCCTAACATGGAACATTGGATTCCTAGTTAGCTATATATTGCTCATGTTGTCACAATGAGGGATGGGTGCCCAAAGGGGATCAGGGTTATGGTTTTGTATAAAAGGCAAAAAGTGAATGAAGAAGCTCATTCTTTTGTGTGGCCAAAACTAGCTCTCCTCTTCTCTTCTTCTTCTTATTCTTGCTTGCTTGAGCTTGTGCTTGAGAGAGTGTGTGTGAGGAAGTGAGGGAGTGAGTGTGTGAGGGTGGGGAACCGTGGTGGAGAAGCTCTCCATCTTCTCCTCTCTTCTTCTTCTTCTTCTTCTCTTATTTTCTCTTGTCTCACGTGCGGCAATGGAGCATGGAGCTTGGAGCTTGGAGCTTGGAGCTTGAGGATCGAGCTTGCTTGAGCTTGCACCTTGGATCTTGGAGCTACCAGAGTGCTTGAGGGAGGAGGCAACTTAATCGAGCATGGAGGTAAGCTCAGTACACTCATAGGTGTGGGAGCACGTATGGCTATGTGAGAGGTAGCCATTGCACTTGGCTTGAAACGCTTGAAGTGATAAGCAGTCCATGGGTCTTGGCAGTTGAGCAAAAGCTTCCACATTTTAGCCTTTAGTCCCCATTGCGTGATTTTTTTTTTCATCATCAAATTAGATAGGAAGACAGTCTATCTGACTAAAGAAAATTAGGCTTTCCTTATGGATTAATTCAAGTGGAAAGAAAGGCATAAAAGCTTTAGACACAAAGTGTAATTGAGTGAAATAATGCTAAATAATTTATCAACCTCTGATTGTTGAATATGTAAACTTAAGAAAAATACTTAGCGGATCACTCAGAGATCCCATCCATTGTCAAATTGCATATCACAACTAAATGGTTGTTGCTGCAAGTATAGCATGTGTTTTGATTTTGGGGTTGATTCCTTATGGTTATAAACCAATAGTGTTGGGGATAAAGGCGCCTCCGCCTAGCCATCTGTGTATTACTACACTAACGGTACCCGCCACTGCACACTGCAAGTGGCGGGTGCCCGTCACAATCACATATTCTTTATTCTTGAAAGGGAGAGAAGGATCGAAGCTTGGACTCGAGAGCTATGGCAGGAGAGCAAGAGCAAGAAAGAGAGACAAGAAATGGGAACTCCAACAGTCACAATGTGTGATGGGCCTTCCTTTATTCAAACTTTCACTAAAAGAATAAAGAATAAAGTGACGGTGACAGGCACCCGCCACCTGCAATGTGCAATGGCGGTGACTGTCAGTGTAGTAATACACGGGCGGCTAGGCGGAGGCACCTTTACCCCAACAACCTCCCACTTAAAGGCGAATCTGCCCTAGTGAGGAGTGAAAAGAAAAAGAAAAAAGACAGTACAACATGTACACATGTACAATAGGATGAGGAAAGACGTCATCTCATCCCACGCCCATCAACCTCCTAAGGAAGGCAAAGCGCTCTGTAGAGAGGCTTTTTGTGATCAAATCTGCAGGATTCTGGTTAGTCGAGATCTTGACAAGATCAATAGACTTGTCCTCAATGACCCCACGTATGAAGTGATACCTGACCTCAATGTGTTTCATCTTCGCATGGAAGACCGGATTCTTGGCTAACTGAATAGCACTCATAGAATCCGAATGTAGTGTAGGGATAGCATCAATACCAAGGTTAGCAACCAAACGACCCAACCAAATGGCCTCCTTGCAAGCCTCAGTGGGGCTGCAACATACTCGGCCTTTGTAGTAGAAAGGGCCATGCGTTTCTGCACCTTGGACATCCAAGGAACAGCACCTCCAGCATATGTGAATACATAGCCAGAAGTGGTCTTCCTACTATCTGCATGTCTTGCATAATCAGAGTCAGTGTACCCCACGACTCCTGTATCTTGGCTATCATAGCATATGCACATATCTGTAATGCCCTTCAGGTACCTCATGATACCCTTCACGGCATCCCAATGCTTCTTGCCAGGTGTAGCCATATAGCGTGCCACAACACCAACTGCAAAGGCAATATCTGGATGAGTGGCTATCATGGCATACATAAGACTGTCCACTGCGGATACATAGGGAATCTTGGCCATCTCAGCCCTCTACTCATCTGTCTGCGGACAATTAGCTTGTGATACCTTCACATAAGAAGGTAATGGACAGCCAATAGGCTTTACGTCCTGCATGCGGAAGCGCTCAAGGACTTTATGAATGTACTCCCTCTGTGACAAGTAGAGGAGTCCCTGATGCATATTGCGTCTAATGCGCATACCAAGTATGTGAGCGGTCTGTCCCAGATCTTTCATCTCAAAGCTCTTCTTGAGCTGAGTCTTAAGAGCATCTAGCTCATCATGAGCTTTCCCTGCTATCAGCATATCATCCACATAGAGTACCAAAATCAATAAATAACCATCACGGGCTTTCTTCGTGTAAAGACATGGATCCATAGCACTCCTGCTGTAGCCCTGAGACTGCATAAAGACATCAAACTTATGATACCACTCCCTAGGTGCCTGTTTCAAGCTATAAAGACTTTTCTTCAATTTGCACACTAGGTGCTCCCTGCCAGGTTCTGCAAAGCCCTTAGGCTACTCCATATAAATCTCATCATGTAAGTCCCCATGTAAGAAAGCTGTCTTGACATCCATCTGGTATAAATCCAAGTCAAGCTGAGCAACCAAAGCCAAGACTAAGCGCAGGGTGGTCATCTTAACCACAGGGGAAGAGACCTCATCAAAGTCCACACCATGCTCCTGCTTAAAACCCTTTGCTACCAATCTAGCCTTGTATGCCGGCTTGGCTGTCTAGGGGTACTTTTTAGCTTGTACACCCACTTGCATGGCAAAGCCTTCTTGCCCGTAGCCAAGGAAACCAAATCCCAAGTGTCATTCTTATGCAAGGAGTCTATCTCAGACTGCATAGCCCTCTCCCACCAGGAGTGACTGTTACCCCTGTGCATAGCCTCATCATAAGTGAAAGGCTCTCCTGCATCTGTAACCAAGACATAATGCATCGAGGGCTGAAATCTATCAGGTGGACGTCTGTCTCTAGTAGACCATCTCACAGCAGGCTCTGTTGCCTGCCCAGCTGCCTATCCAACACCCTGACCATGAGCATCTATTGCAGCTGTAGGCTGTCCAACTGGCTGTGCGGGAGCTCTCGGCTCCTCTTGAAATATGACCCTGCGGATCTCAACAACCCTCTCAGGCTACCTATGCATCTTGTCTTCACGGAAGACTACATCATGACTACGGATGATTTTTTGCGCTTGCGGATCCCAGAGACGATAACCCATCTCCCCTGCATCCCCATAACCAAGGAAAATGCATTTGACACTCTTGGGATCCAGCTTACTTCTCTTGTCCCTGGGCACATGGCAAAATGCCTCACATCCAAAGATACGGAGATGTGCATAAGAGGGGGGTTTTCCAGTCCATACCTCCTCTGCAATTTCTAAATCCAAACCACTAGAAGGTGATCTGTTACATGCATAGTTGTACTAACTGCCTCAGCCCAAAAGCTCTGTGGTAGGCCTGCATGGCTAAGCATACTGCATACACACTCCTGGATGATTCTATTCATCCGCTCAGCCAAACCATTCTTGGGGGGGTGTAGGGGGCGGTCAATTGACGCTTAATACCCCTCTCATCACATAACTGCTCAAAAGCACGTGAGACATACTCACCCCCATTATCTGTCCTTAGGCATTTTAGCCTATACCTAGACTGGTTCTCAACCAATGCAAGCCATCTTTGAAATATAGCCAAGACATCGAATTTCAACTTAATGGGATAAGCCCAAAATTTCCGTGAAAAATCATCTATGAACGTAACAAAATACTTTACACCACCCATAGATTGACAAGGCATAGGCCCACAGACATCCGAATGTACCAATGCCAAGGGCTCACTCATGTGTGGCCTACCAGTCTTTTTATGTGTAGACCTAGTTTGCCTGCCATAAAGACAATGCTCACATGAATCAAAACATGCATAATCAAGGGGCAGTAAGTACTGCAAACCAGAAAGCATCTTCATTCCCTTCAAAGACCTATAGCCCAAATGGGCATGCCAAAGAGATACATGTGGGATAGAACCCACAGAAAAAACATGATCAAGGGAAGAAGTTGATACAATCAAGGGATAGAGGCTACCAGCCTTGGCACCTCTCGCAATCACAAGTATGCCACGAGTGATCTTCCATGAAGAGTCTCCAAAAGATACATGATCACTTGGGTCATCAAGCTGTCCAGCTGACAGGGGACTATGTGTCAAAGCAGGTACATGACATACATCTTGCATAACAAAACTGCTGCCAGAAGGAAACTGCAGCCTAACATCACCAATGCCTATAATATCAAGAGAGCTGTCATCACCCAAGCGCACAGAACCCGAAACAGTACGGTATGAATGAAACCACTCTCGACAAGGTGTCACATGAAAGGACGCAACTGAGTCCAAGAGCCAACACTATGCATACATAGAGTGTATCTCTGTCATCTGCGAAGCACTAGAAGAAGCCGCAAGGATATAATCATCATCATCAACATCCTCAGGCTGCATAACATTGATCTCTTCAATTTTAACACTGGACTTTGCAGGCACTGTGTTGCGATCAGAAGACTTATCCTGCACTTTGTCTTTCCCCTTATCTTTGCGCCTTTCATTGCGCAGTTCATGGCATTGTGGCCTAATATGGCCCTTTTTTCCACAATGGTGACAAGTAACATCTGCATTCCTGCCATGGGATTTGCTACGTGACTTCCCACGAGACTTGGGCTGAGATTTTTGAGAATCCCGTCAATGGCCAGTGCCACTACCATGCTTTCCATATCCATCATTCCTGCCTCTAGCTGTCATAGCATGTGACATATGAGAGGCATCCGAATTCTTACAATTAACCTCTTCCTGCAGAAGAGCACTCTCAACATCAGATAATTTCAAGGTAGCAGGAGAGGCACATAATGTAGTGCGGAATACATCCCATGACTCATTAAGAGTACCAAGCAAGAAAAGAGGAGTGACATCCTCTATAAAAGTGATATCCTGCGAAGTCAAGTTCTTGAGTATAGCATGGAACTGGCTCAAGTGAGTAGACATGGTCACATTCTCCTTCATGCGCAGATCCATAAGTTGCTTCAGCCAATACATCTGACTCGCTGGACTTTTCTTGTCATAGAGATTCTTGATTTTATCCCACAACTGCCATGCACTCTGTTCTTCCTCAAAGACATTGTAATGAATCTGTTATGTGAGAGACAATACAATAGTGGACTTGCATAACTCATCAACTCAAGCCATTCCTCATCTGGCATAGGTGCAGGTGGATGCTCGCTCAACCTCAAAGGTTTGATCTGCAATTTTTGCACCAACACCTGCCAAATCTGGCTCTTCCAATAAGAGTAATTCGTACCATCAAGCTTAGTGATGTTGAAAATAGCATGATCAGTGGACGAACTCGCCATAATGCAAGCTGGAAGACTGTAGACAGTTCAAAACTGCTTATTGTTTACAGCAAAAAATGACAAAAAAATCACCAAAATCGAGGAAAAATGGCGAGAAAAGTGAAACCAAAGCTGCTGCCAACCAAGTACTAGTGAAAGTACATCATTTCAGAATGTTTCAGCATGATAAATCCATGTCAGTCCATACATGTATGCTTGCTGTAATAAATTACATATTTCAGTAAAAGAGAGCTAACAGTGCCAAAATCGGATCCCAAGGCAATCAGATACTACCAAGACCAAAGACGGCATCATGCAGGCATAACATAAGCATATGACGGTCGATAAGCATGAATCCAACACCCAAACATGTCATACAAACATCTGCCAGTGAGTAGGCACACCCCCCAGTCAACAGGGCAAAGTGTTCCTGCCACTACTAAAACTTGACACAAGTAGGTGTCAGTTCACAAAGATACGGATCCAAAACTAAGACTTAGCTCATAAGCATACAGTGAACCAAGACATATGATGTATCATCCCAAAAGGTAAGAAGTCCCAAAGTCTCAAGTGTCTATAACTACTCAATGGCATGTAACGGCTCAATGCATAAAAGTACTGTCTGCTCAATGTCTAATAAGCATTCAAGAATGCTCCCACTGGCACAAAAGTCGTATATACGAGCTCAAGAGCTCAAGCCAAGGCAAGACACATTGCCAATGACATAAGTCCAAGACAATACATCAATAGTACATCCCGAACATGTAGGCGGTAGAGCATCTATATGTAGCATCCATAAGCATGTAAGACATCAAGTACATCCCAAGATACAACTTTGGCAAGCCAATAAATAGCTCAAGTAAGCTCCGGGAATCCAAGGTCAAGCCAAGACCGAGCTCCAGTAGCAATAGGCTCCAAACAATGTAACTAGCATGTAGTAATGGCATAGGCTAAGCATGTCAAGACCGGTCAGACATAAGCAACATACATGCCATAAGTACAACCAAGATGGAGCATCCAAATGCTTTGCAAAGTGAGCTCAAGCTCAACCAACGATCCCAAATCAAAACAAGCTCTATGTCGAGTCCCAAGTGTCAATACATCACCATATATGCCCAAAACATAGCCCGAAAAGCATAGGCATAAGCATACATGAGTAAAATGACGTCAGCTCAACTATTTATAGCAGTGATTTACTGCTCAAAATTGAGAATTTCAGCACCAAAATCAGCTCCAAATGGTTGCCAAACAATAGGCATACATTCCCCTAACATCCGGGCATCAAACGGGACCAACCGGGCATTAAATGACAATACCAAACAAGTTGTAGAATCAAATGTCAATGTAACATTGTCATAAACTGCCTGTTATGATAGTCCCAAAACAGTGTTAAATCAGTCCAAATGCTATGCTAACACATCAACCATCAAAACCAAGCATCAAAGCATGTTCATATGCCCGAAATGGAGCCTTTCCAAGTGCCAATGGAGGGGGAGAGCTGCTGTTATGACTGTCAATGCTGAAGACACATATGGGAGGGCTGTGTGATTCTGTCAACTATAAATGCTGGTCCTGGAGCTTCAAAAGATGGTGGCCAAGCTTCGGAGGGGTCCGGTTAAAGCCAAGGAAGGCCTCAAACAAGCTCCAGCAAAGGGGAGAGCAGCCCACATATGAAATGAGAGCTGGGAGTGTAATGGCTGCCGTGTTTCAAGAGGGCTGAAAACTAAGGTAAACCCTGTAAAGAGTGAAGCAATACCTCTGTGTGAATGCCTTGAGGGTGCCCAAAGGGACTGGGAAGGTGCTCGGGAAGCCGGGGAGTGACGGGAGCTCGAACGAGTCGGATATGGCTGCCGGGAAGGAGACCCAATGCGAGTGGGGAGTCGATGGGAAGCTGAGAATGCCATGAACCAAGCTCAAGAGTTGGGACGCCGAGCTCTGATACCAGTTGAAAGGAAGAGAAGGATCGAAGCTTGGACTCGAGAGCTATGGTGGGAGAGCAAGAGCAAGAAAGAGAGAGACAAGAAATGGGAACTCCAACAGTCACAATGTGTGACCGGGCCTTCCTTTATTCAAACTGTCACTAAAAGAATAAAGAATAAAGTGACGGTAACGGGCACCCACCACCTGCAGTGTGCAATGGCGGTGACTGTTAGTGTAGTAATACACGGGCGGCTAGGTGGAGGCGCCTTTACCCCCAACAATTCTTTTTCTGACAATTTGAATAAAGGAAGGCACAGCCACACATTGTGGTTGTTGGAGTTCCCACTTTTGAGTCTCTCTCTCTCTTGGCTCTTGCTCTCCATCTGCCATAGCTCTCACCGCCAAGCTTCTTCCTCCTGGGTTCCACTTCCCTTTCAACTGGTATCAAAGCAAAGGCATTAGAGCTTGCCCGGCATTCTCTTCAGCCTGGATTTGAAGAGCTTCAACCCGAGCTTCAATGGCAGCCATGGCACCTTCATTTGCAGGTATGTTTTGATCTCCCGCCTCCTCCCTGAGCTTCCGAACCTTCACCGGCTTCTTCTCGGGCTGCATTGGAGCCCCCTTGACCTTGTCAAGTGCCCTCGAGGGCTGTTCTAGATCCCCCAGTCCCCAGGAGCAGCAAGTGCAATTTCAGCACATTTTTAGGGGGCTGGCCTGATCTACTCCCCGCTAGTTTCCTGCTCCTCCTTGTCTTCCCGGTACTCTTGGCAACCCTCCCAAGCATTGCTTGACTCCCCGGCATTAGTGCTTGACTCCTGGTGATCGATTCAGTGCTTCCCCCTTCAATCTTTTGCTGTATGCACAGTCCCAGGACTGTTAAAACATGATAGCACTTGACATTTACTGTTTGATGCTTCTTGGCATTGCCTGTTTGATACCTATTGATGCCCGGATGTTATGGGATGCTATTCTATGCTTTGGGACTGATTCAGAGCAGATTTGAGCACCGTTTGAGCTTCATTTAACAGTAAATAACTTGCTGTAATACAGTGGGCTGAAGCTCATTGTGGGAGCTTTCGCTCAATAGCCAAGATCCACGGAACGCTTATTGTTTCAAGCATTCCAAGCCGAGCACTAATGGATACCTCTCACATAGCCGATGCGCTACCTATCCATGAGTGTAGTGAGCTTACCTCTATGCCAATCGAGTTACCTCCTCTCTCGCGCACTCTGGTAGCTCCACGATCCAAGTGCAAGCTTCAAGCAAGCTCCATCCTCAAGCTCCATGCTCCAAGCTCCATTACCGCAAGCAAGAGAAGAGAAGAGAAGAGATGAGAAGAAGAGAGGAGAAGATGGAGAGCTTCTCCTCCCCAGTCCCTCACCCTCACCACTTCCTCTCTTAAGCACAAGCTCAAGCAGGCAAGAAGAAGAAGAAGAAGAAGAAGAGGAGAGCCACTTTTGGCCACACACCAAAATGAGCTTCTCATTCACTTTTCAACTTTATATAAAAAACCCTAAATCCCTTTTGGACGGTCATCCCCTTTTTTACATGGCCGGCCGTGGCCTAGGCCCTTTTTCCCATTATCCTTCTATCTTCCTAGCTTCCTTTCCACCGCCCGTCTACATTTACAAATTGCATGGGTGAGAGCTCGGTGCTCCTTAAATTAAATCATGATGCACTTGCGCTCTTTCACAAAAGTATTCAGTTGCGCTTTTCCTTGTGCGCCTTTTTCCCTTATTTAGGACTTTTCTGCGCTTTTTGTGTTTCTAGATTTTTCTTGGCGTGCCTTTATCTTTCGTTTCACTTTGCCTTGGCCTTTGTCTTCTGCTTTAGCTTTTCCAGATTTTCCACCTTGTTCATCTGACGGTTAACATTACCCCCCTCCGAGACGAGTGCCAGTCCCATGCCACTCACCGTCATAGGTAGCAGGCTTTGGCATGCA
Source organism: Lygodium microphyllum (assembly GCF_053477565.2). Lineage (NCBI taxonomy): Eukaryota > Viridiplantae > Streptophyta > Polypodiopsida > Schizaeales > Lygodiaceae > Lygodium > Lygodium microphyllum. The sequence goes on from NW_028229520.1 coordinate 1,573,725, forward strand.
CTAAAGACGTGGGTGGAAGGGACATCTGTGGTTGCCATGGAGGAGTATTGGTGGTGGTGTGGAGGAAGGTCATTGGGGGCACGTTGGTGGCCTAGGTGGCTGGTGGTAGGGTTGTTGGAGTTGGTGGTAGGGCTGTTCTTTGTTGGGGATTGCATTGATGATTCTTGGCGGGCTTGCAGAATGATAAAGGATAAGAATTCAGTTGAGTGTCAATGAAGAGCGAACAACACTTTCATTGGAGTCCTCAATACCTGCAATTGAAAACCTCTCGTAGGTGGTCTCTCCCTAGGGGTAGTGCTAGTCTTCTTTATCGTGCACAAGACGTAGTTCACTTGGTTTGGGAGACAAGTCGAACTCTAATCAAGCTGAGAGTATTGTCCTGCACTTGAAGACCCAAACTGTGTATATATTTTGGTGCAGATATTATGTGAGTGCTCGTGCATACTTAGATATTACGTAGTAAGAAGACCGCGGGCTGGTTTCTCGTAACAATGTGTGGATGAAGCAAAGTTATCCATGTTGAGAAGTACAAGTGAAGGTGTATGAGACAACCTTTGCGTTGTGACTGCACGATGTAACATAATTGAACACAAGGACACCGCGCTTTCGGTAGCTAGGAGCTATTGGAGTTGCTTAATGAGAACGGTATACTTTTCATGGCCATTCGTGCGGTGCTTACCACGATTGATTGCAATGGTATTAAGGCAAAGTGCAAGAGGGAATCGTGCGAATGGATCAGGGTGATATGTCTAACCATAGGGGAGACAAGCTCCCAGGGTATGTCCTGCCCTTGATGTGCCCTGAACAATTGTGGGTGATGCGAAAGGGTGAGGGGACTAGGGATGGAGCCAGCCGACCAAGGTCATTGGACGTACCTAATTTGAGGACCCCTAGGTAATGTGCTGTGATCGTGGGTGCTTCTTTTCTTTTCCTCTCGTTTCTTTTCTTTTTTCCACTTTTTTTTTTGGACTGCCTGAGTACAACCATTGCAATATGTTGAGGCTATCAGCCTTTCAATGGGTTGGAAGATGTCGAGCTTCGAAGGCTCAGGAAATGGATATTACAGTGATGATTGTGCCCCAGCCTCGTTGTTAGAGAAGTAGTTGTTGAGATGGGGAGATACACTTGAGATTTTGCAACCTTCTTTGAAACGTGCGATGTTGGTTCAATTGAGGTAACAGCTGCCGTGAGTGCTCTTGATTGGTCAATGCAAGTTCTATTGTCAGTGGATTGAGTGTTGCAAGCAATCGTTGATGGTAATGGATGCTTTGATTTTTCAGAACACACAGATGTGTCTAAGGTTTCACCGCTATTAGGAGAGACATCAATGGATTCATTGGTGGATGGACTCGATGCTTTATTCCTCAGCTCTTTGATACTCTGGGTTTCAATCTTCTTGGGGTCTACAATTGCCATTGTTGTTTTCATTATTTTCTCTTCTTTTTCTTAGGCAATCGAGGTGTATCCCTTGAAGACTCGAGACCTTGAACTAGGTCTCAATGTGCTTGGCTGGGCCTCCATGGGCTTTCAAGATTACACATTTTTAAATATAAAATGCATTATGTTCTTTAAGAAACTTATGGTAGAATTTCAAGAGGCTGCTCCAATTCTGAGACAATGGCAAGAAAGAGTTTTCAATCTCAGCTTTGGTGGCTTACCTTGGTTAATAATGTAGCAAGATTTGAGCATTGCAACAAATGTCAAAGGACCAAGGTACTAATGACTAAAGGATCAATTGCATTTGACCCCACTCATAACTAGACACCATTCAAGAACACTGGAGTAGACCATGACCCATAAGTCTTATTGCATGATACATACAAGTATGATACATTATGGTTGTGAGAGATTAATGACCAAGTGGGCTAAGGATAAATCCATAAGGAAGAACAACATTAAATTACTAGCCAAGTTCCATTAGGAATTTCATGATTTGTATGTCCAATTCAATTAGTCAGCAAGGCACCAATTTATTAAACAAAGTGATAGGAATCATATGTCTACCTTCATAGTCACACATCAAAATCATTCCCCACATGGTACTCAAGCTAATGTCCAAGTAGAGTCAACCAACAATATCATTGTCATATTATTGAAACGAAACTCACCTTAGTACATTGTTCAAGCACAAAATTTGAGAAATCTTGTCTAAAAGAATGTCACTATATTATTAAAGAATTGATAGTGTTGTTTTGTTAGAAGAATCAATTATTTGAAGGATTATCAAAAATACGAACTTTTTCTCAACTCTAGTGTGTTGATCATTCAATAAGCATCCCAATTATCATAATCTTGCTCTCAAAATATACACATGACATTTCTCCTTGCTCTCACAAAGATAGGCATGAATTTTCAACCTAGATTCTACAATAATCTTGCAGGCCCTAAAGCTATAGAATATGACATCCCAATTACAATAGTGTTCACAAAAACTAAGCTCTAATTAAGGTGAACTTGTAAGATATCTTTGAAAAACCTTCAAGCTTGGATGATGGTTAAAATTGCTAAAATCATAATAAAAATGGCAAATATTTGCAATTTCCTTCAAATATCCAATCTAGAAATGCAAGTTAAAGTTTCTATTTCTAGTGCCAAAAACAACTTCCATTGAATGTCTTTTGATAACATCCAGTAAATTCAATTTTAAAAGTAAAATGAATTGTAAGAAATTTCAGAAAACCTTCAAAGTCAAGAGAATAAGGTTTAAAACCTTAAACTTAACAAACTTTTCAATTGTAAAAATGAACAATATACGTTCATATTTTTCTTTAGAACTTTGAGTTAAAGGTTTATTTCCTACCAAAATGTTTTTTGTATTCTTTGCCTTTAGTGTGTGCCTCTTCATTTTTGGTCTCATCCTGAATTCATACTTTTACACCCATTAGTGTTAGAGTAACAAATAAGGCATTTGTGGGTGTTGTGTGTGGGAAGCCAGGTTCGATTCCTAGTGACAAACTAACATATGAGCCTCGCCATGCCTGAGTTCATTTACTTGGCCTAGAGGGGCTCTCCCAAGAAAAGGCTACAGCCACATAGAAGTTTACACTTATGTGGACCTTGCATGTACAACACACAGATGCTCGATAGAATAGAATAAAGAAGGGAGTAAATGCTTAAAAATGCATTTCCAAAGAGAGAGATATATGATATTGTGTGTGTGTGTTGTAACTTACTCAAACTTGTTAGAGTCTATCTAATACTATGTTTTGTGATACTTTTGCACTTTTTGGAGTCCCACAAATTTAGGAGTACAAGGCAAGCATCTCAACCACACTTGCATTAGCTCTACTACATTGAACATATACCTAGGTCAATTGATCTAGGCGTGTCCTGACTCTATGGTCTACCCATGCAGGGCATTGTAAGGGTATTACAAATAAACTGCGAGACATGGCATCACATTAATTTCTTCATTAATTTGAAGAAGTAATAATGTTGGGTCTTTTTCCTGAATAGAAAGGTTTGCTTGAACAAGGCTCTTTGATTTCTTCAAAGACCTTAGACTAGTCACTACTATATAGTATAGTGAATTGCTGTCAGGCGATTGCTACTTGTTGATTGATGATTGGATCGGTGATCAGTGACTGCCCAACAAATTGAGTGCTGTTTCCAAGACTGTGATCGTCACGGGTCTGCAAATTTTGTAAAGGTGTAAGGCTCCACCAGATCGGCGGTTCTTTTTCTTTGACAGAAACCCACAGTCAAAGGAGGAAGAACAGGAAGAAGAAGAAGAAGAAGAAGACGAGGAGGAGGAGGAGGTGGAGGGGGCCCAATTTCCCACAATTTGACCAGGTATTCATCACAGTATCAGTGCTGCTTTCTGATATTTCGATGATCACCGTCTCTGCTCCTACAACCAGTTACCCTCCCCCTCCCCTTCCCCCTTTCCTCTGTAGCTTTTTGTCAATATGTGGCTTCCATTCAGTTTGTTGCATCTCCACATCTTGGCCTTCCTCCTCTTCTGTTTATCTGCTCGGTGTAGTGGCTACGACTCCACCATTGGCCTGGGTACTGCCTTCACTGCCCAATCCTCCAATGGGTCTCAACCCTTAGTTGTGCTCCAATCCCCATCTGGAGGATACATAGTCTCCTTGGACTGTGGCAATGCAACCCTTACAGTCAGCAACGAAATGGCTATGCAAGGCGCAACGCTGGTATGGGTGGCTAATTACTCAAACCGCACGAACCACACCCTGGGCGCAGAGAACATCAGTTGTACTCTGAAGCTTGGGGATGATGGGGACTTGCAGCTCCTCGTGACTAGTACAAAAGACCCGAACACTTCTCAGGTAGTTGTCTGGAGTACTCGTACAAAAGGAAAAGGTGTCCAGAGCTTGCAGATCCAGGATTCAGGCAATTTGGCACTCATCAACTCTACCAATGGCACAATATGGCAGACCTTTGATCACCCTACTAATGTTCTTCTAGAGAGCCAACAATTCAAACAAGGGATGTCTCTCATGGCTGCTGATGCTTCAGGATACCACTCAGGAGGATCCTATACCATGGTGCTTGAAGGTGGAGACCTGCGGCTTTATGCCATTTTAGATCCATCTGGAAAGAAGGCACTCTATTGGAGCCTAAAGAGCAGCATAGGCAATCAGATCCATGCAAACCTTAGCACTGTTCAGTATGCATCCCTTTACCAAGGAGGCCTTGGTCTTTTTGCAGCGGATTCTTCTCTTGTGCTTTCCACTACAACACAAAGGGTTCAAGCCTCTTATCCGCAGCAGCTGCTTGGCATCCTGACTGCAGATGGTAACTTTGCTGTCCAGCAGTTATATCAAGGTGTGTTCTGGATTGAAAATTATGCTGCATTGCAGACAGATTGTGAGAATCCAATGGCTTGTGGCACATATGGGATATGCAAGGCCAACAGCTCGCAGAATGCCAATGTGAATTGCACATGCCCTTCCTCCTTTTATGTTAATTCGTCTTATCCTGGCCATTATAGCTGCTTGCCTTCTCAAAGCTCTCATCAATGTGGGCATGATGTGGAACTTGTGCAGCTGTCTGGAACAGGTTTCACTTATTTCTCTAATCAATTTGCGAACTCTTCTAGCCTGCCCTTGGACCGCTGCAAACAAGATTGCATGCAGAACTGCTCGTGCCTTGCTGTTTTTTCTGATTTAAGCCTACCAAACTCATGCTATCTCATTTTCAATGATGTGCTAACCATCATGGAGACCTCAAACTTCAATCAGGTTGCATATTTGAAAGTTCTTTCCACTCCTAAAGACAAAACCACTGCACCTGTCTCATTTGTATCAGAGGCATCCACCCATGGGATCAACAAAATGGTCTTAGGAATATTAGTCGGTCTAGGCACTGCGTTTGTGGTCACCACAATAACATTGCTGGTATTTTGGGCCAAGCAAAGAACAGTAAACAGGAGTGAGAAAGCCTTTCTAAGAAGTTTACCAGGGCTGCCACCAAGGTTTTCCTACCATGATTTGCAGAAGGCTACCAATGGTTTTGCACAAGAAATAGGAAGGGGAGGATTTGGTTGTGTTTATGCAGGTATCATTAATGGAGACACTGAAGTAGCTGTAAAGCAGCTGGAAGGCACAGGACAAGGACACAAGCAGTTCGAGGCAGAGGTAGCAGCCATTGGCAGGATTGACCATTTAAATTTAGTTCGCCTTCAGGGATTTTGTATGGAAGGCAAGCATCGCCTGCTGGTATATCAGTACATGGAAGGTGGGTCTCTGGACAAGTACATATCAGGAGAATCTGGAATTATGCTTAATTGGCCAGAACGCTATGAGATCGCCGTGGGCATTGCGAGGGGTTTAGCATACCTCCATGAAGGGACTGATAGGAGAATAGTACACTGTGACTTAAAACCAGCTAACGTCCTTCTGGATTCCAAGAAGAGGGCTAAGATCTCTGACTTGGGTCTTTGTAAGATCATGTGCAAGGACCTACAGAGCCATCTAATTACCACAATGAGAGGTACCAGGGGTTATCTGGCACCTGAGTGGCTGTTGAACCTGCCTATAAATGAGAAAAGTGATGTGTATAGCTATGGAGTGTTGGTGTTTGAGCTTCTAACTGGCAAGAGCATTGACAGCATGGATTCAAGTGTGGATTTACAGGAATGGATCAGTGCTTTAGATAGGAGTGATTATAGGAAAGAAGTGTTGGATAAAAGGCTGGCTGATACTGCTCCAGAGCAAGAGCTATTTAGGCTTGTGCAAATAGTAATTCGATCCACTCAAGAGATCCCTTCTTTGAGGCCTAAAATGAGCTCTGTGGTCAAATTGCTTGAAGGTATGGATGAGGATACCCTTTAGTGGTGCAGAGACTTTTGTGTAATTACTGAACATGACTGCACTCCAGATCAGGATGAAGAATGCATGGCTCAATTGAGCTCACAGTTTTGAGTTTTAACTAACCTAGAGTAGTCCTATCAGAAGGAATATAGATGCTAAAGCCTTTCTCATTCCCCTTGCAGAAGGTGGTGTGTTATTCTCTTAGTTTCCCCTGTGACAAGTTAATTCCACTTGTGAACTTTTTACTTGGCTGTAAAGCTTCCTGAGATTTAAAACTGGTTGAGTGTGCAATACGTAAGTGCATGGATGCACACGCGTGTGTGCATGCATGCACACAGAGATCATATGTATGTACTAACCAAACCTAACAACTAATTGGATTTCCTCCCAAGGGTCATGGCCATACACTCCTCTGGCCATTGACACAAGAAGGTACTTGTCCTACTTCACCATGACTCTTGATTCAAACACTGAAATGCTCAGATCATTGATGTGAGATGGTTCACCTTGTGCTTAAGAGCTATTGAATACAACCTATGGCCTCAATCGTATGATTAATCATGATGTAGAAATAATATCTACTCTACAAGGGGATATTATTTCTACAAGAAAACAAAAGAAAACATTGCAAAAACGTCCTACAATCGTATCTCTTCATATAGGTTTGAAGCACACTTTTGAAATGCCTTGTATGGAAGAATCTATGTGTGTGTGTGTGTGTGTGTGTGTGTGTGTGTGTGTGTGTGTGTGTGTGTGTTCATAGATTTGTTTGTGCAACTTAGTTTGTGGACATATAGAGTGCACAAACAAATGCTGCACAAATTGGACTAGTTGCCAATTGGGCAGCCACACAAGTGTCTAGGCTATGGAAGAAAGGGCAATGGTGGTTTGCTTATTATTACTTTATGAAAGAGAGATGCAAAATATGAGCATATGTAAGTGCTAATAAAATGTTCCCCATTAGAACCTACACATCTTTTCAAAGTAAGCTCCTCTACACACCTAATCTAGGGTACTCATATATGATGTGTTCGATCTATCTAGTTTGTGGACTTATCATGGTACTAAATGTCAGATGAAATGCATTGCTTTGTATGGCCATGAAAATCCTCACAAATATTAGTAGTCGAGCTCTTAGAGTCACACCTCACGTAAATCCTAACTACCACTTTTGGGCTACTATCAAATGCAACACCTTTGAGTAGTGGATCGTTGCTCTCTATGAGTACATGAGGCTCAATTTAACTAATCTCCTCTAGCTCCATGTAGATGTCTCTAAATTGTTGAGATGACAAGCTCAACACATGCATACATTGATGATGGACCGCCTGGTTAGATGGGTCCACACGTCTACACTTAGCACGTCGGTGGTCGTTATGACTCTCACATGGCCACTGACTCATTACTTATTATATTCAAGTTATTACACCTATTTACAGCTGGCATAGTTATAGCGCCAGTCGACTAGTGTAGTCGGTTATGCATTGTTTGACTTAGTAAGGCCACTTTCCTTTATGTTGTATCTTATCTATACTTTGTGTACATTATAAAGTGTGTGAAAGAATAAGAAGAAACCAATAAGAAAACGTTTTGGCATCCATCTCTCTTCTTGTCTCTTGAGTAAGCTTCTCCTTGTGTATTCTGTGTGTGTTCAGCGCAGCATCTTGAGCAAGTCCCCCCACCACGCGATTCTTGACATAAATATAGTGTCCTGCACATTTTTAATTATGGACAATTGAGGACACTTTTAACTATGGACCTTGTTAACTTAAGATTATTAGTTTGGATCATGCTAGGCATTGGTTCTATTCATGGTGCTTTCTTAAGGTGAGTTGTATATAATGTCAAGGCTTCATGAAGAGGCTTACATAGAGGTAAAAGAGAATATAGAGATAGAGATAGAGGTAAGGAAGGGAAAGAAGAGGAAGAGAGGTATAGGTTAAAGCAAAAAAAAAAAGTACAATAAGTTACATTTTTAAAGCTCTAATGGATCGTATGTATTAAATCAAACTAGATGGATCATACTATATGGATATATGTTAATGGATCTGAATGGATGGATCCATTTGCGGATGAAATGCAATTATGACTTAATCCCACAAGAAAAGATGTAGGTGCTTTGTATATATTAAACAGCTCACAAAATTTCATACCAAAGAACAAAGCACATATACAAAAAGAAGAATCTCTTGTAGCTTTTATAACCAGAGAATATAACATCACAAATTTTATCGCCAACTTAATCTAATACATGGTGTTTTCTTTCAAGAATGATGGTGTAGTGCACGCTATCCTAAAAATGCAACTTATTCACTCTAATGTTTGTGGTTCCATGAGGGCACATGCACTTGGGAATCATCTTTATTTTGTCACCTTTATTGATGACTACTCTCAATATACATGGGGGTATGGGCTAAAAGCAAAATTTGATGTGTTTATGCTTTTTAAATATCTTGTTGCAAAGCTTAAGGCTAAAGCTAGCTTGAAAGTACAAACACTTCGCACAAAAAGAGGGGGGGGAGTACATATTTCATGCTTTTGAGACATATTTGCTTGACAATGATATTATACATCAAGCCACTATTAGAATGATACTTCAACAAAATGGTGTTATTGAAAGAAAAAATCTAACACTTATGGAGATGACTCATTGTATGTTGAAAAGCAAGAGACTACCTCATAAGTTTTGGCTAGAAGGCCTTCAATGCGTGAATCATGTTGTAAATCATGCACCCACTAAGACACTAAAGACAATTATACTATTCGAAGCTTGGCAGGACAATAAACCCAAAGTTGATTGCTTTCAAGTGTTTGGATGCATAGCCTATGCACATGTTTCCAAGAAGCTTCATGGAAAGCTTGATAACAAGGCTGTAAAATGCATATTTATTGGCTACAATTCTAAAAGAAAGGGCTATTGCTTGTATGATCCACTCATGAATGAAGTTTTTGTCAATAGGAATGTCATATTTGCTAAAAATGTTCCATTTTCACATGATCAATTTCAAATGCCAACCACCCATGACATTGATAATGTCATTGAGGGTCTTTTGCCACTTTCTTTGGAGCCTGTGCCTATTGTAAATGGTTAGACGGACATCATACACATAACTATTATTGCACCACATGCTCGTGAACAACAGGGTTATGATGATGGTTTGCCTCACGTAGTGGAAGATGTTGTACAGTTAAAATGGTTGTTGTAAATGCAACCAAAACATGCCCTAGATCATTGTTACGCACTACACTCTCTAGGAGAGTAGGATGGATGCTCCCTTACCTCATTGCACTAGCAGGATTGCTAGCAATGCAACACGTGATGTAGGAGGACCCATTTGGTTAATTTTATGGATGTAGATGATTATGATGAGCATGTGTTTATGAGTTCGCTGCTAGATTGTGATGAACATACTAGATGAAGCTTAGCAATATGTACATTGGATGCAAGCCATGCAGGAAGAGTTAGACTCTATTGCCACTCACTCTACATGGAATCTTGTGGATTTACCACCTAGTAAGAAGGCCATTGGCACTAAATGGATTTTTTAACTCAAATACAAGGCTGATAGCACTATTGATAGGTACAAAGCACAGTTGGTAGCAAAAGGCTATATGCAAAAAAAGGGTATAGATTATAAGGAAACCTTTGCTCCTACATCTCATATGAGTACAATGAAATGTATTGTTACTATGGCTATAAATTATGGTTGGAAAGTATATCAATTGGACATTAAGATAGCATTTTTAAATGGAAATTTATATGAGGATATTTATGTATCACAACCTCTAGGATTTGTCATTAAGAAAAAAGATCACATGGTTTGTAAGTTGCATAAGGCTTTTTATGGTCTCACGCAAGCTCCTCCTACATGATACTCTAAAATCGATGCTTATTTGGCCATCAAAGGGTTCAAAAATAGTCCGATTGCTCCCAGTCTAGGCTAAAGGGGCCAATAGACTATCATCTAAATCTTCCATTATACCTTTTTTTTCCAAGTGACTTTCATAAGTATTTTTTAATTGTCAAACTATTTATATTATATAGAGATCAAAGAAAAAATATTAGGACATTTTGATATTTTTATCACATAGCCTTAGTTATAAACAAAGGCTTCATCAAAGAGTGACAATGAGTGACCAATAGAGTGACACTCAAGGTTGCATTGCTTTAGTGCTTTACAAAATCTTAAAAATTTTAAAAAAAATTGCATGGCTTAATTGTTTGACTTGCATGAAGCTCATCTGTATTTTTAAAAAATTTATATTATCATAATGTTAATCGACTAAAAAGGCTACATCCTTTTTGCAAAATTGTCACTCAATTGGGATGGGGTGCATTTTCTATTTGGGAGGCATCACTTTATTGGTCCCTTTACCCTATACATCAAGAATGAAGGGGAGGGACTTGCTGATTATCATTCTTTATGTGGATGACATGTTGCTCGTCGGATCTAAAGATGAAATTTTTACAGATTTCAAGGTTGAATTGAAACGTGCATTTGCTATGTCAAATATGGGCTGCCTATACTACTATTTAGGGATTCATTTTCCAAAATCAGCATGGCATCATGTCACAATCACAGTCATAGTATGTGGACAAAATTTTGCATATGTTTAACATGCAAGTTTGCAAGCCTATGTGCACTCCCATGGAGCCAGTTGTCCATGCATGATGGTGGAGAGATGTCTAATGTTGCAATTCACAACTAGGTTGTTGGTTGTCTTACTTATCTTTGCAATGCATGCCCTAACATTCGGTATACATTATCTCAAGTGAACATGTATATGCACAACCCATGGACCATACATTGGTAAGCTATTAAGTGGAACTTTAGATATTTGCAAGGTACTCATTCATATGCATTATTATTTCCTAAGTGGGGGAGAGACTTGCATTTGCGTGGTGATGCAAACACTAAGTAGTCTAGTAGTGGACTTTATTTCTTTTTGGGCCACTCATGCATTTCATGACTAAGTAAGAAACAGTCTATAGTGGCTACCTTGTCTTGTGAGGCTGAGTAAAAGGCAACCTTCATGACAACAGTGGAATGTGTATGGTTGTGCAAATTGTTGGCTAATCTAGATTTATCATTGGAGGGTCCTACACCCATTCTTTTTGACAATGAGAGTACTTTTGTAGTAGCATGAGCTCATGTATTTCATGCTTGCATGAAACACATTGAGGTGCATTACCATTATGTTAGAGAGAGATGCTATGCAGGAGAGATCAACTTGATGTGTATACCCACACACAAAAATGTTGCAAACATTTTCACCAAAGCATTACCATGTGAGAAGTTTGAGGCTTTTTTCTTTTGGTGATTGATCATCCTTATACTTCATCACATTGGCATTGTGGGGTGGTGTTACAATTTGCCAATTTTGGCCGATGCCCATGTAATTCATGTGGCATGGACACTTTACGAAGTGTCAAGTCTGTGTGTGTGTGCCTAGTGTCCTTTGACATTAAAGTAGTGACACTAGGGACTAGAGTAAGTTAGCCTAACTCTAGTTAGTTGGTGGAAGGATGGTTAGCTCTTGACCTAACTTAAAGTTGTACTTTCACTCTATCTTTCAATTCAACAAGTACACTCTACTCTATTGCTTTAGCTCACTCATTGTCACTATCTCTCATTTTTTTCTCCTCTCCATAACTAACACCACACTATCCAAAAGTATAGTGCCTAGGAATATATACTTTCCTCCACAAACAAGGCAACAATCTTAACAATGAATCTACAACATAGCACCGCAAAGTCTTCAGTCTATGAGTATCAGTAATAAGGCCTTTGACATGAACTCCACCATCTACTCCCGTGTGATTGCCTCTCATCCAACATGTCTCATCAACCATTGTAAAGCAAATACACATTCAAAAAATGGCACCTCCTCTACCAATATTCATATCATTATGGCTTGATTTGGCCTTGGCATCCATGGTGCCACCATTACATGCTACACAGAAAATCTACAAACATGCCATATCTAAAAACATAAGCTTTTTTATCTTATAATCTTAAAGATCAAATGCATAAACCAAAATCTCCCCAATATCTTATCATATGCCTCTTTCCATTCACGATGTTTTAACCATCATCCGCATAAAATCGAGGACTCCATGTCTCATACATTGTTTCCATGATCATCTTGGCTCTATTTTCACAAGCACGTGCATCAAAGACCTTGTTCTCACCCATCATGATTAATACCAAAACTCTTGTAGAGAGAATGGCACTAAATCCTCCCATCTCATGTCTAAAATGGGCATAAGATTTCACATGGCTTTAGATAGCATCCTTATGCTATCAACTCCAGCTTCATGATAATACAGATGTTCCCCAAAACACAAGATATAAAAAATTCCAAGTCTTGCATCATCATAGTACTATCTAAAATAAAAACGCTAAGATATATGCTCATGATTCAAGGAAAACCCTATTAACCATGGGAAAAGCCCTTGGAACACTATCCTATTGAGAGTACAAGGAACTAATTGCCAAACCATCCAAATATTATGGTTTAAGAGGTGGGCATTTTGTCTTGTCCAATAGGAAAATAAGATGTTGACATCTATCGAAGGTGAATCTTCTCTCTCTAAATCTTGGGGTTTTGATTTAAAAAAGGGGCTGGGGCATTTTAAAAAAGGGGTGAATGAGTGATTTGTACCCTCATACAAAACCCTCCTTATTTTGGTGGACCTTTAATTTTGCTCTTTTTCCTTTCATAAACTTTGACCTAAAAACTTAGTACAAACTTCTTTCCCTCTCTTTTCTATTTTGGAAAATCTTCCTTTTGTTAGAGCTTTGTATGAAGAGAAATTAGGGTTCAACACTTCTCTTCTACTTGCAACAATAGATTCTAGGTAAACATAGGTGATCACATCTCTCTCTCTCTCTCTCTCTCTCTCTCTCTCTCTCTCTCTATATATATATATATATATATATATATATATATATATATATATATATATATATATATATATATATATATATATATATATATTGGTTTTCACTAGAATTTGATATCAATTTTAAGATAAATGAGTATTTTTGCAAATAAGAGCATACTTCTCTCCCTTATGTGACTATCCCACCAATTCTTGGTTGATTTAGATCTTTGTGCTAATGGGAATTGATGTTTTTAAGAGCTCAATCTCTATTTCCTCTTCTCTGTCACCTTTTAATTAGGTTTTAATATTTCATCTCTAAGAGAAATGAGATTTTTGAGCAATAATTATAACTTTGGAATTTATTCTTCTTACAACAATCAATTGTGGCGACCAAACCTTAAGGAGGAATCGGAGAAAGTGAGGAGGGAATAAAGATAGGACGGAGCAGGGTGCATAGGTTTTTCCTCAAGACCTCAGTCTTGTTCCATTGATGAGACACATTCCAACCCTAAATGCAACCTATTATGAAGTAGCATAGAAGTAAGAGGCAGAGATGCATGCATGTTCAAACGCTTGCTAAATGTTCTCATTTTTATGATACTTCTTTACATATCTTTCAACCAATTTGATTGCATCGAATAAGTAGAAGGCTTTTGAGCCAATACATCAACCAACAAGCTAGGCTCTAACCCATAGATGTACTTGTGTAATTTTGTATCATGACTAACACGCTCAACATACATGGTCACGTTCATAAACTGATTTGTATACTCCCTCACTATGAGATTGCATTAGTCAATCTTATACCATCATCGTGCCAACATCTCTTTTTCCACCGAGGATACAAAGACTTGAATGATATGTATATTAAAGTCTTCCCAATTGATGAGTTGATGATTCTCACAGTTGAAGTAGCACCACTATGTGTGGGCAAATCCCTCTAGATGGAGAGAGGCAAAGAGAATTTTTTTTATCATCAGTGCATGGGTAAATATTAAAGTATGACTCCAATTTAGAGGTCCATTCTTCCAAGCCTAAAGGGGATGGTGATTGCCCCTTATACTTGGTAAGAATGATCTTGTCACAGAGATCATTGGGGCCTTACTATCCATGATAACCTCGTTGTTCATGTATACCATGTTGCCCATACATACCATGCTATCCATACATGCCATGTTGCGTATTTAACCCATGCTACCCCTGAGTGCCATGCTATCCATTGTTGCCATTTTGGCCATTAATAGCATGCTATCCATTATTGGATTGAGCCATATAAGTGCCATTAGGGCTCCTAGGGAGAGTGCGGGAGTTTCTATGCATGGTGGGAAGGAGTCTCACGTGGAGGTTGGTTGCATGGATGATGGGAGAGCTCAAGAGAGGCTCGTCATGAATGTGAGAGGGCTCGCCAACCTCATATGTGGAAGTAAGGGGAACGCCATTAGCTCCAAGAATACCCTTTGGACCATGAAGCGGTACCAATGGTGGAGGCCATCGTGATTCACACTTGGACGTGTTTGCCTTATCTTGTGCCAAGGTCATGGCTAACTAGGCTACAAGAGTGGTGAGGTGCTCTAAGGTATATTGAGTCTGAGAGTTGGATAGGGCCAGTTTCTCAATCGCAATACCAATTTTTTTATAGCATCTAAGGATTATTAGCAACTAAGTCATTGTGTCTTTTCATGTGACAAAGCTCATGCTGACAAAGGGTGTGATTGAGCATACTATAGGGGTCCACATTGGGCACCTCCTCATGCATGTCACCATTACTATCTTGTGCCAATCTAGGTTTCTCATTCATTAGGGCCTTGGAGTCTCTAATATCCCTTTGGATCTCATCACGGGCCTTGCCCTTGCCTTTCTGGCCTGCCATGGAAGTGCAGTTCACAGGACCCACTATCAATAAAACGGGTGTAACTTCTAGTGGGGAACTTTGATTGATTAGATTCTTTAATTCAAATCAAAGGGGCAAAACCCTCTTTGAGAGGATCTATTAATACTTGTGATATAAAATTATCAAATAATTCTACAATTGAATTTCTATGCCTGTCCTAGAGCACCGTCCACGATGACCTCAGTGCATAAAAATGGCCATATCTTTTACATCATAACTTTGATTGGGGAGATTTTTTATTCAAATCAAGGGGAACAATGCCGTCTTTGAGATGAGCTATAGGTTTCCCTCCTAGATTCAATACATATATTTTTATATCAAGCTTTCTATGACTATCTCTGAATTCCTCGAACTAAAACACTCTTGTCTTGGTCCAAATTCACACTATATGAGTGGCTCAAGGATTGAGGAGCCTAAACATCATGGTAACCAAAATACATAGCATACTGAGCATTATCCCAAGCACATTTAAATATAAATTTTCTTTGCCAATAGTTTGTATGGAAGCCTCAATGCTATACATCTTGCATTGCTTGCATACATGTCAAGTGCCATACATGGGTATTGTGGTCAATGAGGAATGTCCCTCATATCAAGTGTAATCATCACAAATGGGGGGATCAAGGAGTGTACCTACACTTTCATACACATATCATGCTATAAATCACCAATAGGTGGGAAAAGGGAGGGTCACCTATCTTTGCAGTTTACCACCTCACCTAGCATTGACCTTTTTCCTCAGTCACAGTATCCATGGAAAACATTTTAAATTACTCAACTAGCATGAGATGCATGTGGGAAAATAACATTGGGCCTTTTCATGAAATGCAATAATTGTTGGATAAGAGCTTGGGACAAGAGCTTGAATGGAGGGGAGGGATTAAAAAAACCAGTGACTCACTAGCTGCCACTTATCCTTTTACAATGGCTTATTACTTTCTTGGGATCCAATTAGGACACACATGACAAGGGAAGAGTTAGGGTAAGAATTAACCAATTGGGTAGAGTTACCATTCTCTTAAGTGAAATTCTAATGTAATGCGGAGACCAAGCAAGCAAACTATCGATTCAATTGGACAACATGCATTATAAGACAATAGGCAACCCATAATCTCTCTAACAAGATGATAAAGCCCAACAAATGGACTAAATGAGAGATTAAGTTCTAATCAGCATACCTTCTCGATTATTGGATTAGATGAATGAGACTCGATTGATCAATGAAGCTTGAATCCTCCATCACTTCAACTCGAGGAAGCAAGACACCTTCAATGGGTTGTAATCTTCAAGTAATTGATACATGCACTGATGGTGGAATCTCCCAGGTTGCTCTTCAAGAGTTGAAAGCTTTATTGTGGAGCTTTCATGGCTTCCCATAAGAAACCTTTGCATGATGAGCTCCATGTCTTTAATCTTGATCAGTGTGGCCAAGAGTGGTTGAAGAAGCTCATGAGGGCTGATAGTTTTGGGGTTATGGGACACATGAGAGCTTGGGTTGAGTGGCTATGGCTACCCTTCTTGTTATCCACAACAGGATGCTTCAAACATGTGAAGAATTGCCAAGAATGGGGGATAGGGAGGTTAAAGAAGGCCTAGGAGATGCCATTTGAACTTGGGAAGCCAAGTTGGTGATTTAGTAAGTGGGGGAGGAGTAGCAAGATCAAGAAGAAGGCGACAAAAAATGCAACACAAATTGCAAGTTGTTTCCTAGGGGATAGCTTGGGCAACAACATGTGACAATGGTGCTTGGTTTGGTCTTGGGGAAGAGAGGGAGGCTCCTCCAATCTCAATTGGTGATATTGGGGGCTACTCTAGAGAAGAAATGGGGTTTTTTCTATTGAGTAGCTATGGCAGCTTGCATAAGTAGAGAGAAAGAGAGAAGGTCTAAAGCATAAAGTAAATGGGGTTTTCTTCCTTCTCTAGCTTCTAAAACTCCAAATTTGTCATGTAACCCCTAAAAGTCTCATAGGAAAGAGTGACAACTTGGTAAACTAACCATTTTACCTCAAGATGTTTCAAAAGATCCATCCATAGCTCTTGCTTGTCTTCAAGAAAGTTGCCACTAACTATAATACTTATTGCTATACTTGTATCTATTGTTAGAGTAATTAGGGTTTCTACATTTGAAAAGGAAGCTAGACTAGGAAAAGGGAAAGGGAGAAAGGACCAAAGCTTGATGCTCTAATGCTAATTGTAAAGAAGAGGAGCTGAGACAATAGGGAGAATGGAGTGAAGAAAGAGAGAGAGGAAGAAGAAGAGTGAGAAAGACTAGGAAAGGAGAGAGAAAGAAAAGAAAAGAGAGAGAGAGAGGGAGGGAGGAAGCCATTGAAGCTGAAGTAGAAGGTAAGTTCTTGATTATACATGGATGCCCTAATCTAGGTCTCTTACACATTTTATATTTTGGTCAATGTGACTAGATATCTAACCCTTAGTTTCTGTGCGTCTCACGCATTACATGGAACATGATTGAATGCCCTAAAGATAGACCTCATGGAGGGGGTAACATGTTGCAAGTGGAGAAAGATACTTGGGATGACCTATGCAAGAGACATGAGCTAAGGGACCTTGCTCTCTTAATAATGGATCAAGAGCCTCTCGCCTTTATGTGGCACAGCAAACACACAAGAGACACATGGTAGAGGCCAAATTTTTCAATAGAATATATGCTAACCAGGGTGCATGGTGGATCTGTGGAGGCCTCAAGGTTCATGCCATCTCTCAGGTGATAGACTCTGATCACATGGCATTACTGTCCTCTTTATAAGAATGGTATCCACTACAAGAATTGAGCACAGTGCCGCCCCCCCCCCCCCCCCCCATTTTGATTCAATAGGGCTTCAACACATCCTTCCTTAAGGATGCTTTCTTTGTTGGTAGATTGAATGAGGCATGGAGAAAGGATAGGGATCATAACATTAGCCTGAGATGCATGTGGAAAACATGTCTTGATGTGATTATAAGGGTTGCCAAGACCCGTGGGGATAAGCAAGCAACAAATAGAAGATATAATAGAAAATTTGCATTTGATTTCAGACTGGTGGTCATTAAAGTTGCTACCTCCTATTCCCAAGACTTGACCCTACATCATCTTACTGTAGATGTGGAACTTTTCATGTAGAAGCAAGAGGAGTCAAGTGTACAAGCTACTCGTATTCAATTAAGGGCTAAATGGGAGTTATTGGCAGATGCTCCCAATAAGTTTTTCCTTGATGTTGTATTGGCTAAGCATAGAAAGGAGTTGATTCACTTTGTTGAGGATGAAGATTAAAGAAGATATTGATGTCAGGAGGCATATTCCACCGTGGATTCCGTGAGGTTTTTCGATGGATTTCGTAAAACTATTTATTGTCGGGGCTCATACACAAGGAGGATTTCTTGTGCGAGAAGTTGATGGGGATGCCTATCCTTTTTAGGTGTGAAATTAATTTAATGTGCATGTGGGTGATTCCACAACATGTAATTCCGTAAAACACATATTAAATTAATGGACGTTTACGACTTTAGAGTGTGCACTTGAATTAAATTAAGGTTAGAACAGAGTTCCAACCTATTTAATTATTTTGTAGCTGAAGACTGCTAGGTATTCACTTTTGTTGGGTTTTATTTAATTATTTTCTAACAATTGTGAATGCTTCAATTGATGTGTAGAGTAGGTGGCGATGGCATTGGTTAGCACCGGGTGATGGCATGAATCCAAATGCCTAGAAAAATTATTATTTTTTATGGGTGCGTGCCTTATTACTAAAGGCATGGCACCAATATTTATTTAAGCGCGCTTATTTATTAAAGCGCTTAACAAAACATTTATTATCTTATATGCGCATAGGCACTCAACTAAATACTTCACTATTTGATATTTGTATTTGGGCACAGCCCCGACTTTTGGACACCCAAATGCCTTACTTTATATTTGGGCAAACGCAAATGTAAAAAAGTAAAAGCATGCTATTTGTAAAGTGGGCTATTTTTTAGCTTAAAGATAAATAAATCTATAAATACGTGCCTTGTGAAGTGCTCACACAAGGCATGGGGGGAGATCGCACCCAATGTGTCTCTTTTGTCTCATGCCGTGCAAATCTGCTTTTGCTTTGTACTTGAAATTATGAAAGTTTGTAGAGTTCTTTGTCCTTGGGGACCTTCTAGCATTCACTACACATGCGTACATCAACCGGTCTATGCATCAGTGGTATCAGAGTGGAGCTAAGATAAAGAGCTTCCAATCACTTGCCATCTTGCACGAAGGCGAAGCTCCTGGAATGAACGAGCTCTACAAGCTATCTCGCAATGAACTGACAACACAGGCATGTTCTTGGCAGTGAAGAAGACCTCTATTGTACTCTCTAATCGTGAATGACCTCTCGCATCAGGCGGAGGACCGCTCAGAAAGCCTCTTCTACAAGTCATTTTTCTCACAGAGAAAGCAATTTATGTTAATGCAATGTTAAGCTTATTGTTTAAGCTTAGAGAGAGCTTAAACTCTAATTTATCAAATTAGTAATTTGGCATGTACTCACTATTGGTGATTCCAACAAACGTATACTGTCAACCTGTGCTGATTTCGTCAAATTACTTAAGCTTTTAAAAAGCTTAAGCTATTAAGCTTAACTCAAGCTTAAAGCTTAATCATCAACACTTTACATAGAAGGTGTTCATATTGCATTACTCTCGAACTGGTTTTGCAGTTTCAATAAGCCCTTGTTCCCACCTGCAACTTGGCTGAACAAATTTACAACAAGTCGACTGTCACGTGCAGTCTATGCGGAAGACTGCTTTGCTTGGAAGAAGATCGTTTTCAATTGCTATACCTAAGAAAATTAAGATTGTAAAAGCAAAAGTATACTAATAAACAAAGCCAGTTCGAGGTGATCTTATTCACATGTGACTAGAGGACAAGCGACGAATCTTCAATCAAAAATCAGGATGTCGGATCATAGCATGGACAATTTCATGGGTGAAGGCAATTTGCCAAAGCTGACTATGGAACAAAAATTGGATCTAATCATGATGCAGCTTCAAGAAGAGCGAAGGGAACGTCAAAACTTACAAGCACAATTGGCTGCACTTCAACAATCCATTGTCGAGTAAGACGGAGCGCAACTTAAAGATGTCATTCGATGTACTATTGATGCAATGCTCAATGCACAGGCTCTTAGGAAAGAGGCCAAGATAAGTGTTAACCCTCAGGCGAACAAGGTGGAAAATCTAGAAAAGCTAAAGTAGAAGACAAAGGCCAAGGCAAAGTGAAACGGAAGACAAAGGCGCGCCAAGAAAAATCTAGAAACACAAGAAGAGCAGAAAAGTCCTAAATAAGGGAACAAGGCGCACAAGGAAAAGCACAAATCAATACTTTTGTAAAAGAGCGCAAGCGCATCCTGGTTTAATTCAAGGAGTGCCGGGCTCTCACCCGTACAATTTGTAAATGTAGACGGGCGGTGGAAAGGAAGCTAGGAAGATAAAAGGCCAATGGGAAAAAGGGCCTAGGCCATGGACGGCCATGTAAAAAAGGGGATAAGGGGATGACCGCCCAAAAGGGATTTAGGGTTTTGTATATAAAGTTGAAAAGTGAATGAGAAGCTCATTCTTGTGTGTGGCCAAAAGTGGCTCTCCTCTTCTTCTTCTTCTTCTTCTTCTTCTTGCTTGCTTGAGCTTGTGCTTGAGAGAGTGAGTGTGAGAGTGTGAGAGAGTGAGTGTGTGAGGGTGAGGGACCGAAGAGGAGAAGCTCTCCATCTTCTCCTCTCTTCTTCTCTTCTCTTCTCTTCTCTTCTCTTCTCTTGCTCGCAGCAATGGAGCTTGGAGCATCGAGCTTGCTTGAAGCTAGCACTTGGATCGTGGAGCTACCCGAGTGCGCGGGAGAGTAGGTAACTCGATCGGCATGGAGGTAAGCTCACTACACCCGTAGATATGGATGGCGCATCGGCTATGTGAGAGGTAGCCATTAGTGCTTGGCTTGGAACACTTGAAACAATAAGCGTTCCGTGGGTCTTGGCGGTTGAGCGAAAGCTCCCACATTTTGGTTTCATTGTCGGGACCAACGGATTCAAGCCTTGAGTGCTTGCGCACTTCGAATCGAGCATTGAAGTAGGGTTTTCCCTGAACCAGTGCTTGAGGTAGATGGGTAGGAAGCGAGGGAGTTTGAAGAGGTATTCGATCTCCTTAGCAAGTAGGTTTTTGTTGTTTTGGCCTTGGGAAAGCATGATGGAGTAGTGTAGGTATTTTTCTTATAATTTTTTCTTACATTTAGGAAGGATAGGAGCAAGACATTAGAGCAAACAGTAGGGTTTTCTATTGCTGTATAACAGGCTGAAACAGGGAAATAGAGGCACAGATTCAGATTTCTGGCTAGAAGAGTATGAGGGACTAACTTCTGAGGTCACAGCAGGTTGGGATGGGGCAATAAGAGGCCCAGGGAACCAAGGAACACCACATTTGACATTCTGCCTTCTGAGAAGAGAATGAGCTTGAGAGCCAGGGAGAGAGAGAGAGAGAGAGAGAGAGAGAGAGCAACGGGGAGACTGTTGAAGTGCTGGTCGATTCGAGCACCACATCGATTCCAAGTATGCCAGGTGGTTCCCTCTATTGCTTTGCATCTATTTGGACGGCACGGCACTATTCGGTGGAGTAGACGTTAACCTAGAGGCATTGCGCGCAACTCGCGGGCCGTCGTCCGCGCCGTCAGACCAGTTCGTCCAAGTCCCACAATAGGATTGCTCGATCTCTGGAGTCAGACCGTCCGACTCCGAAAATCGGACTACTTCAAAAATCAGACCACTTTTTCGATCCGATTCCCAGAATCGAATCTGTCCCAGAATCGGACCAGTCCCAAAATTGAACCACCTTTGCCTATCTGATCGGACACTCGACCATCCGATTTTGAAAATCAGACACTCAGACCCTGGAAATCGGACACAAGGAATCGGACCAGTCAGAAACAGACGCCTGTCAAAATCGACGTCCGATTCCAGAAATCGGATGTGACCGAAATCGGACCACTGGGCCTATCGGACCAACCCAAAATTGGACGTCCGATTTTGATAATGGGACTCCTAAAAATCGAACATCTGAGAATCGGACAGAAAACTATCAAAATCGGACAGGCATCTAGAACACAAATTTTGACGCATCTAAACCCCGAGATTGACTCCAAAGGCTACATAGAGCTAAAGGCACATCACAGATCCATCACTGGCTGAAATTTAGAGCAAGTAGTTCAAAATTTGGCTATAAACGGCCCCCTCTGCACCTCCCCCAAGTAGGTTGGAGAGAAAACGTGCATTGTGGCAAGTCCTTCGGACTAGGCCCTAGTGTAGTAATGGCTCTACACAAGCATAGATCTTCACTTACAAAGCAACAAACAAAAGCCCACACCCAAACAAAGACAAAAAGAGACCCTAGAACCTCAACAAGCCAATCTAGCCATCAAGGGCAAAAAGGCCACGCCACGAGAACACAAAGACATTGTGTTCAGGCCGTGTCTAGTCAGAGCAAAATGCAACATCAGCAAGCTACAGATGCAAAGATGACTAGACACTCTTGACGAGAGATGTACCTTGAGCAGCACTGCACAGATGACTTAAGACATCGGTGGAGAATCCACATCTGGTCGTGCAGTTGGGGACTCAAGTGCATTTGTCAGAAGGCTTAAATTTACAAGGACTCGGAAGACGAAGACATAGTACCACCTGCTTATCTTAGGGTCAAACTCACTGCGAAAAGAGAGCATACTATCGACGCTCTGATTGATGAAGGAGCATATTTTAATATTTTGACCTATGAATCATGGACCCTACTAGGCCAACCAGAGCTCACACCAACTAATGCAACTCTTAGCCCTTACAGGGGATACTCACAAGCACTCATAGGAAAGTGCAAAATCCTTGCGACAATTGAAACTGAAACCTTGCCTATCCTATTTCATGTTCCTCCAAATAGTGCTAATTACGGGAAGGAAACCCTCCTTGGAAGACCCTTCAAAAGGGCGACCAAGTGTGAGGCCGAATATGTAGCACAGAGAGGATACACCTGATACTACTGAGTGAGGATAGTCACAACCTTTAGCAAGGGTGACCTCATCAAACCTCGAGGGAAAGGCAAAGAGGGTGCTAAACATAACAGTCAAGCCTGCTAACGAGAGTAAGGACTTGTTGGAAGAGTTGATACAAGCACAAGTCAAACAACGAGAACCAGTGAGTGAAGCCATGCCTGCAACAAGAAGGTCAAGAGACAAGGCCAAGGACGGGCTTTGGACTTACAAATATCATAGAAGACCCCAAAAGAAGCCCAAGCCTTATAAACGAAGGCATTGATGGAGGGTCAGCACAACACCGCGATGGATATCCAAAGCATGCTATGTGCTCAAGGGTATTACGCACGTAACCAATGGATTTGGGTGCCAAAACCCCCTGATAAACCTCCTCTGTCTATTGAAGGCCAGATCGTATCAAGAGCAAATAAGCTTAGGAGGAGATCTAAAAGAAAAACCAAGTCTCGAGTCAAAAACATTGGAGTGACCGAGCCCCTCACGGTTGAAATCAAGAAACCAAACGGGACCAATCAAAGGGTAGATGCTCAGTCTAGCATGCTTGCCAAGCAGACATCAGATGTAATCGTTGAGGATATGCAAAAGCCACTAGTGCCCAAGGAGCCTTTGATTTCCCAAGAGGATAGCAAGCATCATAGGCACAACATTGTTTATGGCAAGGTTAAATGCTCAAAAAAGTAAATGGTAAAATCATCTAACAACCATGAGCAAATCTTCCAGCCAGTGTCGGAGCCACTTAAGAGTCCCAAGTCTCCTACACCCTCTTTTTCCAAACAAACACAAGAAGCACAACAGTGGTCGTCAAGGGCAGCTGCTCACTCCCAATCTCTATCTCCATCTAAGCTTCCAAATGTCCAAGAGGTGAGACATGACACTAGTCGTAGCTCTCGGTCTAAGGATATGCCTATGCAACCTATTGTGACTAGCTTAATTCATGCTGGATTTACACAGGGGAATGCTCAAAGGGCAACAAAAGACACAACCACTTCCGATCGCCCTAGGGATGATACTGCAATCCACCAAGAGTAGCCAACCCACTGGACTAGTCGCTACTACTTCTGATCAGGGATCACAGTAGTCATAGCCCTTGGCTGTGACAATGCCCCTTGCGAAACGTGTCCTTTGTAGTTTACATGTGGAGGAGGTATCGCAACCAACTTCCTTGACAACTCCAGCACTTCCAAAGTGCCTAAAGCCTAGGCTGGAGGAGTTAAACACAAGGGAATTGGCTGAAGAGCTAGACTCTCCAAAAAGGGAGGCAGTTGTACCCTCACAATCTAGTGAGGCTATTCAGTAGGCCATGGCTATGTCTCATGAGGACACACTAGAGAAAGAAAAAGCTGAGGCCCAACCAAGCACATCAATGGTTGACCTAGTCCAGGGTCTTGAGTCGTTGAGAGATGCACCTTCACTAACCAAGAAAAAGAGAAAAAAACAACGAAAACAACAGCTGTTACAGGTGGTTGTGGACCCCAAGAACATTGAGACCAAGAGTGCTGAAGAGCTGACGAATAAAGCATCGAGTCCATCCACCAGTGACCCCATTGATGCCTCTCCTAATAGCGGTGAAACCTCAGACACACCCGTGTGCTCTGAAAAATCAACGGATTGGGTCAAGTCGAGTGAAACTCGTCTCATGAACAGAGCTGTCTTATCTTTTGGAACTGCATAAGAGAAGAAGCAAAATGACCTACTGCAAATAGTGTAGGCCGTAATGATCATTTGTACCTATTTCATGGATGATGTGGCAGTGATTGGGTACTCCAACTGCTCAAAATAAACTAGAGAAATCTATGGCAATAGCCATTTGCAAGGGAGGGGAAAGATCTAAGAGATATGAAGAGATCTTGGCTTGGTATTCCATGCAAACTCCAAAAGGAAGCTTGTAGGGAAGAAAGAAAACACCTCTTTTCAAAAATAACTATGACTAAAGTCCTCACTAACTCCTAAGAGTCCTTCTTGGCAAGTTTACCTCTAAAATTTGACTAGGGGTTAAAAACAAACTACCATTTTTAT
This sequence comes from Lygodium microphyllum, assembly GCF_053477565.2. NCBI lineage: Eukaryota > Viridiplantae > Streptophyta > Polypodiopsida > Schizaeales > Lygodiaceae > Lygodium > Lygodium microphyllum. Next base: position 1,598,834 of record NW_028229520.1, read on the forward strand.
CCCCTTGCTCCAAAATTGTCCAAGCCTCCTACCATAGCTTGTGTGGTCTTCATGAAAGCTACCATCCCCTTGTGGTACTCCATCACTGCTCCTTATAGCTCATGTCCTTGATGAACCTCTTTAAACTAGGGTTTTTGTTTTTTTTTTGTAAAATATAATTGGATATGAGGAAAGAGGAAGAGGAGAGGATCAAAAACCGAGGCTCGAATACCAATTGTAATGGAGGAGGCTAAGAGGAGAGAGAGGGAGAGAGAATGAGAAAAAGAGAGAGAAAAAGGGAAAGATGAGGAGAGCAAGATTAGGAGAGAGATGAATATAAGAAGAAGAGAGAGAATACCAAGAAGAGGAGAGAAAAGGGAGAGGAAGTCATGAAAGTTGAAAGAAAGAGTAAAGAGAGACTTGATTGTTGATAATTGATACCCTAATTTGGTCCCTCAATACCTTAAATACCCCATCAATGTAATCGGTTGCTTGCAACACTCAATCCACCGACAATAGAACTCACATTGACCAATCAAGAGTGGATACAACGCTGTCACAACAGGGTGACAAATTTATACTAGTCACATCCAAAAAGAACCATGACGCAATAACGAAGTCTCAGGAGAAACATGGAAACCCCAAGAGCATAAGAAATCTAGCATTGGCCAATCTTGCTCGTCTAGGATTGAGCCCCCAACTATGCTAAAGCCCAGGCAAACTCCTAGAACCTTGCATGAGATAGCAATCGAGCAAGCCCTCATTGAACATAGAAGTGTCACAGAATGCTTAACCAAGTTGGATGCTAAGATCAAAGTGTTCGCACGTGTCTAGACATGGGCACATTCCCTAAAGAGCAGCTTGAAGAATACTTGTCATTTTCCTTATCCTGGGAAGAGCAAGAACATCTTGACGAGCACTATAACAGGCTCTTGCATGAACACATGTGACTCATCTCTGACGAGGAAGCCGACGAACTACGCTTAACTGTAACATTCAATGATGTGCTCTACCAACCAAATCTCTTAGAAATAGAGCAACTAAAGCGACTATCAAAGGGTCGAAGTCAATTTGAACAATGTTGGTGTGAAAACTACATTGCAATGGCCGAACTAGGAGCCCAGATCATGACATTCTTAGAGGAGTGATTGGCCAAATGGCGGTCTCAAAGAGACCCAACCTATATGGCACCAACTTTCTTTCGAGTGCTGACTGCCATTCGGGGTACGGACTTAGCTGAAACTAGCCAAGAGAACTCTCTGTCTGATAAGGTTCTCACTGAGGAGGAGTTACATGTTGCTAGTAGACTCCCAAGGTTCCATGCTACTCGATGTTGCAAAATATCTATCGGTATTGAGTAAGCTACCATGAGTATTAGACGTGTGTGCCATGTTCGAGTACAATCCGGAGTTCTACAATTGGCTTTTATCCTCGTGAAGTGACATGGATTCGTAGATATGTATATAAATAAACAATGACTTTTGTGACCCTGTATAGACAATGTCAACACACACAAGCAATGATAGTCAAGCCCAGGGAGAAGAGTTGGGTTCAATAGGCTAAGCTCCTCAGGTCCTCCTCTCACGACACATTTAGAAGTTGTGTGACCATTCTTGCCTCCAGGTGGAGGGCATGCAACCCTCATCACCACCATAGGAAGCTATGACCAACATCTATGAGGGTGTAGATAGGGTACCATCCCTTTCTATACACCTTTCCCCCTTTCCGGTCTACCCTTCCAAGGATGAGCCCTGCCCCACTCCCTGACAACTAGTCCATGCAACTTAGCATAAGCCAAGATCTGCTAATGGCTGGAGGCCAAATGAACATCATCATAGGGGCCATCCCTCTACTACAACCACTGCATGCCTCACCTCTCCCCTCCTCGTCATATGCGCTTGAAAACCCACTCTATAATCCCTTCCATGCAAATGGTTCTATCCTATCTCAAGGCCTAATCCTTAGTTTACATTTTGCAGGCCCCCCTACAGTAGCAGACATGGAGCACTCGATGCAGCTGGCTTGCAAAGACGCTATCCACCGTCGAAGGGAGCATGCAGCACAAGCTCCTCCGCCGGAACGCTACGTGCCTAGCCTCAAAAGGTATGCAAAGAAACGAGGCCCCAAGCGACACTGCCCCAGACGTAGGCCAAAAAATCCCCAAGCTAGGGGAATAGAAGCCCAAGGGAGCACACAAGGCGTGGCAACACCGGTTGTGCGGGCCCCCAACAAATGCTCAGGCACCAGGTGCTCGAAAGAGGAGAGGGAAGCTCGAGACAAGGAAGAATTTGATGCATTGTTCAAAAGCATTCTAGAAATAGTTGCAGCCAGGGACTACACCATTCAAGTCCCGGCTTACATCTTCCCTGCCCAACCTCACAGGAGCCCCTCACTAGCAGAACCTCAGTCGCCTGACCACCCGGACTCACCCCGCCTCATGCAAATAGAGTAGCCCCTATGATATATAAGCAACTTAACAAAGTCCATCCTGTCATAACTTTTTGTCTTTAAATGGTTAAAGGGGCAAGCTCCCCACCTGTACACACTTCCCTTACCTATTGCTAATATATGCCACGTCTTTAACAAGCACCGGAATAGGCATCGCAATCAATATCATAGGATTTTGAAAAATTAATATCTTGACATGATTGCATTTGTTCGTTGTACTTGACGCATGCGACTTGCATATACTCTCATGAAGTGACAAGTGAATGTAGGATGACATAGGTCTTCATGCAAACATGTTCAATGCCCAAGTCACCGCAAGACCACCAACCTCACAAAGAACCGCGACAAAGCCACACTGCCGAAAGTGAAAAATCACCCTTGTGAGTGCCCACATCGCATGGCCCAAAGCATAGTCATGGGCTATGCTCTCTTTCTGGGTCAAGCTCTATCGTTGGCTCCTGGCAGTTGTTACCTCAATTGTACCGACATCACGTGTCGCAAAGAGGTTTGCAATGTCTCAAGTGTATCTCCCCATCTCAACAACTGCTTCTCTAACAAGGAGGCTAGGGCACAATCATCGTTGTAATATCCATTTCCTAATCCTTCGAAGCTTGACATTTCTCAACCCATTGAAAGGCTCATAGCCTCAACGTATTGCAATGGTTGTACTCAGGCAAGCCCAAAAAAAAAAAGGGACAAAAGAGAAGAGAAAGAAAAAAGCACAAGAAAAAGAAACAAAAAAAAAACAAAAAAAAAGAAAATAATGAAAAGATACGAAGCACCTACACGATCATAGCACAGCACCTAGGGGTCCTCAAATTAGGTACATCCAGTGACCTTGGTCGACTGGCTCTGTCCCTAGTCTCCTAGCCCTTTCGCATCACCCACAATTGTTCAAGGCACATCAAGGGCAGGACATACCTAGGGAGCCTGTCTCGCCTATGGTTAGACCTGTCACCCTGACCCATTCGCATAATTCCCTCTTGCACTCTGCCTTAATACCATTCCAATCAATTGTGGTAAGCACCGCACGATTGGCCATGAAAAGTACACCGTCCTCATCAAGCAATTCCAATAGCTCCCAGTTATCAAAAGTGCAGTGTCCCTATGTTCAATTATGCTACGTCGTGCAGTCACAATGCAAAGGATGTCTCATACACCTTCATGTGCACTCTTCTCAACATGGACAACTGTGCTTCATCCACACATTGTTACGAGAAACCAGCCTGCGGTATTCTAACTACATAATATCTAAGTATGCACGAGCACTCACATAATATCTGCACCAAAATATATACACAGTTTAGGTCCTCAAGTGTAGGACAATACTATCAGCTTGCTTCGAGTTCGACCTGTCTCCCAAACTAATTGAACTATGTCTTGTGCACGATAGAGAAGACTAGCACTACCCCTAGGGAGAGACTACCTATGAGAGGTTTTCAATTGCAGGTATTGAAGACTCCAACGAAAGTGTTGTTTGCTCTTCATCGACACCCAACTCTGAATTATTATCCTTTATCATATTGCAAGCCCGCCAAGAATCATCATGTACAGAATCCCCAACAAACCAACACTTGTGCTGGCCATCAGTGCAATCCCCAACAAAGAATAGCCCTACCACAAACTCCAACAACCCTACCACCAGCCACCTACGCCACCAACATGCCCCCAACGACCTTCCTCCCCACCACTACCAACACTCCTCCATGGCAACCACAGACGTCCTTGCCACCCACGTCTTCGGTGCAAGCCAAAGCTTGCTACCTATGATGGTGAGTGCCATGGGACTGGCACTCGTCTAGGAGGAGGGTAATGTTAACCCTCAGACGAACAAGGTGGAAAATCTAAAAAACCTAAAGTAGAAGATAAAGGCCAAGGCAAAGTGAAACGAAAGACGAAGGCGCGCCAAGAAAAATCTAGAAACACAAGAAGAGCAGAAAAGTCCTAAATAAGGGAACAAGGCGCACAAGGAAAAGCGCAAGTCAATACTTTTGTAAAAGAGCGCAAGCGCATCATGGTTTAATTCAAGGAGCGCCGAGCTCTCACCCATACAATTTGTAAATGTAGATGGACGGTGGAAAGGAAGCTAGGAAGATAGAAGGACAATGGGAAAAAGGGCCTAGGCCACGGCCGCCATGTAAAAAAGGGGATAAGGGGATAACCACCCAAAAGGGATTTAGGGTTTTGTATATAAAGTTAAAAAGTGAATGAGAAGCTCATTCTTGTGTGTGGCCAAAAGTGGCTCTCCTCCTCTTCTTCTTATTCTTCTTCTTGCTTGCTTGAGCTTGTGCTTGAGAGAGGGAGTGTGAGAGTGTGAGGGAGTGAGTGTGTGAGGGTGAGGGACCGAGGAGGAGAAGCTCTCCATCTTCTCCTCTCTTCTTCTCTTCTCTTCTCTTCTCTTCTCTTCTCTTCTCTTCTCTTCTCTTCTCTTCTCTTGCTCGTGGCAATGGAGCTTGGAGTGTGGAGCTTGAGGATGGATCTTGCTTGAAGCTTGCACTTGGATCATGGAGCTATCGAAGTGCGCGGGAGAGGAGGTAACTCGATCAGCATGGAGGTAAGCTCACTACACCTGTAGATATGGATGGCGCGTCGGCTATGTGAGAGGCAGCCATTAGTGCTCAGCTTGGAACGCTTCCACACTTTTAATGGGCAACATGATGGCAAAATTGTTCTTGCTTTCACTAGTCAATTTGATGGCTATTTTCATGAAGAGAAATATGCTGAAAAAGATGAACTTAAATGTGTCACTAACCATTTAGTAGACAGAGCATCATTATGGTGGACTATTGTACGCAAGAGTGTTGATTGTTCCTCTACTTGGAAAGCCTTTCAAAAGAATTTTTTGCAAAATTTCCTTCCACCTCAATTCCATGAGAAAGTCATCAAACAAGTGGATCTCCTGCAACAAAGTGATTGTGAATCCATCCCACAATACATTGAGCATTTATGGAGTGTCTTACTTCAACTTTGAATGCTTGAAGATGTGTGTGAGGTGACCCACAAGCGTAAGTACATGTTCGGTTTGCTTGGTCACTTCTATGCAGAAGTAAATATGTTCAAGCCAAAGACTTTGGAGGATGTGATTTCTTTAGCGCATGATGCGAAGGATAAAATTCATGGACGAGAAAAGAAACCACAACAATTTTCAGTTAATGGTAACTTTGATACAAAGCAATTCAATCCTAGCTTCCAAAAATTCAATCAAAATCACTTTGGTCCTTCTTCTTCCCGTAAACCTGGACTCGACCTCCTGCTTTACCACCAACTGCTAATTCAAACCCTAAGATTTCCTTCCAGCCAAATCCCAATATATCTAAACTTCCAGCCCTTACCAACAATGTCTCCAAAGCAAAGCTTATGGTTTGCTACAAGTGTCATCGGCCTAGACACTTAGCAGTGAACTGTCAGTCCAAGAAGCAAGCTGTTCAAATCAATTACTTAGGAGCAACTGATGACGGACCATGAAGATATACAAAACTTCACTGAAGATGATGATGATATCGGGGATGCTTCAGATACTTTACCAGGTATGCCAAATCCTCATTCGTTATTAACAATAAAATGTTTTGTGCATGGTCACAAAAAGATTGGTTTGCATGATGATGGAAGCATTAGGGGAGTTTTGAGGTCTCGAAAATGCCATTTAGGATGTGGAGAGAGAGTGCTCTAGACCAATAAGAGCAAAGCCTCCGTAACGGAACTTCTATTTTTAAAAAAGTAAAAAATCATTTTACAAAAATATATAAATATGATAATATTACGAATTTGTATTTTTATTATGTATTTTTTGTCTCTTATATTCATGATTATGACATCTTTTGCATTAATGGCATAGAGTCTCGGCTACTTTTATTTAATGATGTTTCTAGATTAATGATAATGACTGATGTAATCGAAATTCAAATTGGTGAAAAGCATGGCGCTCAGCCTTTTCCCTCCTTTCTTTTATTCCTTTATTGTTTTTCCCTCCGTTATGATAGCCTAGTCCTCTCTCTCTCTCTCTCTCTCTCTCTCTCTCTCTCTCTCTCTCTCTCTCTCTCTCTCTCTCTCTCTCTCTCTCTCTCTCTCTCTCTCTCTCTCTCTCTCTGTGTGCATGTATCTCTCTCTTCTACCATGGATACAGAAATTCGACCTTCAACAAGGCGTCCAAGCTCCCAAATCACATCCATATCAGTGTTTAACTCATTCCAAACTGATGGAAGGTGGATTCCTACTATCATTAGCAAAGGTAGTTGGATCACCATGCAACAAGCAAAACGTGGAAAAAGGCAAAGACATGAGAGCTCATTTATCTCTGCTTGGAAGGGCAGAATCCGAGATTTTAAGCTTGGAGCAAATAAGAATAGTATCAAAGAGGTACTAGTGCAACATGTGTTCATGCATAGAGAGCTGTGTTTGAAACCTGGATCTTCAAAGCTTCCAATGCATAGACCAAATTGTAAGAATTTGATTCTTAAAGTTTTTCCTTTCTTAAACATAGTTTAGGTTTTTCCATTATAATATTTGTTTGTCTTGTAGATGTCTATCCCTCTAATCTTGAGGAATGGCAACCAGTGGAATCTATTATTGATGTTATTGATGTTATACATGGTTCAATTGGAGAAGAAATGTATAGAGGTAGAAAGAAGACAGAGCTTGCAGAGAATGGAATATTCTTTTATGACCATTCTTATGTTATTCCTATGCGGCGTTGCCAATGGGGATCAATAAAACTCCTTCCTTTGCCAGATTTTTCAAGCTTTGAGTGGCCTTTGCTAAGTCCAGCTACTTGTGAGGGCTATAGATGTAAGATATTTTCTGAGATCCAGAAAGCACTAAAATCTAATATCTCAAGTAGGCTAAGCAAAGTTACTTTATTTATGCCTATTAATATATTTATTGATTTCTTCTCTAATATGGAGATAAGAATAACAAAAACCGTGCTTTCAGTGAAGAGACTAACATATGATCATATCATACAATTTGTTGATGAAGGATGGGATACAAGGACAGAATGAAAATTTATATGTAAGATAGATCAAGACTCTATAGCTTGTAAATATATGATTGCTACTCAAAATTTTATCCTTAGCTTTTACTATAGTCGATGGCATTTTGTTGGTAGTAGTCTAGTTGCTTTAGACCAGAATCTTAATGATTTCAGCAAGGATCCTATTGTGGATCTTGATATTTGGTTCAACGAGGATATTATTGCAATCTTAAAGATCAGAAAATCATGTACGCTACATCAAGTGAGGATGGATTTACAAAATGAAGCATTGAACTACCATGCTCCTTTGTATTCCAACTTGACAAGAAACGAGTAAGTTTTCACATCATATTATATCTACTTAGATGTATATCAAGATCTCACTTTCTAACTAACAAACATTTGTAATTTATTTTTTGCAGATATCAAAAAGGAGAGAAAATAAAATACACTGCAATGACATTCAAGAAAATATATATTTACTATCAATATAAAATACATGTACAAATTTTGTAGCAGATGTCTATCTGTCATCTCTATGAGATATACAAGGGCTGAAGGGCAAATTTCTATATATGAAGGCCTACAAGGCGATATGGCAAAGCTATTTCTTTTTTAGAGAACTATCCTTTCTAGGAGTCCTTTTGCCTTTCTTTGATGTCTTGGGTATAGAAGGTGTTGAAGCTATGGATTTGCCTTCCGTGGTTATAGGCACCGCATCTCCTTCATGGTGCAAATCCCCACCAATCTCTGTTGTTGATTGTATACAATTGACCATTATATACTTCAAGAGATTTGCTCTGATGTACCAAACATGCTCAGATGTATAGCAATCCTTCGAAAACTGTCACACATTTATAGAAAAAGAGTTTTAGTTCATTATTGTTCTTACAATAGACTATATTTTTATCATCAATGGACTATTTGCAATTAATATCTATCTTAAAGTTTAGCATCTTTCATATTACCTTTACATGTTTATCATCATTAAGATAAACAAAGTTAACCATTCTTCTAGCATTTGCAATCACCCTCCAGCCACAAGAATGGCTATCATCATGATGGGGACACTACAACCACCAACACAAAGTAAAACTATAAAGAGGACGAATGGTAGTTCATAGAATAAACTCATGTTTCAATTATTTTAATGAATAACTTACCGCAACTTGTCTATATTGCATTGTTGCAAGCAAATCAGATGGCATAGGGGGTCTTTTCTCTGGCTCTTCAATTAATCTTTTGGCACCTCTGTATATAAAATATGTTGAAATTTAGAGTACTTACAAAAAAAAGAATTGAAATATCAAGGAGCCCTTGGATAATATAACTTACAATTTAGCATTTCCATGGCTTCCTTTCATAGAGTTGATTAAAAAGCGTTGCTTATCCACAAGGTCTATTGCAATCAAGCTCCAATGAGAACTAAAAGCAATCATATCTCAACAAATTAGCAGGATAAAATCTCAAAAACTCTAATAGAATATTGAATCACTTACTTTTCATTATATGGAATTATAAGCAGCTCCAAAGTATCGAAGTCAATCAAATTGAGCCAGTGCTCAATAAAACTTGCATCAAGCTCATTCCTCATAAAAAATGAGATAGATGGATCAAAAACCTCAATTTTTTGTTGTATACCCAAAGGAAACTCATGCATTATACACCTAGAAAAGGCATAGAAATAGTGAGTATAAACAAGAAAAATCTTATTGCTAAAAAAATATCAAAAAGTATAAGTAATTATGGATGGACATACCTTAGGCCAGCAAGAATAAGACTATCATTTACTTCTCTTCTTTTATCCTTAAGAATCTGAACACATGCAGCATCAAAGGAGATAACCTCAGTTCTTTTGCCTAAGTCACCAGGTAAGAAACAAAACACACTGAATCCTTTTGGATTAGCTGCTTCAAGAAGGGTGGCTAGCTCATTTTCAAAGGACTCTAGTTGCTCTATTTCCCTTTCTTCAACCCTTTGCCTCCTATACTCTCTCCATTTATCTGCTTGTTCCTCTTTAGCCTTCTCCTCTTTTTCATGTTGCCTTGTATCCTTCTCATGGGTGACATCCTCAACCCTGACACCAGAATCATCTTTCTTTCTTCTAGCTAGGGGCACATTAAGGATATTAAATGTCTTCATATCAGTGAGGGGAATTGGCTCAAGGACCTTTGAAAATCTATATCTTAGCCTCCTAAGAATTACCATGTCCTTGTCCATGAGTGTGAGCCTATGAGCATGAGCAGCACAAATATAGGCATCTTGGAAAAACTCAATTAGAAAATCCTCTGTGGCTTCTTGTATACAATTAAGAGCTGTTCTTGTCCATCTGAAACTATCCAAACTATATATGTCACAAATTTCCCTGACAAGCCTCTGAAAAGACAACTTTGGAATTGCATTGTCAAGAGCATTTACTGCCTTCCTAATCTCCCTTAGACACCTGACATTTTGAGAAAACCTTCTCCTTGGCTTTGACTTTCTAGAGAGCTTCTGAGGCTTTGAAGACTGATGAATCTTTGATGCTAAATCAAACCAGGAAACCTGCTTGAAGTACCTTATTTTCGCGTTTCACCGGACAGCTCATGAATAGCATAAAAATTGACAAAACCAAGAAAAAAGAGCTTTGATCCAAGGAAAGCTTTTAAGATTACTTAAAATATCCACAGAATTAGGGAGAAAATTTGAAGATTTCCTTAAATATCCACAATATTAAGGAATGCTTTCACTGTGGAAAAAATTCTTTTGTAGTGGTCATAAGCTAATAATAACATAAAGGATTAAGGAAAAATATCAAAACAATGCATTGAATGGAGCTTGTTATTGAAAAGCAAGATGCAGAAACCATACCTTCGTTTTAGCTTGTTCTTCACAATCTCAGCCTAAAGATGACAATATGCTCGAAGGTTTGCTTTGTTGGGGAAGCAGTGAAATGCTTGGAGATTGGAAGGAAATGCTTGGAGACTGGAAGGAACACCAAAAACAAAGATGGAGTAGCGATGAAATGCGATGAAAGGTGAAGGCGGTGAATTTGCATGGACTCAACGTTCTTCGCAAAGTTTTAATAACACACGTGCGACGTACTCTCGCTTATCGAAATTTTTTATTTACTTGGAAAAGGGTTATTTAACACACGTGTGACGTATTTTTGGAAAAAGAGAATGCGCACGTCTTCTGAGGAGTTTATTACGCTGTGTTAAGTCAGACACGTGTACACGTATTTTTCCATTATTATACAAACTTTTTCGTTGGAACTATCACCACATGCTTAACGGTCGATATAAAAGCATTTCAAACCCATTTCTCCGACATTGTCTTCTTCTCTGCCAAAATTTCGTCTCAACTTCCCTTCAAGGTCCTTGCTTCCTGTGTGGAGAGCAGTTCAACAATCTTTGATAGGTAACAAATTTTTTTATTACAAGCATTTTAACAAAATAAATTTGATTAGTATAGAAAGAATGTTTTATAACACTTGAACAATTAAAGATGTTATGTGCTTTCTATCTTTCAAAAGCAGCATAGCTTTTCCAAAAATGATTATATCATCAATTTGTGTGTTTCCATAGAATTTATTTATTTTTCATGTTTCTTTTCTTCATTTGCAAATTTTGACCAGTGAAACGTGAGACAATGTCTCTGTTGATGATATTTTGCTTAGTATCGCATTTCACCGGCCACATATTAGAATAATTTTTGTCTTCAAGCTAGTGTCCGATGAAACGCGATTCCTTCACAGGCATTTGCCTTACACACTTGAATTTTCGCGTTTCACCGGTCAACTAAAAAAATTCTCCTTTTTTTATTTTTTTGTCTTGGAAAATCAATGTTGGGGCCTCTTTCCATGATTCCATCTTGTTTTATTGGATATTGGTTCTATTCTACTTTTTTTTTTCAGGGATAAATATTTTTCTGGTCAAGATGACGAAGAGGAAGCTATCTTTGGAAGGAATGGATGAGGAGGAGATAATTGAGACATCTGATGATAGGCTCTTTGATTTTTTACACACCACTGGAAATTCTTCCAAGTTTTGCTATATCAGGGAAATTTTCAATGTTCCTTTTGATTTGGAGTTATTGGAGGATCTTGATGATAAACTTAATGAGTACAGATGTTTTTATGATAGATATGTGCAAGGTTTGGAAGTCAATGGATTTGTTCATTATAGTGATGTCATGGGAGCCACCAATACATCCAGGTCAACTTTGCTAGGCAGGTTCAACCTCATTGATGAGGAATTCAGAAAGAAAGAAACATGTTGCGCTTTCCACAGGTACCAACACCAATGCCTTCTGATCCACAAGGACGTTGGATTTATTGTGTATCTTCAGTACATGGAAATTTCTTCTCCAGATATAGACCAACAGAGAAAGCTAGAGGATATTGCAAGTATGGATAAGGAGGTCGAAGAGAAGGAGGAGATGTTCCAAGAAGATGTTGAGAATCAACTTGTCCAAGGTTTTGATGTAGGTTTATTCAAGAGTGACAATATCACAATGGTGGAAGAAAAGGAGATTGAGCCAAGTGCACAGGTTGATGAAGAAGGTCCTCTTGCCTGTGTTCCAACATTTCCCACTTATCTTATCAACAAGAAGAGATATGTGTTGCTAAATGATATTCAACATCTTTTTTATCTTAGAGAAGATTATTACTTAGCAATCCTTGCAGGTTGGGGCAAAAATGACATGAATTTTATAGGTTATGAATAAGAACCATTAGCAAGTCTTGATGTTGAGGGAGAGAATTTCCAAGATAGCTCTATAGCCTTACATACATGTATTAATCAGATCATAGAATACGAAAAGGGGGGGATACCTACAGAAGAAGAGTTCTTGCAGGTCCAGAAGAAACTTCATATTGATGATGTAGGGTATGAAGAGAGATTGAAGTCTCCATCAGATGAGAAGCCCAAGAGTTCAATAAATCTTTATGATGATAGTCTTCTTGAAGAAGATGAACACCCTAAGGTATGAAATATAATTCGAAGTTACCCATTGAGTTTATGTTAGACTTTATTATGCATTATAGATAAATATCTTATATCTTGTACTGTTGTGGTTTGTTCTATAGATTGAGATTGAAGATCTAGACAACTTTCTTGGAAGGGCCAAGGGCTCTAGGCCAATGAAGCTTGGAAAAAATCAAAGCCTTGGCCATTATATTGGAAACTTAAACAATCAAACAATTGTAATATATCATAGTAGATTGTCAAGCTCTCCAAGTCTACCAATGATGGCTTTGAGAGCTATCTCAAAGGTAATTGGATCTCAAGTTTTCAGCAGAGGTTTGGACAATATCATTTTGGTGGAGAAGGAAGAAGCCATAAGAGTTTTTGGCTTTATGCCTGGATACAGTGGATCTAGAGCTGGATATTTTGGAGTTCTTGGCTCCTATTTGCTCTCTTATGTAGGAGATAGTAAGAATTTGAAGCTTCTTCCAGGCTATCGGAAACAAGAGTTTTTTAAATACAGAGGTCTTATTGAGTGGGATGAAACAAAAGATTCCTCTAGAGGCCCTGTCGAGCTACCTGAAACCAAGGACTCCTCTGAAGGCCCTGTTGAGGTGCCTGAAACTAAGGACTCTTCTGCAACACAATCAGACTAGAAGATGCCAAAGATTAAGGGTTTCTTGAAACCCATCTTTTCCCAACTCTTTGTTTGGTTTGTAACCATTCTGTAAATCTTTGCTTTGCGCAAGAATTTAAATATCTATCTTTTCTTCTTTGGGTAACAATTTGTATAGTCCTTGCTAAAGATGATGTATTGCTTGATGTGGTTGTATCTTTAAGCTTGAATTTATGCCAAATTTGTCGATAGAACCATTGAAAGACCTCTAATAAACTATTGGCTTTGTGTCTTCCACCTCCATGTCTTGTATGTCTGAAATATTTTGTTCTTGCTTGATAATGTGATTTTTCCATACCTTGGGTTGACCAGATAGATAGAGATCCATATTGTTTAATAAAGTATGGAGCATGGTTGTATAGAATATGCTACATAGTCAACAAATAAGGAAAGTTATTAAAAAACATTATATGAGTTCGACAATGAAGAAACAAACATATACAAACTTCTTACTATATAGTGAGTAAAGTGTTGATCACCCCAAGCTTCTGTCATCGCCTTTTTGAAAAGGTTCAATTGGTTTTTAAAGTCTTTGAGATCATCATCATTCCATTCAGTCTTATCACAATTAAAAAACACTTTGTCTAGTGTTTCCCAAACTTTAGCTTTTCTATTTCGAGCTTGTCCATTATCAGTGTGATCCTTAACTGCATTATGTAGGGATTTCCACTGATTAAATTTAATAGTTGAGCCACCATTTCTCGAGTTTATCTTGCCAAGTCTCCCATGAAAGCCTAGAAACCTTCTAGCCTTCACTCCACCAATAGATGGTTTTTTTGGGACACAATTACCATCCTTAGACTTTTGAAGATCTGGTTCAATAACAACATTGCCACCATGCAAACCAATTGCAGAGAGAACTTTTTCAACCTTTGTTATAGCATCTGTTCTAGTTGATAATGGCTTCAACTTCCATGCAAATCCTATATAGAGATGAACCAGCTTTTCGATTATCCTGCAAAGTGCATGAAGTGTACAAATATGGGCATTCGCTAAAGGAATGTCCAAGTCTGGTTTAAACTGTGGATCCTTATTGTGCCTAGAGGGAGCTCTATTCCAATTGCTTGAGTTTAACTCTACAGCTGGTGACATGCAGTATAAGCAAGGAGATCTCGAGTTAGCTCCCTTTGATACATTATACATACATTTGAGTGTCTTTAGGTCACCAGCTATGTGCCACTCAATCCTGTAGTTCCCTAATCCTTCAACAAATAGCTCTTCTCCTGCTTGTTGCCTTTGAATAACATTAGGTATTGATGTTTGATGAAAAACCCAATATAGTATATCAAAATTCTCAGTATCTACCTCAAATGCTCCTAGCCACCAGATGTTATATTCAGATTGAACACTAAATGATGTTGAGTGATTGCAATGACTTGACGAAAGTGCTCTATTCATCAAGGTGATAGAGATTCTCTCCAATTTTTTACATTTCAGAATCTCACTTTCATCAAGTTTAATCACAAATCTAGCCACTCCCTGTGCCTCTGCTACTGACAAGTCATAAAATTTGATCATTAAGCATTGTAGGGTGGGAAAGTCAAGGAAAATATTGTTAAATTCATTGAATGTAACCTCCTTTTTCTTGCCCTTGAAGCTAGCCTTGATATGAAAAGGCTCACCTAGAATCTCCATCACTTTGTTATTAACTCTCTATCTGATAGTCCTAACCACAAATGGTTTCGGAAGTATGCAATTGTGTACCTGTCCTTGCTTCATATTTGATTGTAAAAGTTGAAAAAGTTGCATATAAGCATCTCGACTGATACCAATACTATCCAGTATCTTCTGTACTAACTCAGAATCCAAAGAATGATCCTTCACAAATGACTCCAAGCATTGTTTCTTTGCCTTTTTAAATTTCTTCTTCTCCAAAATATCCTTTGAAACCACTGAAGGAAGAAGATGATAATAAAACTGAGCTGCTTTTAAAGAATCTCTTTCACTTGCATTTGGTTGTAGAAGAGATCTAAGCAAAATTAACATCACAAATCAATGCAAGTAGTTTAAATAAAGCCATATTTAAGATTTTTCAAGTGAAAAAAAATATACCTTGCTACTTGGATTCTTTTACCACAGCCTCCTCCTCCTCGTTTGAGATTCTCAATATTTTTAAGAGCTCTTTGTCGATTTCGAAGGCCTAATAAAGTTTGCTTTTGTTGATAAGCTTTGATACGCTTTTCCAATAAATGAATTTTTTGTTGACAATCCTCTGGCTTCTGCAACAACTCTATATTGTGTTTCATCAAAAGATGATTCTCTAGTCCAAGGATATCCTTTTCTGCAACAAGATTAAGTATATAACCTAAAAATCCATTGTAGCCATCACCAATAAACCTCATTAATAACAAGCTATTATAGAAAGGAGGAGTGCTATTTCTGCTAGGATCTTTGGGATATAGCTTTCCATCTAACCAAAGATCAATATTCTTCTTTCCTTCAAACCTCAGTACATGTTTCATAGACTCTATAACCGTGATAGATTTTGTTCTCTTTCTTATCGGTTCATACTCACTGTCCAACTCAATATGAAGATGATAGAGAGGTCTTTTATGAGAGCTACAGAGATCATTAGATGATTGATCCATAGCTGAGTTACAGAGATCATTGGGTGATTGATCCATAGCTAAGGATATGATTAGAAGCAAGAACGAAAACAAAGAAGAGACTAATAAGGAGGAGAAAAAAAGAAGAGAGAAACGATGGAGAAACGATGAAGGGAGGCAATCGAGTATCCACCAAAATTCAAATTGAATATTACTTTTCACTTTAATGAGAAGAGGTAAGATCTTCATTATGACAACCTTGCCAAATTTATGGCGACCTAGATTTCTAGGATTGATGTGACCACGAGAATATCACGACAATGACTTATTAACGAATTTTGATATTTTAACTTACCAAAATATAAACCTTTTAAAAATTCTATAAAATGATTTTATTTCGTAAATTGTTTTCTCTCTCTAGGATCTCTTACAGGGCATTTTCCAGACCTCAAAACTCCCCTAATGCACACATGATTTTATTTTCACAAAGTTGGTAAAAGAATTGAATTTATCTACAGTTCCAATTCATTATCGCATAAAGGCTGTATTCTTAGGCACTAGATACAATGGTACACAAGAAGTGCATGATTTAGAGATTAAAATCGGTGATTATGTTGAGCGCATAAATTTCTTGATTGTGCCTTTGCAAGCTAGTGATATTATTTTAGGAATGCCTTGGCATCACAAATATAACCTTGACATAGATTATTCCACACATTCCATGAAAATTCATTTTAACAGAAACCAAATCACATTACATGGATTCCACACCTTTGATAATTTTCCATTGCTTAGTCACACACAAGCTAAACATGCATTGAGAAAAGATAGGCACGCACAATTTCTTTCACAATTCAAAAATTGTTTTGTTGTTGATTTACCACCTGGTTTACCACCTACACATTCTGAAGACCATAAAATAGATTTAATCCCAGGTTCTCAACTACCATGTAAAGCACCTTATAGACACAATCAGATTGAACAAAAAGAAATCCAAACACAAGTTGAGGAGCTGTTCAACCGAGAACTCATTAGGCCCATTAGTTCTCTTTTTGGTGCACTTGACCTATTAATTAAGAATAAAAATAATACCTATAGGATGTGCATTGACTATCGTGCCCTTAAAAAATCACTGTTAAGAATAGATATCCAATCCCTAGGGTAGACGACCTTACGGATAACTACAAGGGGCCACTGTTTTTAGTAAGATAGATCTCAATTCTAGATATCATCAAGTATGCTTGGATACACCTGACATTTTTAAGACTGCATTTAGAACTCATTTTGGTCATTATGAATTTATTGTTATGCCTTTCAGTTTGACCAATGCACCAGCTACATTCATTCGTATGATAAATTGTATATTTTTAAAGTATCAAATTTGTGTGATTGTTTTCTTTGACGATATTTTGGTTTTCAGTAAGGATGAGAATGAGCATTGTGAAAATCTATCTTTAGTTTTCAAATTGTTGAAAGAGAATCAATTGTATGCTAACCCTAACAAGAGTGAATTTTTCCAAACCCAGATTGAATACTTAGGTCACATTGTTTATTCTGATGGTATTTGTGCTGATCCTAAAAAGATAAAGGTAATTTGGAATTGGCCAATCGCTAAAAATATGCATGAGTTACGTTCTTTCTTAGGCCTTGCTAGGTTTTATAGAAAATTTGTGAGAAATTTTCCATTGCTTGCATTGCCTTTGATGAAATTGTTAAAGAAAGGTGTTGCGTATCATTGGTCTGACAACCAACAAAAGCCCTTTGATTTGTTGAAACATGCTTTAACACATGTACATGTCTTGCAATTACCTGATTTTAGTCGAACATTCTTCCTAGTAGTCATTGATGCTAGCGGATCAGGAATAAGGGCTGTCCTCATGCAAGATTCACATCCCATAGCCTATTCTAGTTGCAAACTTAAACCTTCTGAGTTGAAGTATTACACCTATGATAAAGAATTGTTAGCTGTAGTTCAAGTCTTATATCAATGGAAACACTATCTGATGGGATCCGAATTTATGATTAAAACTGACTAGCAAATTATCAAACATCTCCTTAGTCAGCCACAAATTTTTGACCGCTATATTAAATGGACTGCTTTCATTCAAAGTTTTCATCCACTTATCCAATATCAACTAGAAAGAGAAAATGTTGTTGCCGATGCATTGAGTAGAAGGCCAAGTATCCATAATATTTCCATTCTATCCTTTGATTCCCTTACTCCTATGAAGGATATATATGACCATGACCCCAGTTTTCAAGCTGATTTGAACAAATTAGTTGCTAATAACTGGATTCCACTTGATTATTTGTCTTATTCTGATTGATTTATGTTTTATGAGAAAAGATTGTGTGTCACTGTTCAATTTAGATCATTTGTGTTGCATGAAACTCGTTATCCTCCATATCAAGGTCATAGAGGTATTATTTTCACTTTAAAAACATTGGTTGAAAATTTTTTACTGACAATGCATTTAAATTAGAACTACCCGAACATTGGAAGATCCATAATACTTTTCATATCAGTTTGTTACAACCTTTTAGAGACCAATTACATGCCCACCCTGTCTATGAAAACCCTCCTTTATTAGTGTTGAGAAATAACAAATGATGTATGCTCCATGTTGAGATGTCCTAAATCCCATATGCACAGTGAGGAGAGTGGAGAAATTGAAAAGCTATAAAAGAATGTACTTGGTTCATCTTTCAATGCAATATATTATGATGCTTTGTACTTTCACTTAGTATCTTGTCTGTGTCAATTCATTACACAAGATTGTCTTTATGAGTCCAAGTTAATCTATCTTGGAACCTAATTCACTTGTGTAACAATCGGTATCTCTTGGTCTGTGACAACATGAACATAGTCTTCATTTTCCAACCTCCATAGCTGTTATGCTCTAGATCCGTGATCTTCAACAGTTAGAAGAAGAAACTAAAATCCTTGAACTTGAAACTATTCTAGACGCTAACTTTATGACCACTAAAATTGATCATAGATATTCTAGATATTTGGTTAAGTTTAAAAACTATCATGTTGAAGAGGCCCACTGGATACATGCCCGTGACCTAAGTCATTACCTCTCACTGCTAACTCCACATTGAGCTAATAGCAATTGAGGACAATTGCTATCCCACCTCGGGGGGTATGATGCCAGGAGGCATATTCCACAGTGGATTCCATGAGGTTTTTGAGTGGATTTCGTAAAAATATTTATTGCCAAGGCTCGTACACAAGGAGGATTCCTTGTGCAAGAAGTTGACAGGAACGCCTATCCTTTTTGGGCATCAGATTAATTTAATGTATATGTGGGTGATTCCACAGTGGGTGATTCCATAAAATACATATTAAATTAATGGACGTTTATGAGTTTAGAGTGTGCACTCGAATTAAATTAAGGTTAGGACAGAGTTCCAACCTATATTTTGTAACTGAAGACTACTAGATATTCACTTTTGTTGGGTTTTATTTATTTATTTTTTAACAATTGTAAATGCTTTAGTTGATGTGTAGAGCAGGCGACGATGGCATTGGGTAGCACCAAGCGATGGCGTGCATCCAAATGCCTAGGAGAATTACTATTTTTGATGGATGCGCACCTTATCACTAAAGGCGTGGCACCAATATTTATTTAAGCGTAATTGCTTAACAAAATATTTATTATCTTGTATGCGCATAGACGCTTGGTTAAATACTTTACTATTTGATGTTTGTATTTGGACACAGCCCGACTTTTGGGTGCCCAAACGCCCTACTTTATATTTGGGCAAACGCAAACACAAAAAAGCAAAGGCATGCTATTTGTAAAGCGGGCTAGTTTTGAGCTTGAAGATAAATAAATCTATAAATACATGTCTTGTGAAGCACTCACACAAGGCATGGGGGGAGATTGCACCCAATTTGTCTCTTTTGTCTCATGTCGTGCAAATGTGATTTTTCTTTGTACTTGAAATTATGAAGATTTATAGAGTTCTTTGTTCTTGGGGACCTTTCGGCATTCACTATGCATGCGTACAACAACCGATCTGCACGCTAAATACATCAATTGCTAAGATTTTTACTATGCATCTCTCTACTATTGTGGGCACAAACCCACTAGCTCTCAAAAATTATGAAGATGGGCTTGTTACATTCTTTGAAGATGCTGATTGCAAACTCCCTTCAGGGGTGGCTTTGGAATAAGAGAGACCTTTCACTTTGGAGGAAGTAAAGTTTGACATCGATGCCATGAAACATGGAAAATCTCTTGGATTGGATGGACTTCCCCTTGAAGACTTTCAAGTATTTTAGGATGAGTTCACTCATGACTTAGTGGACTCTCTCAATTGGGTTGGGAGATTGGGTAGTGTAATGTCCCCATTACTTAGTTTATTTTAATAAACAATGTGCGTATACATTCCAAAAGAAAATTGATTTATGTTGCACATTTTTAAAAATTTTATGAAACTGGCTTTACTTATGAAGATAATTGTTATTATTAATAAGATATTATATGCCATTTCTTGGAAGAAAGACTTGGGAAAACCTCCCAAGACTAGCTTAGTAAAACTATGTTTGTAGTACAGAACAACAAAAAGAACTAGCCTAGTGGATAGTCACTTGGTAGTGAAGTGCACTTGAGTGACGACACTGCCGGTATGGGTGACCTCTCGGGAAGATTTTCCTACAAGATAGTGGCAACTTCTCATGCACAGCCAACAGCGCAACCGAAGCCTTCGTAGCTCGTTGCTAAGTATGCTAAGGCCTAGATTCCAAGATCTATGCCTTGGTCACTGCCTTGGTCACTGCTCTCTTGGTCACGTGGCACATAGTGCGTCCTCACCCATATGTTCGTCAATTTTTATCTTCGCGCTGCAAAAATGGAGCCCCTCCCTGACATCATCAATGACGTTGTCAAAAACACTAAAAGAAAGTGTTCTCTCTTTTTCGTCGATGGCGTCATCAAAAACACTAAAAAGCGGGCACTCTCTCTTTTACCCCCCCTCCCCTCATTACTATATAAACAGGGGTAGAGCCTCACGTCAAGGACACACAACGATCCATGTAGAAATCCCTATGTTGCAATTGACACGACAGAGCTCTGCTGCAATCAATCGAGCCTCTCTTTCTCTCTCTCTCTCCCCACTCTTACACGAAAGAGCTACGTGACCCCATCAAGCTTCTTCCATGACTCCCAAGAGACATTGGGATGCTGAGTGAGATCACGCTCACAGAGCTCCCCAATGCGAGAAAGTCGTTGATGTTGCTGAGGGAACTCAACATGATGTTGAAGCACAAGTGAAAGTTAACCCAAACCCATCCAAACCGAAGAACCAGCCATCCCACAACAAATCAAGGTTGCAGCCATAACCCGTAATCACGATGGATGGTCGAACGAAGATAATTAGGTTTAGTACATTTAAAAAAGGATTACTTTTTAAGCTATTAATTCTACAATTTTCTAATGAGGAATAAGTTAGTCTGTTACATGGATTATGATCAGTTAGAACGTACTTAAACTTACAAAAACATATCAGTATTATCAATTGCTTTTTAGGAAGGAATAAAGAAATTGACGAAGAGGATAGATTCTATGCATTGCATTGACAACTGTGTTAAAAATGTTTTATGGTTATGACTGCTTTTGGATTTGTGAATGATGAGTTATGGTTCTTATGATTCTGGGCTTGCATAGCCGGATGAGTTGTGGATTGTGGTGGTTCACGACATTGGGATCCCCAACCCAATGCTCCCTAACACTCTTCAGAGTGTGGAAAAACTCACCTGTGGGTGGGGGTCCTACGCTTTTGAGGGAGGTAGGTTTTCAATCAGTCGAGCACTTGAGAGGGCAAAGGGCCAAGTGGTAAGTGCCCCTATTATGTAGGATGGCTCTAAAGGCTCATGGAATCTTAGAGGTGCTGTGAGCCAATAAATTCCCTGTTGATCGCGGATGGAGTGCGATCACATACAGCCCAATCTCGAGGGATTGAAAGGTCCTATCCTAGGTTGGACTGTGTCTTTTAGCGAAAAGACAATTTTGTATTATTTTGTGAAGTGATGGTGAAATAAAGTATCTGATCTTCAAATTGTTTGTTATCTGCTAAAGATCGAGTTTAATGAACCCAGTTTAACAGATTAATAAAAGGAAGCTCATTTTATATGTCCAAACAGTATGGTAGTATGCTTTGCTAATTAGAAAACTAAGCAAACCCATCGAGGAAAGTGGGAGGCTTCGATCCTGATGATTGGACGCATGTGGATGGGTGGACCCGATAAGTTGAGTAACTTTCCGGGTAACTTTCCAACACTAGATAGAGCTGATTAAATTATGACCCTCCCAATATCAGTAGGATTAGTTACTAGGTTTAACACCATTTTAGGGGGCCAGAGATGAGATTTTACATTATGGGTAAGGAGGATCGAGTTACACTCTCCCTCATCCCTCACTCTCTTTGAACCAAGTGCGGTATTAACCTCATTCCTGCCTTTGATTAATTACAGAGTGGTCTTTCTTGGGTGGGTGTTAGATTGCTGTTAGGGGTGACTTGTCCACGCTTCCCCTATGAAGTAGAACTGAGATTCCCATGCTCAACTAAGCCCAAGGTTTCCCATGGGGAGACGGGATGGTGACGTCCATGGATATGAATTTCAATCGTCCACTAGAGGACTCCTCTGGGTTTGTTGGAAGAGGCACCTCACACATGGTATCAGAGCCTAGGTTTCAAAAGAGCCGAGGTTCCAAAAGAACCTTTAGTGTAAGGTTAAGTTGTCAACATATAAAAGGAATAAATAAAATAACAACACTTGTTTGAAGAAAACCGTTGTTGAATGTCTTGCACTAATACTGGCATACACATTGTGCTCATCAGGAACTTAGTGATGAGGAAGCTACACGTTTGCAGGATATTTTTCTCATCATGTATCAAGTAGCCTTAGGGTCGAATAATTTCTCATATCGTGAGGATATATTTGAGATAATGAAAATGATATTTATTCCTCCAATTGTATTGCAACCTCATCCTAACTCATGGTACATGAGATATTTTTGGCCAAGGAATAGGTCACATATGGAGATATATTGTGGGTATAACATCCTTCTTCATTATGAATTATGGAGGATTCAATGGGCTGAACAACTAAGGATAATTAAGATATATCTTTTGTTCAGTGCCTTTGTTGAATGGTTAATAGACATTGGGAATGAGCCTGTACCTGAAACCTTGTGGGTATATTGGAAAGTGCTACAAATTGTACCACTCGAGAGAGTTGTTGTAGTGCCAAGAAGGCCTTATTTTGGTACTGGATATTTTGGTTATCCCCAAGAGCCACCACATTATGTTGTTTTCCATGTACATGAGAATCCCCCAAGATATAAGAATATAGACCTTATACTTTTCATGAGGAAAGAATCCATGAGATGATATATTGGTAATACATCTTTGAAAATACTTTTCATAAATATAAAGTCTTGTTATTATTTTTAAAGAGCATGAGTTATGAGCTTATGATGATAGTTGAGCTGCCTTGACAAGTTAATGATGAAGTACGCTTTATGCGAGTGATTTTTCAGATCATGTACTCCACTTCTTCTTCCCAGTCAAACATGTTGGAAAGCGTAATGGCTATCTTAGAGAAGACTCATCTATGGAGTTGTTTAAGCTTATGAAGGGGCTACAACTAGAGCCCAAAATCTTGAGAAGGGACGACCCTTACTTTTACTTAGACTCAACTCTATACGAAGATGTGAAGGTCCATCCTAAGTGCTGAAATGGCTCAAATACCTCAAATTGATAGGACTTTATAATGATAAGGCAAAATATATAGATGGAAAAAATTGTAATGAGAAATAAATGGGTGTATGACCATTATGCAAAGGTTATTTCTCCCGATAGGATAGCCCTTATATCGGGAGTGTAAAGTCAAAAAATTTTATGAGCTTCCATAGTATCCCAATCTCCCAAAATCTTATCGATTCATAGAGACACCTTGTTTTGTAACAAAGAAGTTACGGAGATAACTAGGATGGCCAACTACTGAAAATTGATGAAACATACAAGGAACTCCAAGAGAAGAAGTTTCTTCTCAAGCAAACACCAACATCTAGGTTTAGCGGTGAAGGACCCAAGGTGGAGCAAGATGCAGAAGCTTGGATTGAGGCTTTGGACGACTATTTCCTAGCCACTGAAACTAAAGCTACAAATCAGTCCATGACTGCTTGTCTTCATCTTACTGGCGAAGCTAAGCTTTGGTGAAAACAATTTTGCCAAGATAAAGGGGTAACAAAAGCTTCCCAAACTTGGGAGGAGATCAAAAGAAGCTATGAAAGGACGTTATCTTCCCCCATCTTTTGAATCAATCAAGATGAATGAATTCTACAACTTACGACAATCAAGCCTAGCGTTGGAAGGATACTATTCCAAGTTTGTGAGTCTGTACAAATATGCACCCCCAATGACAACATCTCAATAGATTGCAAGGTTCTGCCAAGGACTAAATCCACCTTTGGACACTCACCTTGAATCAATGAGATCAACGACTTTCGAAGATGCTCTTATGCGAGCAAAACCTATGGCCAAGAAAATCACTCGAAATGGCCAAAGGAACCCTCCAATAAACAACTATGGAAAGGGCTACCCAAACCATGATATCGACATAGCCAATGCCAGATGAAATGATAAAGCCAATACAATCACCCAAGGACCAAATGGGATATGAATCAGGCAATGCTGCCAATGTAGAAGGATTGGATACCTAAGGGCAAATTGTCCTAACCATCCTCAAAATCCTAGCCCAAACCAGGTTGGTGGAAGAGACTGAGGGAATGGCAACAACAACCTAGGCCGTGGATGTGGAAGAATAGCCGATGTTTGATAAATACCATGATTGGACAACCTGAGGAATGCACATTAGGTGAAAAAATTGAAAGAGGATCCATTCATGCTGCTGTGGAAAAGAAAGGAGTGAACCACCAATGTTCAATAATTCAATCTCCAACTACTTACAAGGGTACGCTGTTTATAATCTTAATTGATTGTGGTAGCACACATTCCTTTCTTGCACCCAAGACAATTAAAAGATTGCATCTAGAATCTAGGAGGACAAGGAAAATGAGAGTAGAATTGGCTAGTGGGAAGGAAATCACCTCAAACAAAATCGTAGGGAAACTTCAATTTGAGTTAGACAACCATATAATTGAAACAAAATTTCGAATCCCACCACTAGGATACTACGATTGCATTCTGGGAATGGATTGGCTCAAGAAGAACAAAGCCCAAATTCTATGTGCTAATGAAGAGGAAATAATTGTTCAATACTTGGAAGGAGAAATCGTAAAGGCATATGGGAAAGCTGGAAGAACTAGAGTCCAACTAGCCACGGCAAGTCGACTCATGAAGGGATTAAAGAAAGGTAACCAATCTACATGATCTGGTTGAATAAGGTCAAAAAGACTAATGAAGGTACTCTACCTTCTTTGATCAATTACTTTGAGGATGTCTTCCCAGAAGACTGCCTCCAAGCCCTGGTGGTTAACCAGGTCCTCCTAGCAACGGCCTGGTACATTGCCTTGTGTTGGTGCTTCTCCTCATCTTGCATAGTGCAGCTTTGCTGCCTAGGGCAGAACTTTCTTTGGTTCGGGTCATATGGCTCCAGGGATTCTAGGGCCAAGGTGGCATGGGCGACTATCATACGGCATCGGTCAGAGGGAGGGCTTGGAACAACTAAGGCAACTGATAGAACAAGGATTTATTCATCCAAGTAATTCACCTTGGGGAGCGCATGTCCTCTTCTAGAAAAAGAAGGACAAAACACTTAGACTGCATTGACTTCAAAGGACTAAATCAGGTTACTGTAAAAAAGAAGTACCCCATACCCAAGATAGACAAGCTTTTAGATCGCCTACATGGAGCCAAGGTTTTTCCCAAGATCGATCTAAGTCTAGAAACTATCAAATTTGAATCAAGGAACAAGATATCCCAAAGACTGCCTTTAGCACTAGGTATGGTCATTATGAATTTTTAGTCATGCCATTTGAATACTATCAAATTCGAATCAAGGAATAAGATATCCCAAAGACTGCCTTCAGCACTAGGTATGGTCATTATGAATTTTTAGCCATGCCATTCGGATTGATTAATACCCCAACTACATTCAATCATCTAATGCAAGACATATTTCGACCATATCTAGATGATTTTGTGCTAGTATTCTTTGACAATATACTAGTATACTCCAAATCAATAGAGGAACATGAAGGTCACTTAAAGATCACCCTAGTAAAACTCCGTGAAAATAAACTCTATGCCAAGATGATTAAATGCATATTTCTCACTGGCACAATTGAATATCTTGGATACATTGTTTCTGCTAATGGAATCTCTGTAGACCCTACCAAAGTGAAAGATATCCTAGAATAGCCAATACCTAAGATAGTAAATGAAATCTGAGGATTTTTGGGACTGACAGGATGGTACCGAATCTTCATCAAGGATTATTCCCTCATTGTTGGACCCTTGAAAAATCTTTTGAAGAAAAATACAATAATCATTTGGACCAATGAGCATCAAGAAGGCTTTGATAAGCTTAAAGAAGCTGTAACCACTGCACCTGTATTAAAACTCCCTGACTTCAATCAACCATTTGAAGTGATCATAGATGCAAGTGAACTTGCAATCGGTGGGGTGCTAGTACAAGAAGGAAGACTAGTGGCCCATACTTCCAAAAAATTGAAACCCTATGAGTCCAACTATGCCACTCATGACCTTGAGTTACTCGCAATAATCCATGCCTTGAAACTATGGAGACACTATCTATTGGGAAGGGAATTCACTTTAATGACAGCTCATAAAAGTCTTAAGTGGATCTTCACCCAAGCTGACCTAAACATGAGACAAAGAAGATGGATAGAGATACTGCAAGAGTTTGATTTTAAAATCAAATATCATCCAGGGAAGGACAATGTTGTTGCATATGCATTAAGTCGAAAAGCCTTTCTTAGCAGCGTTGTAGAAGTTTGAAGCTTAAGAACCGTATCCATACCTGATAACCTTGTACTTGAGCTTGTACACCAAGCTATTTCTCAGGATAAGGAATATGAAGGACTCATGGCTAAGGTACTTCAAGAAGAAAGCTCTAACAAAGAAAGGTTTAAGATTAAGGATTATCATACTAGCAATAGTTGTCTATATTACCATGATCTCCTTTGTGTCTCAAAAGGACCAGAAGTGAAGACCAAGATCTTATGGGAAGCACATGACAGCCCCATTGTAGGCCATCCGGGGTATGCCAAGACACTCAATGCAGTTCGTAAGAGCTATCACTAACTAGGATTAAAAAGGGATGTATTAAGGTACGTAACTCAGTGCTTGACTTGTCAAAGAGTCAAGGTGGAAAGGATCAAGATGCCTGGAGAGTTACAACTTACAACCCTTCGACATTCCACAAATGAAATGGGAGTCAATAAGTATGGACTTTGTTGTTGGATTACCTACTGTTGCTGGTGGATATGATTCCATCATGGTAGTGGTTGATAGATTGACAAAAGTTGCAACTTGATCCCAGTCAAAACAACCTATAAGTCATCTAACATTGCTTGAGTCTTTATCAAATAAGTATTTAGGTTACATGGATTGCCAAAGAGCATAATCTCTTAATCGAGACTCCAGATTCACCTCTAAGTTTTGGACTTGCCTATTCCAAGCAATTGGAACGAAGCTATGCTTCAATACTGCTTATCATCCTCAAACCGATGGCCAAATTGAGAGGGTGAACCAAACCATTGAATATATTCTAAGGTCTTATTGTGGCAAAGAACTGAAACGGTGGATTGAACATTTACCTTTGGTGGAGTTTGCTTATAACACTACCTTTCAACAAACAATCAAGATGTCGCCATTCCAAGCCTTGTATGGGCAAGAAGGTCGTACACTTCTAAACTTCTCAAATCTCACTCTCAAAATAGAGGCTTCTAAGGCTATGCTTGAAGAGATGGACCAACAAATCCAATTGATCCGACATGACATCCAAGATGCTCAAGATCAACAAAAATCCTATGCAGATCTTGAAAGATCTATAAGAACATTCAAGGAAGGTGACATGGTGTTTCTAAGGGTAAGACCCAAAAAGAGCTCATTATCCTTGGGGAAATACAAAAATCTTAGTCCAAGGTACTGTGGACCATATGAAGCAATCAAAGTAATGGGAAGGCAAGCCTACAAGCTTCAATTGCCACCCCATCTCAAGATTCACAATGTATTTCATGTAAGCCTACTGAAACCTTATGTACCAAACCCCGATCATGTGCTTAATGACGAACAAATAGTCATACCTGCCCAAGGAATTCTGGAAATGCAACCCAAGAAGATTCTAAATACAAGGGAGAAGCCTCTAAGAAGCCAAATCCTAAGAGAACACCTAGTACAATGGAAGGATTATCCTGAAGAAGATGCCAATAGGGGCAATGAGGCAACCCTTATGAAAGAATACCCCCAGTTTCTCTCGAGATGAGAGCATCTCGATTTCTCTAAGGAGGGAAGAATGTAAGTCCCCTTTATTTAGTTTATTTTAATAAACAATGTACGTATACATTCCAAAGGAAATTGATTTATGTTGCACATTTTTAAAAAATTTACGAAACTAGCTCTACTTATGAAAATAATTGTTATTATTGATAATGTATTATATGCTAGTTCATGAAGAAAGACTTGGAAAACCCTCCCAAGACTAGCTAATTAAAACTATGTTTGTAGTATAGAACAACAAAAAAAAACTAGCCTATTGGATAGTCACTTGGCAATTAAGTGCACTTGGGTGACAACACTGCTAGGATGGGTGACCTCCTAGGAAGATTTTCCTACAAGCTAGTGGAAGTTTCTCATGTGCAGCCAACGGCGCCAACAAAGCCTTCGTAGCCCGTTGCCAAGTATATACCAAGGCCAAGATGCCAAGGTCTATGCCTTGGTCACCGCCTTGGAGTGACACCTGCCCAACCACACTGCGCGCAATGCGTCCTCACCCATATGTTCATCAATTTTTATCTTCGCACTACAAAAATGGAGCCCCTCCCTGGCATCATCAATGACGTTGTCAAAAATGCTAAAAGAAAGTGTTCTCTCTTTGTTGTCAATGAAGTCATCAAAAATGTTAAAAAGCAGGTGCCCTCTCTTTTACCCCTCCCCCCTCATTACTATATAAACAGGGGTAGAGCCTCTCATCAAGAACACACAACGGTCCATGTAGACGTCTCTCTACTACTATTGATGTGACGGAGCTCTGCTACAATCAGTCAAACCTCTCTTTCTCTCTCCCCACTCTTATGCGGAAGCGCTACCCAAATCCATCAAGCTTCTTCCATGGCTCCCAAGAGACGTAAAGATACTGAATGAGATCGTGCTCAGAGAGCTCCCCAATGTGAGAAAGTTGTTGTTGCTACTAAGGAAACTCAACACGATGCTAAAGCACAGCAAAAGTTAGCCCCGAACCCATTCAAATCAAAGAACCAGTCAACCCACAACAAATCAAGGTTGCGGCCATAACCCATTATCACGATGGATGGCCGAACGGAGACAATCAGGTTTAATGCATCAAAAAAATTTACTTTTTAAGCTATTAATTCTATAATTTTCTAGTGAGTATAAGTTAGTCCATTACATGGATTACGATCAGTTAGTAAACTTACAAAAACATGTTAGTACTATCAATTTTTTTAGGAAGGAACACCAAAATTGACGAAGGGGATAGTTTCTATGCATCGCATTGACAACTGTGTTTAAAAAAATTTATGGTTATGACTGCTTTTGGATTTGTGAATGATGAGTTATGGCTCTTATGATTCTGGGCTTGTATAGCTAGGCGAGTTGTGGATTGTGGTGGTTCACGACATTGGGATCCCCAACCCAATGCTCCCTAACACTCTTCAGTGTGTGGAAAAACTCACCTGTGGGGGGGCTCCTACACTTCGGAGGGGGGTAGGTGTTTTTGGTTTTTGATCAGTCGAGCACCTGAGAGGGCATAGGGCTAAGTGGTAAGTGCCCCTATTATGTAGGATGGCTCTAGAGGCTCAGGGAAGCTTAGAGGGGCTCTGAGCCAGTAAATTCCCTGTTGACCGTGGATGGAGTGCGATCACATACAGCCCAATCCCGAGGGATTGGAAGGTCCTATCCTAGGCTAGATGGTGTCTTTCTGTGGAAAGACGGTTTTGTATCATTCTATGGAGTGATGGTGAAATAAAGTATTTGATTTCCAAATTGTTTGTTATGTGCTAAAGATCAAGTTTAACGAATCCAATTTAACAGAGTAATAAAAGAAAGCTGATTTTATATGTTCAAACAGTGTGGTAGTATGATTTGCTAATTAGAAAACTAAGCAAACCCATCGAGGAAAGTGGGAGCCTTTGATCTTGATGATTGGATGCCTGTGGCTGTGCGTGGGCCCGATAAGTCGGGTAACTTTCCAACACTAGATAGAGCTAATTAAATTGTGACCCTCCCAATATCGGTAGGATTAGTTACTAGGTTTAACACCCTTTTAGGGGACCGGAGCTGAGATTTTACCTTATGGGTAACGGGGATCGAGTTACACTCTCCCCCATCTCTCACTCTCTTTGAACCAAGTGCGGTATTAACCTCATTCCTGCCTTTGATTGATTAGAAAGTGGTCTTTCCTAGGTGGGCGTTAGATTGCTATTAGGGGTGGCTTGTCCACGCTTCCCTTGTGAAGTAAAATTGAGATTCCCATGCTCAACTAAGTCCAAGGTTTCCCATGAGGAGACGGGATGGTGATGTCCATGGATATGAATTTCAATCGACTACTAGATGACTCCTCTGGGTTTGTTGGAGAAGGCACCTAATAGGTAGTCTCCTAAGTTGTAAATAGGACTAGGCCTAGCCATTGGACACCTTTAACTATGTTGTAATTTTCCTATAAACTCCTTGCAAAAGCCTTTACTTTGAGAGTGAAACATGTTCTTACAAGAATGGTCCATTAATATTAGTTTGGATTTATTTTTGGGTTCAAGATACAAGATCCTATGCTAAACTTGATTTTCTCCACTGACTATTCTTTGGCCTCCCAAGCTAGCTTTGTACTTCTTCTTAACCTAGACCTTGATAAATCCTATGACCATGTTAGCTGGAGATTCATCATAGGTACTCTTCACTCGTTTGGGTTTGGCTTGATATTCATTTAGTTAGTATAATCTCTATTCTTTAATGCCATAGCAATAGTGTATGTTAATGGGTTTCTCTCTTCTTCATTTGCACTTAAAAGGTCTATCTGACCAAGGGTGCCCATTGGCACCCCTTATGTTTGCTCTCATCATAGACCCTCTCCTAAGAGAGATAGATGCGTAATTAAGAGAGGGCACGATTAAGGGTCTAACACTCCCTAGTGGCCAGTATTTCATTGCTCAATTTTTTGCAGATGGCAATGGAAGTATCTTGAAGGCCAGAAAAGGAGCAATGGACTCCTTCCTCATCATATATGAAGACTTTATGGACCTCTCTACCTCTCAAATAAGTGCTGCTAATCGAGATGATCTACTTGGGGATTAATGACTCCCCCCCTCCCCCAGTAGTAGGTATGCAATTATGGGTTTAGGATATTCAAAATGGGCCAAGTGATTCACTATTTAGGCTGCCTAGCTAGTGTCGGAATCACTATATAACAACAAGCTGATTGGTTCTTGGAAAGATAGAAGAGGATATCATAAAATGGAAAGATACTCTACTTGCACTTGGTGGGGAGATGACCATATATTAGCAAACTCATTGTCTTTGTTGGCTCAATCATTCCATTCAAGAAGGCCACTTGCACAAGAATAGAAAATATCTTCAAAGCATTAGATGGTCTCTAAGCACTAGGGGAAAAATGCCCCCACCAAAAATGAAGGCTAGGGACACAAACTCTAGCAATGACTATGGGTAAAAAATCGAATCCCATAAGTCTAAAGTTGAAGTTTACACCCCCAGCATATGATGCCTAAATCCAAACCACCCTTTCCACATTTCTTCTTGAACTTCTAGGTTGTCCCCAAAGGACCATTAGAAAAAGATTGCATAACCTTGTTTGACCCCTTAACCCTACTCTCTTTCTTGATGCACAATAATTTTGCTATATTTTACACACCATATATCTTCTAAATCTTACATGACTTGTACTACACTTGTTCCTTATCTCTCTTAGGAGCGGAGCCAATCGACCGAAGCCACCGAGCATGCCTAACGTGAGGACCCCTAGGTGCAGTGATTATGCTTCATGTGGTGCTAAGTGCTTCTGTAAGTGAGTTTTTTTGTCCATTCCATGCATGATGTTCCTCTTGCTCTTCCTTGAATGCTTGTTCAGTTTTTTTTTTAAATAGTATTACACTAGTAGAACAATAGTCTATATCTAATTTTCCTCATCCGATTTAGGTGGAGAAGGGGGTCGGATGGATTTGCTCAAAAATTGATGGCTTTGCATGTATCCTTTGAGATTCATGCGGACGTGGAGGGAGGTGGTGGAGAGGAAAGGATGGTTATCCTCTAGGAGAGCTAGGCAAAAAGAGAGGAGAAGGCTAGCCCTCATCATTAAATGCGCCATGGCACAGCTGTCGATGGTGTTAGGGTCAAAAAAGAGGGGAGGTAGGCCACGTTCTTGTGGGGTCGAGTCCTGCTTGAGTAGTAACTTAAGTAACCTAAGATAATTACAGGTAATTATAAAGGCTAGATCGGGGCATGAAGAGAAGTCCGCGAGAAAACGCATCATGGAATCATTTAGGCTTCCCCAGTCAAAGAGGAGGGCATGTTCGAAGGAGGTGGCATTGGAGTTGTAGATGATAGGAAAGTCATGACGCCCATGGAGGGTGGCGACAAAATCCATACCTACCCTACAAGGATACGCCATGAACGTGGGGTCGTTCCTCTCATAGGGCAAGGTGTTACAAAAAGCCATCCAGGCGAGCATGCTAATGTCGCACACCCGCCTCCTCCATAGGGGTTGGCAATTGTATCCCTGTACAGTGTGTGTCACTTCAAACACCTTGTTTTGCCAAAACTCTACTTCTTCCTTTCCGGTCCTCTCCCTTTCTTCTAGCCATTTTTGTCCTAGTCGGCTACCAATCACGATCATCTCCTCCATCACCTTGATTGGTAGGACCCTCTGTAGGTTGTTGGGCATGAGGAAGCTGACGACTTCGTCAACCTATATGGTGTAATCACTAAAACAACAAAGCATTTAGGAATCCCTAAATTCTTGCTTGAGGTCAAAGATCTGTCGTTGTTGCATGGCTATTGTGCGGGTTTTTTCAAGCTGGAAAGCAACTATTGACTCCTTTTCCGCCACCAACCTAGCCACAACCATCTTCTTTTCCTCCTTCGTCTTCTCCAATTGGGAGAGCAACTCAGTGACGTACTCGTCGTAATTGGCTGGTGGCATCATTCTTGTGTGGATTGGGGTGGTCGAGGCTTCCACTCTCTAACGCTTGTGGTCCTATCTCGACTCAGTATCTGTGGCTGGTCTCTTTTGCCCCGTGGTCGTGGTCTCCGTGCTCTTTCCCTTAGCCATTTCTTTATTGATAAAATATTGTATCCAAGCCACGAAGTTGGAGACCTCCACACTAGTGGGGATGCTAGGGGTGAGGGTGGTTGGTTCGGTGGGGGGCACCATGAGGGTGGGGATAGGATGGAGAAGGGCCTTGCCTTTGCCTTCAAGGACAGTGGGCGGCGTGACTTCTGGTACCTCCATGCTGGAACTAGGCCCTTCTTCACTCAGTGGGCTCCAGGCTCCCAGATCATCAGCCCTGCACTGTTGCTCAATGGACCGTCGTGTGGCTTCAGCTAAGTCCTCCTCCTCCTTCCTTCTGTAATATCTCCGCACAATAAAAGTTAGTTGGTAGGTTCATAAGTTAGTTAGTCAATTAATAAGTTAGTAAGATTACTAACTAAAGACTAACTAGGGTAAAAACTAACTAACATTAATTATTGATAATTTTTATTTAATTTAAAATATTTTATTTAGAAAAATCAAGAGTCGTAAATTCGATATTTTTCTC
Source organism: Lygodium microphyllum (assembly GCF_053477565.2). NCBI lineage: Eukaryota > Viridiplantae > Streptophyta > Polypodiopsida > Schizaeales > Lygodiaceae > Lygodium > Lygodium microphyllum. The sequence continues at coordinate 1,632,403 of NW_028229520.1, forward strand.
GAATTGGCAAAGACCGTAGCTACCCTTCACATAAATTACAACGTGAACGAGACTTATGAGTTATATTAATCATTAAGTTCATGTGTATAGTTTGGAAGGTCCAAAAACATTAGAATTTGGATAAAACTAGTATATTTTAGATACTTTAGATATTATCCTAAAAGAAAAAGATATGGAGATTTTTAGAACTGGATGTCATTTAAAAAGAAAAGAGAAGTGATATTTTAGTTAGTTTGAAGATTTTATAAAAAGAAAAATAAAGAAAAGTGACTGGCGAAATCGCGCGCGCAGCGATCGCAGTTTACAGGCAGTAGACAGCACTTCGAACAAAGAAAAGAAGAAGGAGTGAACTGAGAGCTTTCTAATCAAGTGTCTTGGGGTTTTACCCCCCTTTCAGAGCCAATGGAACCATCAGATTTATGATCTGAGCATCAGATCACTGATCTTTCCAAGATCCCCCTCCATAAAGAGCTCCACTCCTCAACCACAAGCCCTCTTCTCCAATTCACTATAAATATGAGGCATGGGAGAGGCATAAAAGCATAAGGAGACACCGAGAGGCTGCGAGAGAGAGGTAGAGAGAAGGATACCCCTCCAAGAGATTGTGAGGAAGAGCTTGAAAGAGAGCTTGAGAGAGAGAGAGAGAGAGAGAGAGAGAGAGAGAGAGAGAAGAGAGTCACCCCGAGAGGCTGCAAGGAAGAGAATTAGCTCAATTCCCTCTATCTCGGTCCTCGACTTAACCATCTTCTCTTACGATCTTCCATCTTGAATCTATTCCACCTTCTTAATCTCTTGAGTTTATTTGCGGACGATGGCCTCCAAAAGAAGAATGTCGCGTGCGGATGACAATCCTACAACTAGCAACAAGGCTTCGAGCAAAGGCATCACCATCAATCCAACTGCGGTTCCGGTTGTAAGTAATGTATTTTCAAATTGATTGATGCTTGCTTTGATTCTCGTATGAGATACGTTAAGCCCATATTATTGCACGAGTATAGGTCATGGGAAAGGATAAATTTCATCTCGCCTACTCGGAAGATGGAGTTTGTGAAATGCATATATCAAGGGTAGATAATTGCACCTAGTTACATATGACTTATTTGCTAGTAGAGCAATTACAAGGAAGAATCAGTCAAGCATTGTGAATGGCATAGTCATCAAAAGAACGACATTAAAAGATTGGGCATACAAGTGCTAGACTAAAGTATAGTCAAGGGTTATAACTAGCATGATTGCTAAAAGAATATGACGTTAAGAATCATGAATAGAGAAGTACTAGTTTAAAGTTTAGATACTTCAAAAGTACTTAGCCTAAGAGCCTAGGAGTCAAATTACTTGAGATCATCTCACACTTATCTTATCAAGTATTTATATGTTATGCCTATAACATGCTTGATATATGAGGATAAATTTCTATTTGCCTCATGACTTGACTAAGAGCTAGTACAAGAAATTAATCATAAGGGTTAAAACTAAGATATCTTGAGATCCGTCGGATAACGATGACTTTTGCTAATCCAAACTCAGGGTTGGGTTATCAATCAAGGTAAGTGACCTATAGAACTTACATCATGAATAGTGTTTGAACCCTTAACATATGCCCTAGCCGAAGGAAGGAAGTGTTAAGAACATGTTTGCATGGTATTGCTCTTAGATCCCAAGGGAGAGAGCAAATATACAATGGAAATGTTATATCGTCTATTCTTGCATTGTTTGAAAAGAATGAAATTGGTTTTGTTGATTGATCGAACAACATCCTAAATGTTTTTACATTCAATTGGTTGTTAGTTATTGTTTGGATGATTATTCAAAGTTCTTGTGATTTATGGTAAATGCATGGCAAGGGTCTGTGATGACAAGTCGCCATGGATTAGAGGAATGTTTTCCTGGAAAATGATATTAGGCTGATTGCCTTGTTTGTGCTTGATTCTTAAAGGATTTAATTAAGGAAGGATATATTGTACGGGTGGATCACCTCCATGGTCGCACCGCGTAGTAACCCGAGAGGGCACTGCTCGATTCATAGGCCGAAGGTCGAGTGGTGAAAAGGCCAACCACGGGAATGATGTTTCGCTCCTAGACAGCTTGTGGGTCAGTTGGAGCTCTGGACACCCCTCGCTAGGTCAAGAATGGAGTTGAAGACCTCCGTGGCCCCCAACATCTGGGCATGTTGGGAGATCCTATTCTAGATAAAGGATTGAGTTTTTGGTGCCATGTGAATTGGACCAGTTACTTCTGCATGGCAGAAGGGATACTTCTGTTGGACAGAAGCGAAACATAATTTCTCCTGTATGGGCGGGAGACAAAGATTAACTTGAAGATAAGTTAAGGAACTTGTTTGATCTTGTTTGTCAATAGATTGCTTTGCCCTATTTTCGTGTCTGTGCTCTAATTTACGCGAAGGAACCTTGTTCCCTAAAAGGCTTAATTAATGAAGCTGATTTTAAGTGTCACACATAAATGTGGTAGGACCTAATTAGAAAACTAAAGCTATTAAGGGAAGCGGGTGGACGGAATCCCCGACGGGCCCGTCCTATGGCAGGGTGGTCCCAGAGAACTGGGAGGCTTCTCACAAGTTTTTATCGTCATTCGACCTTTAGGTATCGATAGGTTAGAACCCGATTCATGCCGTTTTAGGGGACCGGAATGGGACTATGCCCTATGGGCAGAGAGGTTGAGCAACGCATCCCTCTCGTTTCCCATTCTCTTTGAACCAAGTGCGGCATAGATCTGCTTCGGGTTGGGTATCTCTGCGTAAAGTAGGATGTCCAATACCCGACGCTAGAATGCTAACAGGAGACCTTGACAACTAGGAACCCAAATTTCAGGTCGATCCTAGTGGGTTCGGTCGTGAACGTTCCGTTGCGAGGCGGATTCGGGAAACCCTAGGCGACAAAACTCAAAACATTCCTTGGGAGTACCGGGCAGCGACGCTTAGATTCGTTTCTCGATAGACCGCTAAAAGAGTGCCTGGAAAGCCGATGGGTGGGCACCTCACACCTTCTTAGTTCCTCTTCTTCCTCAATAGCTCTTCTTTTCCTTTCTTCTTCAGCTTTCCTGTACTCTTCCTCCAGTTTCTCTTTTTCTTCCTGTTCTTTCATTTTCCTCTTCTCGACCTCCTGTTTTGACACCTTTTGAGCCATGTTGACTTCTTCCTTTGCTTTTTTTTCTTCCTGTTTCTTCTTCTTCTCCCTCTCCTCAACCTCCTTGAGGGATTCTCTTTTTGCCTTTTCCAGATCCTCTTTCTCCTTCTTGCGGCCTTCATCCATCTTCTTTTTCTTTTGTGCCATCTTCTTTGTGGGTTTTTTTGGCCTGCTTTTTGCCCGATTGTTCTTCTTGTTCCTGCTCTTCCTTATCAGTCTCGATCCTGTCACTAGACCTCTCTTGGTCCTAGTGAGGGGGTGACCTGTAAGGCGTTTCTCCTTCCCCTTCTTCTGCATCTTGTGTCTCCTTCACTGCCTTGTGGATGAGGGCAGTCAAAATGCTTCCATATACAATAAACGAGGCCTTGGACGAGGCCTTCTTTCTTTCCGTGGCCTTGGAAGCTGGGGACTACCCTCCTGCTGGTATGCTTCCTAACGCTAGTGCTTTAGCCACCTGGTCGATGGTTTTATATACATAACCATTCCAGTCGACTTCACACAAGGTGTGGGCCGCTACGTTCTCCAGCACAGGCATGATGATTCAATACATTAAGGCGTTGTAGCGCTGGCTAGAGAAGAGTGTGTGTACTAGCTTTGCTTGCAGTCTGGCTTCCGCATCAGGAATGTCCTGGATGCTGATGCCATCATTAGCTAGCACATCCTCCTTTTTCATTTTCAGCATGTCATACACATCCCTCTTCTGCTTCTTCTCTATCTTTGACTTTAGTCCCAATGCCTTCTCCACCAAGGCTGGGTTCAAGTGAACCTGTACTTGTTTAGTATTTTCTCCCTTTCTTACCGTGATGGTGCCACACTCATTGTCAGGGTCATAAGTCCTGAGAAACTCCACACACTTCGTATGGTCCGGTTCTTGTGCAAATTTCTCGAGGTACTTGGTGAGGTTGCATTGCTCAATGACTCTCTTGGCTGCTTCCTCCTTGGCCACCACACCCTCTACATTGTGAATGGTTCGTAAATTAAGCTGGTTGTAGGCGTGGCTTTCAAGAGTGATGTTGTATTGCGCTCTTTTCTCTTCCGTGAATGGAAGTCGGTGGGCGCAGTCTTGCTGCGACATCTTTTGTTCCTATCATAATCCCAAGTTTTCATTAGTTATTAGTGCTTCCAAATTAACAATTCGCAAGAAAAGTTATAGTTAAAAAGAACTCTATATGTTTACTAAATGAAAGCATTAAAATCCTATCCAATGTAGAATCTACCCTTCCAACTTTAACTTTTTGCTCTTTATTTCAAAGTTCTCTTGCCATTTTCCTACCTCGCTCGTTGCTTACATGTTTATGCATTTTGCTTGATTTTCCTTGGTTTTAATTTGATTCACCTCGCCCCCCTCCCCTCCTAGCTTGAGAAGAATCCTTCCTAGGATTGAAGGTTTTGGAGGTCGAGGACATTCTGCAATGGGCTTAGGAGTTATCGGCGTAGGAACCAAGTGTAGAAATCGGGGTTGTACTCTAACTGAGCTTCGCGGTCTAGATCAAAAGGTCGAGTGCCCACGTGTGTAATGTAAGTAAGAACATATGTTAGAAAGTCATCGAAGGCGACACGTCTAGAAATATGTAGCTCTTCCTCAGTCAGTAGACGATCGAGATAAGGGTGTCCCTTGATGTGCTCTTCCAGGGGGCGGCCACAAAGAGTGGTTAACACTCTATACGAGGTTGGCGCAACATAAGTGGGGTCGTACTCCGATGTTTTGATTGTGTGGTGCTGCTCAGTGTTTGTCATGACTCGGCACCCTTCTACTTCCCATTGCAACCTAAGAGTATACCAATGTCTCAAGAACGGGGATTCAATCTCAGCAAGTTTGGATAATTCTGCAATTTCTTGGTTGGTGATGGCAGAAGTGGTTCACTGATCATATGACATGATGAGGTGCTGTTTGAGGGCTTGCTCTTTAGAGATCTCACTATTGAGCAATACAGCAACGGAGTTAGCTGCTTTTGTGAAGGCAAGTTCAAACGTCTCCCAAGAACAAGGCATTGTACGAACTTCAGTTGCAAAAGGCTCGGGCAACAAGCCTAAGTCCAAGCGGTCGTAGCTCAGAGCTAGCTCTCGGAAAGTGGCATCGAGCCATCTAATGCAATCAACCACGTGTCAAAAATGATTTTCGCTCATAGGGGGTTTAAGACGTGCTAGTGGTTGGGGTTTGATAGCACTAGAGCCTTTAACAATGAATAGTTGTGGTTGTGGGTGTTCTTGAGGTTGCGGTTGGACTTTCGAGCTTAGGCTAGGGAAGTAGCAGCTACTTCTGATTGATTACTGCCTTCAGAATGGATCATTGTAGCCGGATGGGCTCTAGCGGGTGATGGCTCATATGAGATGTCTGTTGCTTGGGCCGATAGGTTTGTTCGACTCTCTTGGGCATGTATGTGGATGAGCTTGATGGATGTGGGCCTGGGGAGCACTGCGGTTTATGGTTTTGAGGTTCTATGGGGCTTGGGGTGATCAATCTTGGGGGCAACGAACGAGTGGTGCCCTTGGCTGTGTGGGCTTTAGGGATCCATATCCAAGCATTCCCCTCATAGTAGCCTTGCACGGGCAGGAGGGCCTTAGGGACCCACCTTTGCTTGATCATGCACCAATTTCTGTAAATTGTACCTTGGTTTCCTAGGTTTAGAGCTTCGAGTCTTATGAGGTTGTGTGCGGCGACTCCTAGGCAGTGGTTGCGACTGTTTAGGCCTCCATTGAAAACTAGGCTGTTGGGCCTTAGCTTTTTCTGTGATGAGCAGCAGTTTTTTAGGGGTGGTGGGTGGTGGGTGGTGGCCGAACACTACCCTTCTCCTTAGATTTGGCTGCTAATGTTTCTATCGGTGGCCGTGCGGACTGGGGTGATATCGCGCAGCCCTTGCTGAAAACTATAACAATGCGGATGTTGCCTATGGCGAGGTGAATGCACTGCACTCATAATCAACGTTGCAACGAGTTTTCTTTTTGAAGGTTTGCCCTAGCAACGTCTCCGTTCCTGTGTCTTTGGCGTCCGGCAACACGTAGAAGATCATTGGTACAACCTTAGACTAGATAGAAACAGTGGCCCTGCACTTGCCTAGAAGTGTGTATGAGCGGCCCCCATATGGGCTTAATTTGGCGTTAGTGGGTTGTAGTTGCGGTTTGCCAACTTGGGCCCAATGATCGTGAGTCAAGGCATTGAAGTCCGCTCCCTCATCGATCAAGGCATTGAAGACGCATGTTTGCTTGGCAGTGACTGTGATGTGCAGGTACGCAGGCTCTATGGTTTCCTCATTCTCATCATCGATTTCGATGATGGTGGCTACTCATACTTTGACAGGCAATTCCAACATCGGTGGCTCATGCAAAGGATGCGTGGGGGGATAGTACTTCTTGACATGACTTCCATTGAAGAAGCCTATTCCCTCGTCGTCTAGAGTCTCGAGCTCGATGTTGCCCATTTGATTGATTGCACAGACTTTGAAAGGTCCAAGACCCCTAAACTTCATTTTTTGCTTATGCCCCTTAACTGAGTATAGGAGCACTAAGTCGCCCTGTTCGAAGTTGTGTTTCTTGACATGCTTGTCAAACCAGCTCTTCATCGTGCCTTCTCACATATGAGTGCATGAGTGGCTAGAAGGCGAGTCTCTGAGAGACGTTCGAGTTCAACTAGGCGTTGCGTCCATGCCTCCTTTCCTTCCCACCACTCCTGAACTGCAATTCGCAGGCTAGGCACGAAGAATTCTACAGGGAGAATTGCTTCGGTTCCGTAGGTTAACCTAAAGGGGGTCTGTCTAACAGCCATTTTATAAGCCGTGCGATAAGCCCACAAGGCTACCATCAGCTTGTTGTCCCAGTCGCTACGCAGCGAGGCAGAGACCACCCTTGTTAGGACGTTGACAAGAATCTTATTCATGGATTATGCCTAATCGTTTGCTTGAGGATAGTATGGAGCGGATTTCTGATGGATAATTAGGAAGGTGGCTAGGAGATGCACTATCACTTCATTGATGAAGTGTGTCCCCTGGTCACTCACTAGTTTGATGGGGCAGCTGAATCGTGAGATCATCTGCTCCCATAGGAACTTGACGGTCATTCGAGCATCGTTTTTTCGTGTTGCTCTCTCCTCTGCCCACTTCGTTAGGTAGTCTGTGGCCATAATGATGTATTTGGCTTGCGAATACTGTGCAGCGGGGCTGATGGGTCCTATGAAGTCAATTTTCCATTTTTCGAAGGGTTGTCGTACAATGATTGGGTTCAACTCCATTTGACACTTGTAAATCAGGACCTTTGTCCGCTAACACTCATCACAATGCTTAACAAATCGTGCAGCATCACGGAACAGCGTTGGCCACCATAGTTGAGACTGCAACACATTGCGGGCCGTCGTGTCTCTGCTAAAGTGTCCACCAGCAATTCTGTTGTGTGCCTCTGAGAGCACGTCATGCATCTCATGCTCACACATGTATCTGCACAGCAATCCATCTTTCCCTAAGCGATACATCTGGCATGCTATCAAGTAGTAGGGTTGGATTTTGAGAATAAGTCGCCTCAACCTTGCCTTCTCTATCGGTCGTTCAGGCAGTCCATGATCAAGCACTTGGACTATGTCCTATGCCCAATATGGCGTTAGATTGGCCTTGAATAAATCTCTCTTGCTGGAGAGGTTAAAGAGGTTTGGGCATTTGGCAAGGGTGTTTGGCAATTCATCGGTAATGCCTTCTCCAGCGGCTTCTCCTATGGGGATGCATGACATATGATCAGCCATGTAGTGCTTTTTTCCCTTCCGTACGACAACGGAGAAATCAAACTCCAAAAGAAGAAGGAGCCACCAAGCTATGCGTCCTGTCGAGCAAGGTTTATTCACTAGATATAGCAAGGCTTGATGGTCCACAAAAAAGGTAAAGGGTGTAGCCAATAGATAATGCCGGAACTTCTTTACAACAAACACCATGGACAAACCCTCTCTTTCTATCATCAAGTAGTTCATTTCCATCTTAGTGAGTTGTTTGCTAGCAAAGCTCACTGGATAGTCTAGGTTGTGCTCGCCAGGTTGGCACAACACTGCCCCCACAGCCAATTTAAAAGCATCGATATGCACGTGGAAGGTAATGGTCCAATCTGGGGCTCGTAGAATTGATGCTGTGGTTAGAGCCTTCTTCAACTCTTCATATACTCATTGGCATGCTTCAGTCCATTCAAAGACAATCAGCAACTTGTATAGAGGTCTTGCTATCAATGCGTAATTCAGCACAAACCGCCGATAATATTCCGTATGGCCTAAGAAGCATTGAGCTCCCTTGTAGTTGGTTGGGGGTAGAAGGTCGACAATAACCCTGACTTTTGAGAAGTCAGTGGCAATGCCGTTCTTTGACACCATGTGGCCAAGGATGCATCCATGCTTCACCCAAAACTGGCATTTCAAGGGGTTCAAGGACAGACGATATAGGTGACACCGCTCAAAGACTGCTTGGAGTTTGTTTAAGTGTTCCATCCAGGTCGATTGAATGCAGAGGTCATCGATAAAGACTTCCAAATCCTTGCAAAGCATGTCTTTAAATATGGTGAACATGAGTTGTTGAAAGGTGGAAGGGGCATAAGTCAACCCGAAAGCATGACTATGTAAGCAAAGACGCCCCACTCGGTGGCGAAGGCAGTCTTATGCCTATCGACAGGATGCACTTGCACCTGATTGTATCCTGAGAAGCCATCCAAAAAATTGTAGGCCTCCTTGCCCGCCACTCTTTCAAGCATGTGCTCCGTGTATGGCAATGGATACTTGTCCCTCTTAGTAGCAGCGTTCACCTTCTTGTAATTGATGCACACTCTAATTTTTTTATTTTTCTTCATCACGATGACTATGGGTGATACCCAATCCATGTGCTCAATTTTGTAAATGAATCCCGCTCTCATCATCTTATCAATCTCTTCCTTGGCAGCATGAGTGTGCTTTGGATTCATTGGGTATGGTCACTGCTTCACCAACGATGCGTCTAGTGTCATGGGTATATTATGAGTCACTACACTCGGGTCTACCCCTTTAAGCTCTTCCAAGGACCAAGTGAATACGTCTACATACTCTCGCAAGAGAGCGACAAGACTCATTTCTTCTTTCTCAGTCAAGTCATCGACAATGAAGGCTGGTCGGGGTGTCTCTCCTTCCTATGCTACGTTCACCTCCTTGACCCTGGCTGGTCCCTTGATTGGTTCGCTCGTTTGCCCTTGCCGTTTGACACCTAACAGAATCACTACCCTGTCTCCTTTCTTGAATTTTTTAAATATTTTAGGGAGGTCCCACGGTTTTTATTGTTTGTCTGTTCGTGTGTCCCTGGGTTTTTTTCGCCCTTTCGTGCTTCAATCGTCTGCGCCTCAGGTGTACGAGTAGGTCTCCACCGTTAGTGCGTGGGTCTTGGGCGGCCTAGGTATTTCTGGGTCGCTATCCGAGCTTACCTCCAACTTAGATTCAAACTCGTCGTCTTCGCTAGAAGAGGGGGTCTCCCCTAGTGTTCGCAATTCAAATGGTGATTCTGTCCTAAGCACCGGTGTCGCTCCTGGTTGGGCTAGGCCTGCTTGCTCAGGGTTTATGGCTCCTACATGTTCTAACCAAGCGTGATAACAATCCATGCGCATGATTCCTCGCTCTATACTGTAGACACTCCTTTTCTGTGGCTTGGAGTCTGCTCGTATTTGTTTTATTTCATGTCCCTCAGTGTCGTATTCTACCATGTCCATCTCACCCTCACTTTCATCATTGAAGGATTGGCAGTCTTCGTACTCCTTATCAGAGTCCTCTGCGTCAGACTGCTCATCGTCTCCTAGGGCTTGGTATATCTCTTGTCATGGATCAGGGACTAGGACCCAATTGTAAGTAAGGTTCAAGTCATGCACCCTGGTCCATTACCACCTGGATTCACTTAAGAGATCCTAGAGTGGTTTGAAGTTTGCTGCCAGGTTATCAGCTAGTTTGTCCGTTAAGTATTCCAGAGTCTCTTGGAGCTCCCTTTTGTTGTTTGGCACTTGGAAGGTGACGGGCTTAGGTCTCCCACGAAGGGTTCTTGCCATCATGCAAACTGGTGCAGCGGCTGTGCCATCAGGCCTGCCCCTCATCTTAATGGCTTGCTCATATGCCTCATGATCCAAGAACAACAGGTCGACTGTAGCAAGGACATGAATCCAATCCCACTCATCCTCTGGGCATGGGATATACTTGGTCAAGGCCCCATAAGACTTCTTGACTTGAGCATCACCCTTGAGCATCGCGTAGATGGCATCCAAATTGACTGGTGAGGTCTTCCAAGTGTCCATTTCTACCCTCACAGCTTCCGTTCTGTTGCCTAGGAAGATCAAGCCATTACCCCAATCTTCAATAACTCTAGCATTGCGCATCTAGGGTCGGCCTCACAGGATATCATAGTCCACCCCCTTCATGACTATAAAATTGTCGGCTGCTTGTTTCTCTCCTAATCCGGATTGTCCTGGCCAATGGCCGTGACTGATTTGCAGGCCTGCAGTATCAAGGCTTGGCCTAAGCGGTGCTGCCTGCGGTGCGGTTGCATCTCTTGACTTTGGTCGAGGAGGTGAGACCGTCGTGCTTACGCTGGGGAGATCATCGATCTCATCCTCTAGGATGGGCTCAGCATCCCTTAAGTGCTCTTGGGCCTCTTTCACCCAGTCCTTCACTTTCTCTATGGCCTCGAGTTGGCACTTCGGATGCGGGTATTCCCCTACCTTGGCACTTCCCTTTTCGACCGTCTTGGGGGCTGAAGTTTCTGCCTCTGCATCTGTGACCTTCTTTCCAATAGGCAGAGTCGTAACATTCTCAGTTTTCAGTGCCATCTTAGCTTCCAACCTCTTCTTCCTTCGCCTGCGACTCTTCTTCCCTATTGACGCTGCATCGAGGTTGCCGGGTCCTGGAAGTGATATGCCGGCTTGCTTCGTTTGGGCACCAGTCGTGACTCGCAATGGGATGGGTGTGGCCTCCCCATCAAGGTTTTCGACTCCAAATAGCCCCAATGGAATAGATGGTACATTAATTGAACTTGAAGAAGGTTTCCGCTTTGGGCAATCAATGAAGAGATGAGTGATTCTGCACTCAACGCACCTTAGGTCAAATTTGTCTCTGTTCTACTGCTCCCTCTCAGGGCAACGTGATGAGACATGACCTGGGTGACCACAAGTCCAACATATGATTGTATCCTGCGTCTGCCCCCCTAGGCCTCTACCTCATCCTCTCCCCAATGCCATTATCGATACTGGTCGATAATCCATAAGAACTACATTGCCCTCGTCATTGTGAGAGACATAAGGATATAAGTAAGTCTCTTCCTCATTTGGGTCTTCCACATAGTGGACTGGAGCATCGCTCGGTGAATGGGTCACATAGGGACCAAGCGGCCTAGGTATGCCTGTAGGATTTATGTCCACCCTAGGGACAGTAGGCTTAATGTCCTTAGATGCAGGAAGGGCCAATGGGGCTCCCCTTCCAAAGAGTGGCTACAGCCTGTTCGCTAGGTAAAGTTGACCGTATGGTTGGGAGCACAGAAGTCTTCTGGGTAATCTGCAATGCACGATGTCGTGACCGAACCTGCCGCAGTTAGCACAAGGTCTCGACCAAGGGTCTTGACACTCGGCTGGCAAATGGTTTCCGCCACAGTATACACATTGGACATGTAGGCGCGTTGGTCGTCTCCACAAGTTTTGCAGCTTGACTATCTCCGTCTTGACATCAGCCAAGTCTTGGTTCGTCTCGGTGGCTTTCCCTTTATCTTGGGATGATGGGGCTGGTCATTCACTAGAGGCTAACGCTCTTTCTGAACTTCTCACGTTGGCTTCTTTTGAGTTGGAACTCTTGGAGCTCTGCTCTTTCAGTTGATCATCAACTCTGATGGCCTCCTCAAAAACCCTAGCTAATGCATCTCGCTGCAAGCTTGAGTTGGTTGCCAAAGCCTTATACAGTTCCTTGTTTCAAATTCCGCTAATGAACACAGTTGAAACTGCTCTTTCAGTCAGTCGTTCGCCTATAGGGATTCTCTTGAAGAGGCTCCTCACGTGGGTTACGTAATCGCGCATCTCCTTCTCTTTCTACTTGACATTCATCAGTCGTACTAGCAGATTGTCAGAGTATCTAGGCTCAGTAAATCTCTTGATGAAGAGATTCTTGAGGCCATTGAAATTTGCTCGCTCTACCGCATCTAAGCTTGTGTACCAAGTCATGCCCTTGTCACCTGAGCAGAGCCCAAACACGTGAGAGCGTTGAGTCAGGTCGCTGAGGCCGTTGGCTTCGCACTTGCTTGAACTTCTCTACAAAGCTGTATGGATCATCGTGGGGTTGGTACTTGTCAAGCTACTTTGCGACTATTGGGATTTTAGACTGGCTCTTAGAGCCTTGGGTTGCTCCTAATCCTACCAGCAGTGAGGTCGCCAATGCTGCAGCACTTTGCTCTACTGCGGTGTTGTCTAGCAATTGCTCCATAAGAAGCTCGCTTAGCGTTAATTCTCCTTCTAGGGCTCTCTTGTGATCCATTCAGTTTCTACCAGCTAAGTTCAGCACTCGTTGCACCTCACGCAACTCCGTTCTTTGCCTTTGATTCCTGCCATGCTGGTCTCTATTGTATGTAGCTATGCTTTGCAATGCTTTGTGGGCTAGCTTTCTCTCTTCTTTTAAGTCTGCGATGATAGCATCTTTTCTGGCCGCAGTGCTCATACCGGGCGTGCGCATCGTAGCTGCTAACCAGCTGCTAAATAGCCTCTCGGAAGACGCCTAGGTCGAGTTCCTCGATGGACTTGCGGTCTGAATTTTCTTCTGCCATAGTCGAGTTCTCGTGCTCCACCAAGCTATCGATCAGGTTGAGTAGGTTTGTCAAATCCACTTTGTTTGCGCCACTTGCTTGGTCCTACTTCTTGTGTTTATGGTTTATCTCCGTCTGAGGGTTCTCTCCTATTCGTGGGTTCCTTGAGTGGTTTATCAAAGTGAGTTCCTTGAATTATTAAATACAGTCCTTAGTTTATCTCCACTCAGTGCGTGTGTTCTTTCTAGTGCACTTGTGCTCAATCAGGCTTTCAGTTTTCCTTAAGTGCACTTCAAGTGCGAAAATTCAAGGTGAGTGCGGCAAACAGCCTCTAAGTGTCTTACGCACCCTCGCTTTGTTTTGGGCCTGATAGACTTTGTCGATCAATTCTCTGGCCCTCTTGATAGGATTTAGGGGTTTTCAGTTACGTTGCCTTGCCTGTTTTTGGGTTCAATCAGGGTTTTATGGCTCAATGGGTTGCCTCTAGATCTCCATGTTTCCAGGTCTCACGACAGCCCACTCAAACTACTAAGCTACTGTGCCTTACGATTTTGTCTATTCCGCACACTAGAATCCAGTTCTGAGCATCGTGAGTGCTTGCGACAGTTTGCGCTGTTGCCTTTAGGTCTCCACGTTTCCAGGTCTCACGAAAGCCCACTCAAACTGCTAAGCTGCTGTGCCTTACAATTTTTCTATTCCGCACGCCAGAATCCAATTCTGAGCATCAAGAGGGCTTGCGACAGTTTGCACTGTTGAGCTCCAACTGGGTCAGGTCAAATTTCTAAAAAGTTGAGGCAAATACATGCTCGACCCAACTGGTCCGAATTGCAGGGGCCGAGTGGGTGACTCGAACGGGCCGAATCACACTGGTCCGAGTAAAAAACTTTTCGCGGGCCGAGGTCAGAGTGGGTAACTCGGACGGGCCAAGTCAGCTCTGCTGCTGGTGGGCCGAGGGCCGAGTCGGATCTTGGGCCGAGGGACGAACTGGTAGATGGGGCTGAGTGTCGAGTTGGTCAAAGGGGGCCGAATGCCATCACTCAGACGGGCCGAATGGACTCTGGGCCGAGGGCCAATTAGGGTTTTCGAGTCGAGCCGGCTGAATGGCGGGGTCCAAGGGTCGAGTCTAGGACTCGGCCTAACAATGGTCACTCAAACAGGCTGAATGCGACGCAACGAATGCCTCGCAATGATGATTTCGATCAAATCTCAAAATTTAGGCAATCACTCCAAGCACAAACTTCCAGATCCCAACTAAGGCACCAAGGGAAGTGATTGGTATACCTGGGGTGAGCGGTAAGCTCTCCGACGACAAGATGGAATCGAATCTTTGCAGGGGCTCTCTCTCTCTCTCTCTCTCTCTCTCTCTCTCTCTCTCTCTCTCTCTCTCTCTCTCTCTCTCTCTCTCTCTCTCTCTCTCTCGCTCTCTCTCTCTCTCTCTCTCTCTATTTGCAATGGTTGCAAATGAGCTCTCCCTTGGCCTTTTGGCTCTTAAACCCCTTCCCGAGTAAGGTTTTGATGCTCCCAATCACTCACTTGCTGACATTAAGTATCCCAAGCAATCTTTTTGCCATTTTCTTGGCATGATTTATGCCTTGTTTTGCAATAGTAAACCCTACCCTTTCCCAGTTTGATTTTCTAATCTTATCCTACACTAAATGCAATAAGAATCGAAAGCAACAAATTGAAATGATTTCTCCCTGTTTTCCAATCATCAAACTAACTAACTAACCCAAAATACTTACTTTTTTCGAAGATCAAAACACTCAAACTTCCTACCTATCTCAAGCTCCATTTCAGGGATGAATCCCTTACTTTGATGCTCGATATGAGGGGCACAAGCGCTCAATCTTGAATCTGTTGGTCCCGGAACAGAACCAAAATGTGGGAGCTTTCGCTCAACTGCCAAGACCCACGGACCGCTTATTGTTTCAAGTGTTCTAAGCAAGCTCTAATGGCTACCTCTCACATAGCCAATGTGTCGTCGATCCTACGAGTATAGTGAGCTTACCTTGATGCGATATGAGTTGCCTTCTCTCTCGTGCACTCCGGTAGCTCCACGATCCTAGATGCTAGCTCAAGCATCCTCAAGCCTCCTCCATCTCCAAGCTCCATCCACCATAGCCGTGCACGCAAGAGTAGAGAAGAGAAGAGAAGAGAAGAAGAGAAGAGGAGATGGTGAAGAGCTTCACCCTCTTGATCCCTCACTCCCACACACTCAGTCTCTCACACTCTCACACTCCCTCTCTCAAGAGCACACACAAGCAAGGAGAAGAGAAGAAGAGAAGAAGAGATGAGCTCTTGTTAGCCACACACCAAAGAATGAGCTTCCATCCACTTTTTGAACTTTATATATACAAACCCTAAAAACCCCATGGGCGCCCATCCCTTTTTACATGACTGGCCATTGTGGCAAGGTCCCTTTTTCTAATTCTGTCTTCTTGTTTCATGCCCTAAGCCTATACCCGTCTATTCTTTTACAAGTGGCACAGGAGGGAGCCTGGCGCTCTTTTACAAGAGTTTTTAGAGTTTTTGAGGCGCCTTTCATTTAAAATTACGCTTTTGGCCCTGGCTTAGCTTTAGAGGTCGCCTGCGTGTCTTTGCTCTTTTTCCATCTTCTTCTCGCTTTTTCATTCATTCTTCCGCCTTCTTGGCTTGGGGTTAACACTTGATGTGGAACTTATTTGAAAGTGACGGAGAGAAAGTCTACCTATTGTTTCTCTACTTATGCTTCTGGATGTATTTTTTATTTACATGGGCTTTTTGAATACTTTGATATGATTTTTGAACACCGGCACTTACCTTTGTTAGCAGTTTTTTAGTGATGTATATACTTATGGGATGTATGGTTTACTCATACTTTGAATTTGTGATAGTCTTTGGTAGCGGTGGTCTATGCTTAGTCACTGCTAGTTGCCTTCTTTGTCTCCCGGTTACTACTCGGATATCCCTAGCAATGGGAGCTTGCTTTCTTGGATATTTTTCCATAGTTGGATTGATATATAATGTTGTTTGTATTTCAATATTGTTCTAATTATAGTTTTCAGTATTCTTTTAGAGAGTAGACATTGTACTTTAGTAGTCTATTGTGCGTGCAATTGGTGGATAGCTCTATACTTTGGTATTTCCTCTTATTTGTTTTGGCTGAGTATTGGGGACTGATTTGCAGCCACTTGCAAAATCCCATTGTCTTGGATTTTACATTTCTATACTATCATTATGAATGATGCTTCCAATGATAGTACTATGTTTAACATTGAAAGCCTTGATGGCACAAATTTCACTATTGGAAGATGGTGATATGGTAGGCACTAGTTCAAAAGAAGTAGGTTAGGCCTTTGAAAACCAAGAGTATAAAGCAAAAAGACATTCACTAGGATAATTGGGATGATTTGGATGAGTTATATAAATCCACTATTATATTATCATTGTCTAAACAGGTCTATTTCAATGTTATGGCACCGAGGATAATCCTTAGTAATTAGCAATCTTTATGACAAGCAAAGTCCTGCTTCATAGATATACTAGTTGAAACACCTCATGGACCTTTGCATAAAGGAAGGGACTAGTGTGTTTGCATATTTTAATGAAATTCATTCAATTTTCAATCAATTGAATTCGTAGGGCATTGAGTTTATAGATAATCTCCCTCCCTTATTCTTGCTTGTAATGCTTCTTGAGTCATGGGACACTTTCCATACTACTATGTATGCTAATATACCTAAGGATGGTTTAAAAATCCGAGATGTTGAGTGCCTTACTCATAGAGGAGATAACTAAAAAGAATGTGGATGCATCCTCCACTCTCATGCATTGACTATTAGGGGTAGAAATGATGGTAAGAGCAGTAATGACTGTCATGGTAGAGACTCACAGAGATTTCAGTCTTGTGGATAGTCTTCAATCAAGTCTCATGCTCATAAGGCCTCTCTTACATGTCATTACTATCATAAGTAGGGTCATGATAGAGCACAATACCATAAGATGCATGATAATAAGTGCAAGGAGAAAGGTAAAGGCAAAGTGATAAGTCTGATGATGTCAACATTATTTCTAGTAAATCCAGCATGAAAATTGAGGAGATAAATACCTTGAAGCTTGATTTTGATGATGATTATATATTAGAAAATTCTTCTCTCAATGCTAATTAGTTGGCTGATGTCCACTTTTTCTTAGTGTTGGATGCTTGATTTGAGGGCTTCTTTTCATGTTACCTTGCATAGGAATTAGTTTCATTCCTATTGGAATATGATAGATTTTGTGAGACTAGGAAATGACTTGGAATTGGATCATGTTGGCATTGTTGATGTTAGACGTTGCATGATGTATTTTACTAAAATCCTACTCTCTATTGGATAATTGGATGATGCAAGATACCATGTAGCTTTTGGTGATTTCACATGGAAGATAACCCATGGGAATCTTGTATTTTCTCAAGGTTCAAAGGCTAGCAATCACTATCCATTGCTTATGTTTGGGTCTATTGACCATGCTTCGGCTAGAGTTGATATACCACATGTCTTTATGGCATCGTTGCCTTGGACACATGTTCTTAAAAGGAATGAAAATGCTTTCTTATTTGCAATATCTTTTGCCCCTTTCTACAAATGTTTCAATTCATGTGATCGTTATCTTTATGGTAGACAGACATAACTCTCATAAGAAGTTTGGCATTTTGTGCATGGGTGAGCCTATAGGTCTTGTTCAAATTTTGATATATGTGCTTCCATGCCTTGACACTCACTAGGTGGTATAAAGTATTTTGTGACTTTCATTAACAATTATTTTCATAAGGTCTAGACATATCCATAAACAAAAAAATTGGATGTATTGACTACCTTTCAACATTGGTTCACCTTGTTGAGAACCAATCTAGGTATAGATTGAAATACCTAAGGTTAAATAATGGGGTTGAATATATCTCTAAAGCATTTGAACAATTTTGCAATGAGCGGGATATTAAGCATTAGCTGACCACCCCTTACACCCACCATAGAATGGCATTACAAAGCACATGAACAAGATGAATTAGGAGAGAGTCTGTAGTATACTAAGCCACGCAAGGTTAACATAGCATTTTTTAGTTAAGCTGATTACTTCTATTGTACACTTCATAAAGAAATTCCCATGTACTACTATTGGTTTGTCAAGTTGAGAAGGTATGTCTGGAAAACCTCCGTTGTATGTTTATTTTTGTATCTTTAGATGTGAAGCATTTTGCCACGTTCTCAGACAAATACCATAAGCGAGATCCTAAATCAGTGAAATGTATCTTTCTTGGTTATGGGAATGCATGTAAGATGGACTATCACCTATGGAATCCATAGGCTAGGAAGGTCATTTGTAGCCATTATGTTGTCTTCCATGAGGACGAGATGCATAAGCAACTTGAGCATGTAGTTAAGGTATGCAAGGTGATATTTTAGGAGGAGCCTCTTCTTTGTATATAGCTTATTGAGGTGTTGAGGTCTACATGAGCTTGCATCCACTACATGCCATGGTGATGTGGCAAGATATTATTCATTGGTATATTAGGTGACTAACATGAGAATACACCGGTGATTCTATAGTTGGACTACACCCATGTAGTCCATCCTTGGTTATGATACATTCATTGTGCCACTTCTTTTTTCCTTAGCAAGTTCACACTTAGTGATTGTATACACATACATTGTGGTACTTTCATATTACTTTTTTATCATGTTGAAGACTTTGTTCTTTTGTGTGGAATAAGAAGAAAGAAGAAGATGATGATTTCATCTCTATCCCTCTATATTCTCAAGTCTCCATTGCATTTGTGTGTATACTCTTGGGTTCTTCATCTCTCTTCCCTCTTGTCCACTTTCATGGTATCAGATCTATCCCACAACTATGCAAAGCTTGATTGAAGGCTGAGATAAAGGCATTTGAGCATGGAAGTAAGCAAGCAAGCAACAAGTAAGCTCTTTCACCTTGCTCAATTTGCCTTAGGCTATAGGTGCAAGAGGCTGGGGCTACAATCTACAATTGTAATGAAACTTAGCGAGCAAGAAAAATAGTGCATATACTACAAATATACGCTTAAGGGATTTTTTGCTATGATTTTTGGTATCTGAGGTCATTTCGGCCTCCATTCTGGACCTGCAAGTGGTCTTGACAACAATTTTTGGATATAACATAGTTTTAGCTATGTTGGCCATTTATAGGTGCACAGGCTATAGATTTTGAATCCGTAAGGTTTTACATATTTGTTGCATTGGAAATGACAAAGGCATCTACATATAGATTGTAGATTGTAGTTATATGTTGTATAGTCAGTGAAAAGGTATTAGCTTGCTTGCATATTGCAGGTTTTTGCAAGTTGCATTATGCCAAAATGTTTGACAACTTCACCTAGATTGTTAGCAAGAAGCTTGACAAGAACAGTTATCCTAGAGAGAAATTCAAGATGACAAATTTTTTCAAGGGCAAAGGTGTTTGGAATTACATTGAAGGAGACATGGAAATAGCGCCTGCAGTTCATGTGTGAAATCCTATTGTAGAACATGTAAATTCTAAGAAAGATTGGAAGCAAACATAGAGTAAATTCATATATTGGCTATCTATTAGTGTGTCATAGATTGCATGGAAAAATATAGCAAGGCTATTTGAAGTAAATATAAAGGCCAGAAAGCTCCAAGTCAACAAGTCAAAGTTGAACCAAGTGAAAAGAGGGAACCTATCCATTAATAATAATTCATTAAAGATTAAGAGTATTCTGAAAGCTCTTGGATCTATCAATGTGATAGTTGATGATGATCATGTTATGCATACATACTTGGATGGACTTGAAAATAAATACAAGAGCTTCATGTCATCTATGAATACGAGGGATGATATCCCTAATTTTGCACACTTGATTTCTATTTTGATACTTGAGGAGAAGAACTTTGGCTTAGATTTCTCTTCTTCTTAAAGCAAGAACAAGTCTAAATAGGTGTTTTAATCTATTAGCAGATATCGAAGTCACGGCAGAGGCCAAGGTGATGGCTATGGTCAATGTTATAATGCACAACAAAATATAGGAGGACAATCCCAAGGAAGGGGCATTCAAAGAGGCCAAGTTGCAAATTCTAATAAGGCAACAGAATTTTGATGATAGCAAGAAGTGTTAGCATTGTGGTCAAAATGGCCACATTTCTAAAAACTACTTCAAAAAGAAGATTGAAATTAAAAATGGAAAAAAGTAACAAGGTAATTATGCATCTGTAGCAAAAACAATGATGACAAAAGTAAACAGTTGTTTGTTATGCAATAAATTATGAATATTATAGCTACTTATGATTCACCAAAGAATGATGTATGGTATGTAGACTCAAGTATCTCTAACTATTTGACTTCTCATGGAGAGTGGTCTAGAGAGATATGCAATCTAGAGTCTCCGAGCTATGTAGAGAGAGGGAATGATATAGCTCACCCCATTACTTATGTTGAAAATTTTCATTTGAGTATACAAGATGGTCTACGTATACAATTTTTTTTTGCAAAATGGAGTTGCTAAGTGGAAAAACATGTGCATTACACAGGTGGCTCGTGTATTGATGTCAAAAAGAAATTTTCCTCATTACTAATAGGCTAAATCAATTGCTTCTATTGTATACATTATGAATGGGATGCCCACTATTGTTGTACATGGTATGAACCTGAAGAGAAGTTTATGAGTAGAAATCCAAATCAGTCCCATTTGAAAGTCTTTGGATGTATTGATTATATGCATATTCCTGATGAGTCACAAGGTAAATTGGATCCCAAAGCAAAAATTTGTATATTTTTTGGATATTGTCTTGAGCAGAAGGCATATAGATGTCATAACCTTGTTATACGTGAGCTAAGAGTTAGCAAGGATGTTGTTTTTTATGAAATGAGTAAACAGTATAGTAATGTGCAGAATACAATGGGGATTGAGCATGAGAGTGTGGCTATGCAAAAAATAGGTCAAGCATCACAGACATTGAGTAGACCACAAGATTCTCCTAGTCATGGTTCTATTGATAGACCTTGAAGTGGCAGATTGAGATCACAGGTTACTTCACCAAGTACATCATAAATGTCACAAAAAGGTAAAGAGAAAGTTGGGGACTAACCTATAATTATAAATATATGATCAGGTTTTGCTTATCTTGATGTTGATTCTGATACATTAATCTACCATTTTTTAAATGAATAAGTCTTCAATTTATTAGCTGTAAAATCCTTATAGGTCTATTTGAAGATAATATAAACACTAGATCTGCCACCCATCAACCCCACAGTAGTCCAATAGAAACTGACTTCCTTGAAGCCAAACTAATGAAGTAAGAGATCTGTAAATCTACAAATGAAGCATCTGAAACTGGTTCAATTTTAGCAATATCTAGATCAATAGAAACATAATTTTTCATAGTAATTATTACCATCCAATGTAACAGAGCCACTCCAAGACATGGCCATATGCTTACTTTGCTCAATCCCGAGACAAGAATTTGGTGGTATTGTTCTTCATCATTACATTTTGTATAACAACTTTCAAGTAGTAAGGTTAAACCTTTAAAAGCAAGGGATAAGTCACATGTTTAATAAAAATTGAGGCTCACTAGTAATATATTCAAGGTCCAAAATCAAATCTAGTGAGGGCTAAAATTTGTATAAAGGTGAGTAGTTAAGGAGGGGACAGAGGTGGGGTGTACTGAGAGTGGGACTTAAAAACCCAAAAAATACCAGATAAGTGCCAATTGATGCAAATTTAAAGCAAAATTTAAAGACCAATGGAAGCAAAAGATGCAGATCCGACAATTTTTAGTAGCCGTGGAAGACAAGATTTCAAATTACTTCAAAAGACTAACCTTTGCAGTGGTTGCTAATTTTTCATAATTTTTTAGGTGCCATATCAAAGTAGGACAAGTTCTTAGTAGTTCAAGACTTTCAATAAGGACACCCAAAAATTTTCAGACACAAAATCAAGTATTCGATGATGCTAGAAAAACTAAAGGCCAGGCACTTGAATGGTCAAATTATGGCCAAGATTGGAAAAGCTAGAGACCATGCACTTGAATGGTCAAATTAAGGCCAAGATTGAAAAGGCATGGGCCTTGGGGTGCAAAGGCCCCAAAATTTCATGTGAAAGGGGGGGTTCTATTTTTGAAAAAAAATGACGTGATGAACAGCCACCCCCATGCCATGGCGATTCATGAGGAGGAGGGGTTGGAGGTTACAAACAAGCTATTGCTCTGATCATGTCACCCAATTTCTTCGATTTTCGGCTCCCTATTGCCGATCTCCATGCGAAGAATGGCTACGTGAAGAGGAAGTTCCAAAATCAATGTTTCTCTCTCCTCTCTCTCTCTCTCTTCTTCAAGCAATCATTCATGTAGGCAAAAGAAAAAGAAGAATGGAATGAAGAATGCTTGCCGCCCGACATGCACCAAATCGATGCAAGATGCAGAGAACTGATATCAATTATTGTATGAAGATCAATGGTGGGTCTGATTGCTGGTCATGCATTCAATTTTCATGACGTGAAACATGCAATTTAGTTGTATGTTCATTTTATGAAGAAATTTTTCTTATTTTTTACATTTTATGGTCCAAACAAAATGCATATGGTATGAAAATTTGTATAGACCTTGTTTGACATGTCTTTGGGGGTTTTAAGTGATAATATGCAAAACCCATAATTAAATGTGGTTATTATTAATATTTAAAATCCCAAAATGTGGTATTTAAGTGAAAAAATGAGGATTTTTTTCGTTTCAAGTGGAAAAATCATATTCTCATGGGATGAAATGAAGGATAGTGGTGAATCTCAATAATCCTAATTAGGTTGAATCATAAAATTAGAGAATAACATCAACCATTAATAAATAAATAGAGAATAATAAAAATATATTAATATGCCAAAAATTTACAAAAATTTTATAAATGTGTTTGTGGATATATGGTGGGCCTAAATCATGATGTTTAGCCTCAGCTTAGTCCCACTTCCATGTTATAGTATGTGATTATTGCTTTTTAGACAAGAAAATGACGTGCAAACTTTCTCTACACTTACCACCCCAAGCATAACATTAAACGATATAGCAAGAGGGGGATTTATGAGTGCTGAATATAAGCTAAAATCTATTTTTATGATGCATTTTACTTATAGGGTTCGTTTGATTTAAAGTTAAAGGGTTCGGTAGTAGCATGAGTATGCTCGATAATGTCCATGTGCAATGCCACAAGTATGCTAGTAGTATGAAATCGTGAAAAGAATTGGTTGTGCATGCTCATGATGCTAATTTGATCAAATAAATTGTTTGTGCACTTGTGGGCATTCACCTTTGCATTTCATTCCATATACATGGTATCAAATGAGTATCAGCTCCTAAACTGCGTAGCACTTGGTTGCCTAAATACTGACCTATGTTAAGAGTGTGAGAAGTCCTAAGCTATAGCGTTAGTATGTTCGTTTCTTTGAGGACTAATAAAGTAAGGAGACAAACTATCTCTTGAAACGATCGATGATAAGAGAGAACTATGTGTCGTATATGTTATATGTTTGAATGGTGCATCTTGGGGCCAATCCCCGAGGTGTAGGAGAGCCGAAGTGGACCACAGAAATTCACTAAGGGGTGCTCCTTATATATATGCTACGAGGTGCTAGGCACCATTCTATTTGGGTACTCCCTGTGAGGAGTTAGAAAGGGATCTATTGGACTATAAACAATGCAAATGTGTGTTTAAGTTAGATCAGTGTGTGTAGCCTCTAGACACTCTGGGCTGTGAGACCACGAGGTGTTTTGGTTGAGCGTAGAGGCCCAGCTAGAGCCTTAGAGCCAATGTCAAGCCCATTTTTGGTCCCAACAGGTGGTGCGTTTGCTAGGAGCCGCTAATAAGTGGCAATATCTGAATCTTGGTCGATAAGGACTAATTGTGTATGTCAAAAGGCAATGAAATAGATCCAAAAGACCATCAAGCCGAGCTTCAGAAGCAAGAGAGAGCTGAAAGGGCTAAACAATGGGCCGAAATCATTGGGAGATATTTTCCTCAATGGAGTAGTCTGATATCCCTACAAGGAAGGGGTCTTAGCAACCGTAGTTCTACAATTAATTTTTTAGGAAGCAGAGGAAGCTCTACTACTTCCCCTCTCCTAGTCGGTCAACCCACTTTGAGTGGGATTATGGTTCCAATAGTTCAGAGACCCTTAACAATCCGGTCATCGTCATGGTGCAACCCATTGCAATCCTTGCAAGGATGTTAGATCTGCCAACCTTAGGATTCCCTCTACCCATTTTTAATGGGTTAGTAGAGAAAGATACAATGCTCCACATCAATGTTTCAAAAGTTAATATTAAATTATTGAATCCAAGATGAAGGACATCTTATGATGTTCTTTAATATGACTCTAAAAGGAAGAGCTGCAGTATGGTATCATAACCTAGAAGCAAAAACCATAACTACAATTGATCCATTTTTTACGACCTTCGAAAGAGAGTTTGTCCCTGAAAGAGGAGGTCAATATTGGCTGCATTTTCTCAATGTAACACGTCAAGAACCTCATGAGAATGTTAAGTCTATGCCAAGAAACTAAAAGAAGTGTTTTGCAAATTACAAACCTATATTCCTACCCTGCTGCTACTCAACTACAATACTTTCTACGTGTGCTAGATTTTAATATCTATGAGTAGTGTCACTCTTGCCGACATTGATACTACTATTTTACAAGCAAAGAAGATAGAATCACAATTACGAGCGGCCTACACCTCTAGGGAAAAATTGAATTGGAGTCTAGGGCTTGGAAATAATTTGGCATTGACTAGTGGAAGTCAAGGAATGCAAAGTGTGCCTATGCTACCAGCTTCCTCTAATGTGATTATGTTGACAACTAGCCAAATGGCTCCACTAAATAATGGAAGCTAAATGACAAACCCGAATGTCTTTCCAATCAATCAACGACAATAGTAGCCGATAGCTAATCAGCTAGATATTAGACCCCAGACTGAGCAGCAAGTAGATGATCGTGGCAATGAGTCTAGTGAGTCAAATGTTCTTGGCAAAGTCAAGGACATGATGAAGCATCATTATACCAATATGATAACAAAATACTATAGATAAATAGTTGTGGATGTTAATTTCCTAAAAGCAAAACTTGATAGGAAGTTGGTGCCCTAAAGAGGGCAGTCCATCAAGATTCAATTGTATGGTATAGTGGTCAGCACTTTTTTTGAGGAACTGCTCTAATGTCAAATGTGACATATGTGGAAAATCTAGCCATTTAGCTAGTACTTGTGCCGGAGTAAGATTAACTCTTTTCAGCAATGGAGTAAGCAAGCAAGTCCAATAAATCATCGAGCACAAGGGAACAACCTTCAGGGAGATGAAGGACCAAACTAAATATTGCAAAGAGGACAAGCTACCGTAGAGGAGTTGCCCAATGGTAATTGTCTTAGCCTTATTGAAGATGTGCATGTTAACAACACTAAGGCTTCCAATTTGCAAGCTATTACATGAGGACAAAAGGTTAAAGAAGGTAACAGGGATAATGTAAAACCTATTGAGATAGATCCTAAACAAGATGATAAGGGAATTTAAGTCATTAACCTTGATATGGAAGTCGATCCTCTAAAAGTTACTAATGGGGCAAAACTAACCCCAATAAGGTGCTACCAAAGAAAAAGGTAAAAGCTAAGAAAGAGGCACCAAAATCTATTTAGCGACCAAGAGAGAGAATGGTCTGGCAGGAGAAAAGAACTATTTCTAGTTATCATGAATTTGATTTAGCGAGTTCTCTTTGTGAAGTAAAGCCTAATGTGAATCTCATGTAGAGTTGATCAAGTTGTCTTCTATAGGAGTGCATAAAGATTTCAAGAAGATTCTTCACATTGGGTATATCGTTGAGCCCTTGGGAATAGCTCGGGTGGGAAATGATTGGAACATGCTGAAAAGCATTGCCTAAGGGTAGCAGCATATGTTGATAGCATATTAGTAGAACATGCCATTGTGGACACAAGATCCTGCATCAATATTATGAGTTTAGAATTGATGGAAAGGCTAGGACTAGAAATACAAAAGGATGCCTCCACAGTTCTTTGAATGGCTAATAATAGTTTAAGGCAACCTAAGGGTTGCATTACCAAAGTCCACATGACTTGCTAATGTGGAATGCATTGTGGACTTTAAGGTTATTAGGTTGCAGGGCGGCTGAGCTATCAAGTATTGTTAGGAAGGCCATGGATCTTGCAATCTGACTATCAAGTTGATATACTTGCTAGTTGTCTAATTTTTTGTAGAGGTATCTGACATGTGATAATGGATGCATATCTTAAATCTCCTCAAAGTGAGAGAGTACCTTTATCTTCATCAGAATTAGATGCATTAGATGATCCATCAATTAGCGAGACTTCATTAAGTGATGAATCAAAAGAGGGGTCCACTACAGAGGATGTCTACCATATGACTCTAAATGAATCGATAGAAGCTGAAGATAGAATAAAAGACACGAATGTGATCAAGTAGGACCTCAGTACGTTGAATGATCCACGATCGATTAAATTAGGATCTATGCTCAGTCTGGAAGAAAGGAAGGACTACGTGTCCTTGATCCAAGAATTTCGTGACATTTTTGCCTGGAGCTATGATGATCTGAGGGGTATTCCTCTCAATTTAGTTGTGCATGCCATTCCTTTGAAGGAAGGTAGTCACCCTATGCAACAAAAAGTGAGACGTGTGCCTTTTGAGCTAAGGGATGGATTATTTGAGGAGTTGTAAAAATCACGTAAGGCCGGTCTGATATTTCCTATACAATGCATGAAGTGGTGTTCACCAGTGGTTATCAGGAAAAAAAGAATAATCAAATTCGGCTTTCCGTAGACTTTAGGGAGCTCAATAAATAGACGGTCGAAGATTACTATCTACTGCCATTTATTGACCAGATTTTGGATCAGTTGGCGGGAAGAGATATTTATTCATTCACGATGGATTATATTGATGGATATAACCAAATGGCTACTATAGAGGAAGACAAGTTGAAAATGATATTTATTACCATATTTAATACCTTTGCATGTAATGTTATGGCATTTGAGTTATGCAAGGCGCTTAGTTCTTGGCAGCGTATAGCTGATAAGACTTTTGGTGATATTTTCCTAGAGAAGTTGAAAATATTTATTGATGATCTGGGGGCAGCCAGTTACAAGGGAGAGGCAGTTGGTTATTCTAAGAAAATATTTTGAGTGTTGCAAGCAATTCTACATTGCTCTCAATCCAAGAAAGCGCATCTTTGGAGTGCCCTATAGATTGCTATTGGGCCATGTGGTTAGCTTAGATGGTATTGCGATTGATCCTAAAAAGATAAAGGTCATTATTGCTATGAGTTTGCCACATACTCCTAAAGAAGTACAAATCATTCTATCATCATTGGGGTACTATTGAAGATATATTAATGTACTGGCAAAGAGGACATTGCCATTGGCGAATATATTGTCCTTTAATTGTCGATTTGTTTGGAGTGACCCATGTCAAGTATCCTTTGACGATGTAAAGCAGGAATTAGTGGAAGCACCAATCCTAAAAGAGCCCAAAAGAAGTGAGATATTCTACATATTTTTGGCAGCCACAATGCATAGCATCAATTGTGCTATTTAACCCAGATTTGGGAGGAGTAGTATTAAGAATCGATTGCATTTTCTAGTTGTAAATTGGAGATATCCGAGATTAATTACACCTACATAGAGAAGTTATGCCCTGGGATGGTATTTGCAACAAAGAAATTTAGGCATTGCATTCTCTATGAGAATGTGGTATTTTATACGAAGGCAGAGGGGTTGAGGATATTGATGAATAAGTTCCAACCACCTAACCATCTAGAAAAGTGGTTAATCACCTTCCAAGAGTTTAATTATGAAATCAAGAGTAAGCCACTAAAGTTGCAAGGCATTGTCAAATGTATTGTGGATTTCGGGGAGCCGAAGGAAATTTTGGCTAAAGGTAGTGACCTTGAGGGTCTATTCAAAATTGATATAGCTTCCATTCCATCTTGGTATGTTGCCATAAAGCACTATCTATCTACATGAGAGACTAGAGCCGCTTTGTCAAAGATTGAGAAGAGGAAAATTAAATAGTGGGCTTTGAAAGTTGCCTTGATTGCAAGAACATTATATTGGCAAGGGTTTGATGATGTTTATCGCCGATATGTTATGCCCAATGAGGTTACGTTTTTCTTGGAAGAGTGTCATGACTCTACTTGTGGAGGACACTTTGCAAGACAGTTGACTGCACAAAAAGCTTTAAGAGTCAAATATTGATGGCCATCCATTTTCTAGGATGCATTTGCATATGTCAAGAGATGTGATACATGTCAAAGACATGATAGTAGGAAGATGAGGAAGCACCCGCTGACTCCCATTATGGCTATACTACCATTCAAAAAGTGGGGCATCGATTTTGTGGGTGTCCTATTACCCCATCATCCTCTACACACAGAAGAGATATATCATAGTGTCAACTGATTATTTTACAAAGTGGTCAAAAGCACAAGCGATGAGGAAGGACGATGCAAAGGAGACTACTAGCTTCCTGCTTGAGCAGATTATGTACCGCTTTAGTCCACCAAGGGAGTTAGTATCAAATCGCGAAATCCATTTTTTGAACAAGGTGATTAAGAGCCTCTAATTGAAGCATGGCAGATTAAACATAATAAAATGATACCTTATAACCCACGTGAATGGGCAGATTAAAAGTACCAACAAACAGCTTGTGGGGATTCTATCGAAGATAGTATCAAAGAAGAAACGTGATTGGGATAAGAAGCTATATGTGGCTATGTGAGCACATAATGCAACCTTTAAGCAAGCTACCAACCACACCCCATTCAAGTTATTTTGTGGTGAGAAGTATGTACTACCCCTAGAGATCGAGTTATTGACTATAAGATTCGCAATCAACCATTCTTTGGGGAACGAAGATGCACTCCTTGAGCACTTTACAACTTTAGCACACCTCAATCTGCTCAAATTGCAAAGTTTGTTACATCAAGAGGTAGCTAAGTGTCAAATGAAGTAACTTCATGATTTAAAAGCAAAGAAGTATACCTTCAAGAAAGGGCTGTTAGTTTTATACTATGATGCACGTAGGGAGTTGTTTCCCATGAAACTAGAACCTAAGTGGGATGGTCCCTACAAAATGGTTAGAATTGAAAAAAAATAAGTCCACATTGCTACTAACA
This sequence comes from Lygodium microphyllum, assembly GCF_053477565.2. NCBI lineage: Eukaryota > Viridiplantae > Streptophyta > Polypodiopsida > Schizaeales > Lygodiaceae > Lygodium > Lygodium microphyllum. The sequence continues at coordinate 1,661,487 of NW_028229520.1, forward strand.
AATTTGTAGGGAACGGAGTTTAAAAGAAAGGTTACTCTAAATAAGATTAAACCTTATTATCTTTAAGCATACTGATGAGATAATTATCTTCCAAGTCAAGGCGGAACTAATTTGAAGCCTATAAGAGAGTCTAAAAGTTGGTTGATAGGGTGGCTAATCCCCTACTTACAACACCCATATTTGGAACAAAGATACCATCGAGGAAGACTAGTTAAGTGGAGCAAAGGTTATAAAGTGATTGAGCAAGAGGATGGGACATTTGTTTGGGAGATCAAAGTCTTCTTCCATCACTACTTAAGGATTTTGACAAGCATCCCTATTGGATTCAATGAAGAAGTGGGATAGAGCCTTTGGTTCATCCTCTGAATATGCTAAATTTTTACTATCATAGTTACAAATAAAGGAGCCGATGATGGCCATATGTGTGAGCCCTTTATAGACATATACATTATATTTTGATGGAGCATCCAAGCCTCCCAATAAGAAAGGGAGTATTGGGGTAGTCATTAGATATACCCGACGTAGAATCATGATGAAATTAGCTACCTACCTTGGAGTAGGACTTACTAATAATATGGTGGAATATAAAGCCCTGATCATGGGATTTAATATTGCAAAGAAAGGTGGTATTCACCAATTACTAGTAAAAAATGATATTTCTATTTGGTTTTGAATCAATTTAATGGGATGTACACAGTACGAAACCCCATTCTTCATATGTATTATCATGTTGCTATGAACCTGATTAACTAGTTTGAGAGACTGTCTCTTCAGCCGGTTCCATGATATAGGAATCAATTTGTTGATTCCTTAGCAAATTATGCTTATGAAGAAGACATTTTTTTCAACCATGGTCCTAGTTTAGATATCTCCATTAATGATGAGACACGACCCGCATCAATTATGGTGAGTTTTATCAGAACATGCTTTATATGGTAGGCGATGGCTAGTATGGTAATGCAAAGAGTAGCCAAGACCCATTTATCATTGTTATCTTGGATCCATAGGGTGGTTAGATGACATTTTATGCATACACCTCCTCTTGCTCTATATGTAGGAGGTATGGGTCATAATCTGATGCATCTAGTTTAGGGCTAGGATCCCTCTTTTCTCCTTGGAACGGAGAGTCTTGTAGTATGTCAATTCCAAGGAGAGATGTGTATAATCTGTATTGATTTTTTCTTTAGGACAAGAGGGCCAATTTTTTTGGATGCACAATATGATATTTTGTTAGGCCAAGAGGGCCATGTATTTGTTTGGTGGTACGGGTATGTTTAATGGTTTATTGTTTTAGTGTTGTACCAGACAAGTTTGATGGAGTGCTTGGAGTGAGCCTCTTGCTACACCAATGCTTCTTGTAGCCAAGTCCAAGTGATCTCCTTCCTTTATGATTTTTTTCCATGTATGTTGAATAGTTATATGTATGCGAGGAATTTTCTTCTTTTGGGAACCGGTGATCACAAGGCATGAAGTCCTAATGTTAGGTTGTTAGGTGTATCTAGGGGGTCAAAGTAGTTGTTTGCCTTCTATAAAGACACTGTCAAGCACTCTAAGAACTATTTTAGAATGCAGTCCTAGTGACCTTGTTCTGCTAGCCTACTAGGCATCTATTTCTAAGAGTTTCTGTTAGTTGTGAGGCAACTAAAGAAGCCTGCCAAATAATAGAAAGAGAATAAACAATGCATATATCTGAAGTATATAGTATACGGAGGTGTGTAAAAAGGAGTTCTAATCCCTAACCAAAAGAAAAAGAAATGAAACAAAAGAAAATTCTAAGAGCAGATGATCATTGCCTTGCGAAGGCAATCTATTTCTAAGAGTTTATGTTAGTTGTTGTGAGGTAGCTAGAGAAGCTTGCCAAATAAAAGAAAGAGAAGAAACAATGCATATATCTGAAGTTTATAGTATATAGAGGTGTGCAAAAAAGAATTTCTAACCCCTAACCAAAAGAGAAAGAAATGAAACAAAAGAAAATTCTAAGAGCAAATGATCATTGCCTTGCGAAGGCCTCATAAGTTCTTGGGGACGAGTTAGACCTGGTGGTGCCGATGCCTTGTCTTCCTAGGGGTGATGTCTAGTCAGAAAGTTAAATAAGGATGGTTGGAGTGAAAATAAAAGTGAGCAAAAGTAAAGGGGATTAAGTGCCACCTTGCAAGAGCTTGGTAGGTTCTTGGGTACCGAGACAGGACCTAAGGCCGATGCGTTGTTCTCCTTAGGTCATTATGCTCAAGTCCCTCCTTTTACATGCCCAAGTATCAAATCCTGAAGTAATATAAAGTGATGAATCATAAGTATCTACAAATATAAGATCAAGCTATAGGATTCCTCACCTAGTAGGAGTTCCTAGTCTGATTGTCCTAAGTTAGGTAGGCGGTTCAGACCACCACTTAGGATGACTTCTTTGATAGTTCTTTTCAGCATGTCTGTGTTGTAGCAGTTGGTTAGCGACTAGCTCTAGATCTCTATTAAGTTATGCTTGGCCTATCTCTTGTGGTTTTCATGCCTTGATTTTGTTAGGGGGTAAGGTGAGAGCTATTTGTGCGCTTTGTTGTGTATTTTGCTTTGTAGCAACTTGATGCTCTTGATAGTTTATTTATGTGTGTAGATCAGTTCGTAGATTCGATTAGATGACTCGCCCTATCCCGTAGTGGTTGTCAATGAGAGTGGAATTTAGACACCCAAAAATGTCAAATAAGTGTTAAATGATGCATATTTAAAGCAGAATTTAAAGACCGACAAATGCGAAAGACATGCATTCGACAATTTTAAGTGGTCATAAAATACAGGAATTCAATTTACTTCAAAAGATCGACCTTCGCAGTGGTTGCTAGTTTTTCATAATTTTTTCGAGTGCCAGATTGAAATAGGATAAGCTCCCGAAAATTCAGGACTTCAAGGCGGACACGCAAAACTTTTTGGATGCAAAATCGGGTATCGAATGCAGGAGAGGAATTGGAGGCCAAAGCACTTGGGCGGTCACATTATTGCCAAGATAAAGGCATGGGCCTTGGGGCCCAAAGGCCCCAAAATTTTCATTTCAGAGGGGGTGGAGGGGACCTTTTTGAAAAAGATGGCATGATGAACAACCACCCCCCATGCCATGGTGATTGATGAGGAGGAGGGGTTAGATGCTACAAACAAGCTATTGCTCTAATCATGTCAGCCAATTTCTTCAATTTTTGCTCTCTATCGCCAGTTTCTATGCAAAGAATGGCTGCCTGAAGAGGAAGTGCCAAAATCATTATTTCTCTTCTCTCTCTGTGTCTCCTCCAAGAGTTCATGCAAGCAAAAGAAAAAGAAGAATGGGATGAAGAATGCTTGTTCAGCATGCACCATATCGATGCAAGATATTGAGAATTTATATCAATTGCTATATGAAGATTGATAGTAGGTCTGATGGTTGGCCAAGCATTCAACTTTCGTGACCCAAAACATGCAATTTAACAATATGTCCATTTTATGAAGAAAATTTGTTTATTTTTTTACATTTTATAGTCCAAATGAAGTGCATATGATATGAAAATTCATATGAACCTTTTCTAACATATCTTTAAAGGTTACAAGTGATAATAAGTAAAACTCATAATTAAATATGATTGTTATTAATAATTAAAGGCTTGAAATGTAGTATTTAAGTAAAAAAATAAGAGTTTTTTTTTTGTTTCAAGTGGGAAAATCATGTTCTCATGGGATGAAATGAAGGATAGTGGCTAATCTCAGTAATCCTAATTAGGTTGAATTAGAAAATCAAAAAATAGCAACAATTATTAATAAATAAGAAGAGAAAAATAGAAACAAAATGAGAAAATTTAGATTTTGTGTCAAAATTTTATGAAAAAATACAAATGTGTTTGTGAATGTATATAGTGTGTGTTTTATTGCTTTTTGGACATGAAAATGACATGAAAATATTCTCTAGACCTACCACTACAAGCATAACATTAAATAGTAGGGAGAGGGGGATTTATGAGTGTTGAATGTAGGTTGAAATCTATTTTTATGATACACTTTACATATAGTGTTTGTTTGATTTAAAGTTAAAGGGTTTAGTAGCATGAGAATACCTGGTGTTGTCCCTGTGCAATGCCACAAAATACGCTAGTAGTATAAAATCATGAAAAGAATTATTTGTGCACATCCACGATGCTGATTTGATTAAATAAATTATTTGTGCGAGCCTTGTGGGCATTCACCTTTGCATATCATTCCATATACATGGTATCAAACAAGTATTAGCTCCTAGATTGCATAGCACTTGGTTGCCTAAATACTGACCTACATTGAGAGTGTGAGAAGTCCTAAGCTCTAGGGTTAGTATGTTTGTTTATTTGGGGACTAATAAAGTAAGGATACAAACTATCTCCTGGAACAATCGATAATAAGAGAGGACTATGTGTCGTATGTGTTATATGGTTGAACGGTGTATCTTGGGGCCAATCCCCAAGGTGTAAGAGAGCCAAAGTGCACCATAGCAATCCATTAAGAAGTGCGCCTTGTGTATGTGCCATGAGGTGCTAGGCACCATTCTATTTGGGTACTCCCCTTGTGAGGAGTTGGGAAGGGATCTATTGGACTATAAACAATACAAATGCATATTTAAGTTTGATTAGTGTGTATAGCCTTAAACGCTCTAGGCCACGAGGCCGTGGGGTGTTTTGGTTGAGCATTGAGGCCCACCGCTCGGCTAGAGCCTTAGAGCCAATATTGGGCTCATTTTTTGTCATTGTGGAAGATGACAGTTCAAATTACTTCAAAAATTTGACCTTCATAGTGTTTGCATATTTTTCATCATTTTTTGGGTACTGGATCGAAGCATGACAAGTCTCCGATAGTTAAGGACTTCAAGATGGATGTGAAGAATTTTTCGGACGTGAAATCGGGTATCGAATGCAGGAGGAACTAGAGTCAAGCACTTGGAGAGTCGAATTATGGCCAAGATTGGAAAAAGCATGGGCCTTGGAACCCAAAGGCCCCAAAAATTTCATGTGAAAGGAAGGGGGGGGGGGGGGGGGGGGGGGGCGCATTTTTGACCTGAACAATGTGTTTGCCATCATATCAAGAAAGAAAATAGTGGATCATTTGTTCCAAGATGCTTGATCTTAATGTGATATTTAAGTGAAAAAATAAGGATTTTTTCGTTTCAAGTGGAAAAATCATGTTGTCATGGGATGAAATGAAGGATAGTGGTGATCTCAGTAATCCTAATCAAGTTGAATCAAATAATCAAAAAATAGTAATTATTAATAAATAAATAGAGAAAAAATAGAAAAAACTAAATTTTATGTGCTAAAAATTTACACATGTGTTTGTGGATGTATGGTGGGCCTAAGACATGATTTTTAGCCTCACCTTAGTCCCCTTACTATGTTATAGTATGTGATTTATTGCTTTTTGGACAAGAAAATGACATGAAAACTTTGTCTATACATATCACCGCAAGCATAACATTAAACAGTAGGGAGAGGGGGATTTATGAGTGCTGAATCTAGGCTAAAATCTATTTTTATGATGCACTTTACATATAGGTTTTGTTTTATTTAAAGGGTTCAATAACACAAGTATGCTCGGTCCTATCCCTATGCAATGCCGCAAGTATGGTAGTAATATGAAATCATGAAAAGAATTGGTTGTCCAAGCTCATGATGTTGATTTGATTAAATAAATTGTGTGTATTTGTGGGCATTCGCCTTTGCATTGCATTCCATATTCATGGTAACAAACGAGTATCAACTCTTGGATTACATAGCACTTGGTTTCCTAAATACTAATTTACATTGAGAGTGTGAGAAGTCCCAAGCTGTAGGGTTAGTACATTTGTTTCTTTGGGGCTAGTAAAATAAGGATATAAACTATCTCCTGGAATGATCGATGATAAGAGAGGAGTATGTGTCATATGTATTATATGTTTTAATAGTGCATCTTGGGGCCAATCCCCAGGTGTAGGAGAGACAAAGTGGGCTATAGCAATCTGTTGATGGGTGCGTGTATGTGCTACAAGGAGGTGCTAGGCACCATTCTGTTTGGATACTCCTTGTGAGAGATTGGGAAGGAATCCGTTAGACTATAAAAGATAGAAACACATGTTTAAGTTTGATCAGTGTATGTAGCCTCCAAACGCTCTGGGTCACAAGGCCATGGGGTGTTTTGGTTGAGCATAGAGGCTTGGGCTCGAGCCTAAGGGCCAGTGTCAAGCCCATTTTCTGTCACCGTAGAAGACAAGAATTCAAATCACTTCAAAAGACCGACCTTCACAATGGTTGCAAATTTTTCATAATTTTTTTGGGTGCTGGATCAAAGCAAGACAAGTCCCCAGTATTTTAGGACTTCAAGACAAATGGCATGATTTTTCAGATGCAAAATCAGGTTGGGGGACTTCATGAACAGTCGCCTCCCATGTCTTGAGGAGGAGGGGTTGGAGGCTACAAACAAGCTATTGCTCTGATCATGTCAATCGATTTTGTCAATTTTTGGCTCCCTATCATCAGTCTCCATGCACAGAATGGTTTCCTAAAGAGGAAGTGCCAAAATCAGTATTTCTCTCTCCTCCAAGAGATCATTCATGCAAGCAAAAGAAAGAGAAGAATAGAATGAAAAATGCTTATCTGACATGCATCGAATTGATGCAAGATGCTGAGAATTGATATCAAGTGATGTACAAAGATTGATGGCAAGTTCGATGGCCGCTAGCCACGCGTTCAATTTTTAAAAAATGCAAAACATGCAATTTAGCAATATGTCCATTTTATGAAGAAAATTTACTTATTTTTTACATTTTATAGTCCAAACAAAGTGCATATGATATGAAAATTTGTATGAACCTTTTTTGAAATGTCTTTGAGGGCTGCGAGTGATAATATGCAAAACCTGTAATTAAATGTGGTTGTTATTGATAATTAAAAGCCCAAAATGTAGTATTTAAGTGAAAAAATAAGAGTTTTTTTCGTTTTGGATAGGAAATCATATTCTCATGGGATAAAATGAAGGATAGTGGTGAATCTTAGTAACCCTAATCAAGATGAATCAGAAAATAATAGTAATTATTAATAAATAAATAGAGAAAAATAGAAAAATGGAGAGAAATAGATTTTATACGCCAAAAATTTACAAATGTGTTTGTGGATGTATGGTGGGCCTAAGGCATGATGTTTAACCTTAGCTTAGTCCCATTTCCATGTTATAGTTTGTAATTTATTGCTTTTTGGAGAAGAAAATGACATGAAAATATTCTCTACACCTACCACTGCAAGCGTAACATTAAACAGTAGGGAGAGGGGGATTTATGAGTTTTGAATGTAGATTGAAATATAGTTTTATGATGCACTTTACATATAGGATTCATTTGATTTAAATTTAAAGGGTTCGATAGCACGAGTATGCTCGGCGTTGTCCCTGTGCAATGTCGTAAGTACGCTAGTAGTATGAAATCATGAAAAGAATTGGTTGTGCACACCCACGATGCTGATTTGATTAAATAAATTGTTTGTACACTTCTGGGCATTCACCTTTGCATTGCATTCCATATACATGGTATCAAACGAGTATCAGCTCCTAGATTTCATAGCAGTTGGTTGCCTAAATGTTGACCTACATTGAGAGTGTGAGAAGTCCCAAGTTGTAGGGTTAGTACATTCGTTTCTTTGGATACTAATAAAGTAAGGATACAAACTATCTCCTAGAACGATCGATGATAAGAGAGGACTATGTGTCATATGTGTTATATGTTTGAATGGTGCATCTTAGGGCCAATCCTCAAGGTGTAGGAGAGCTGAAGTGGGCCACAACAATTCGTTGAGGGGTGCTCTTTGTGTAAGTGCTACGAGGTGCTAGGTACCATTTTGTTTGGGTACTCCCTATGAAGAGTTGGGAAGGGATCCTTTAGACTATAAACAATGCAAGCGCATGTTTAAGTTAGATCAGCGTGTGTAGCCTCTACATGCTTCTTCCCAAACTAGCTAAAAAGCAACTTGCTTTTTACATGTCACCCTATTCTAGAAGTTCTCTACAGCTTTTTGGAGAAATAATATCCAAAATATAAAATTTAGGCTAAATTTATCCAAATATCTAGTATTTTCGAACCATCCATGCTATGGACACTAACACTAATTACTAATATGGCATTGACTCTCTAGATTAATAAAAAAGTGAGAAGATGATGCACTCTAGATATTTTCACACTATGTCCACGTAGTGACACGCCACCATGGGGTGTTTTGTTTGAGCACAAAGGCCCAGCTAGAGCCTTAGAGCCAATGGCAGGCCCATTTTTTGTCCCTATGTGTACATTACAATTGAAGGACAATAGTATTACATCATTTCCACCTTAAAAAAAGCAAGATGTCCTCATCTCAAAATAATTGAGGATATTATTTTTAAAATGAAGACTTTAATAATCAACCCAAGTAGCATCATCCTTTGGATAACCTTTCCATTGCACTAAATGTTCAATAATGGTGTAATTACAAAGATACATGGTCTCATAGTCTAAATCCTACTAGGTTGCATTTCAAGAACTCCTTGCTTAGGTATTACAAATTATTGAGTGTTAAGAGAAGATGACTAGGGTTAGGTACATAGGGTTTCAACAAGCTTACATGGGATACATCATCTAACAAAATTCATTGGGAATGACATGATCCAATCTTTCTCCAAGTACATGAATCCAAATCCCTTGCTCCACAAGCAAGAGCAATGCTATCAAGACTAACTCAAGTATTTTGCAAGCTCAAAATCTAGCTCATTCATGTCTAGTCAACTTAATATGCTTCACCTGAAAAACACTTGATCTTATCTCAAGAAAATGATTATAACTCATTTTCCAACTCATTTTCTTTTATCCACTTTCCTTAAGTAAATGTATTCTCTTTCCAACCCAAATGAGAGAAGGTAGCACAATCCAAAAAATCGCCCACTAAAACTAGTCTAAGCAATATTAATGCTCTTTTCTTGGGTTTTTACTTCCTCTCCTTAAGGATTCTAGCTATATATGATTTTTTTGACACCCTACTACAAGACAATCAAATTTCTTATTAATTTTTCATTATTATCTCATACTATGTGTTACACACCAAAAAGTCTAAGTCACACATAACACAAGCAACTAGGTCATTAACCATACTACCAAAGTGTGGTGAAATCTAATTGAATTATTTAGTGCCACACACATGACTAACAAGAGCTAGTGACATCTGTATGAGATAGAGTTGGTATCGGTGAGATTGATTCTCAACACTTCCCCTCAAGCTCAAGTCAACTATTGTACTCCAAGTAGCTCTCTAAAGTGAACAAACTTATCTCTACCAAGTGATTTGGTAAATATGTTAGCTAATGGTCTTCAATCTTCACATGAAGTAGATCTATATGTCTTGCGAGTACCATTTTCTTGATGAAATGATAATGAACTTCTATGTGCTTTAACCTAGCATGATAGGCTAGGGTTGCTAGCCAACAGCACACTACTCATGTTATCACAATGCAATGAGCAACTATCGGCTGCTTTTTACTACTCCAACCGATCATACTACTTCCAAGACTGAAAGCATAACCATTAAATGATCTTCTATCATAGACATAACTAGCCCAATCAGCATCTGTATATCGTGTCAAATCAAGCAGCTTTTCAAACTCGTAAAATAGCCCATAATCAGCAGTACCATTCACATTTTGCATAATCCTCCTAACTACATCCAAATGTGGCTTGCAGGGCTTCTGCATAAACTAGCTATTCGGCCCCACTAGGTAACTGAGGTCAAGACGTGTGATAGTAAGATAGATTGGGCTATCCAACATCAACTACAAGTTTGACATTCTGATCCAGTGGTGTTTCCATGGCTTACATTCCATCATCCCATATTTTAGTAGCATATCTTGTGCATAGTGTTCTTGTAGCAACCAGATTACTTGAGGTGTAGATATAACATCAATCCCAAGAAAATATTTCAGCTCTCCCAAAACTTTCACCTTAAACTCAACCTATAACATGGATTTAATTTCAACAATATGATGGTCATCATTTCTAGTAATAATCAAGTCATCTACATAAATGACCAAGTGTATAAAACCTATCTCTATCCTCTTCATAAACAAACTATGGTTTGCATGTCCCATCTGAAGTTATAAATACATAATAATGCGAGAAAAATGGACTTTTTCAGCCTACACACGACTTGGGTGATCAGGGTATACATAGCCCTCAAATTGCTCCATATACACCTCCTCAATCAAATCTCCATTCAAAAGTGCATTCTTGACATCCATCTGCCAAAGCTTCCATCCCTTGGATGTTGCTAAAGCAATGAAAATTCTCATAGTTGCTATGTTTGCAACTAGGATGAATGTCTCTTCATAATCCAAGTCATATTGCTGCACATACCCCTTCGCAACCAATCGGGCTTTGTATCTTTCTAATGATCCATCTACCTTACATTTCACCTTGTAAACCCATTTACAACCAATGGGTATTTTGCTTCAGGTAGACTAACCAAATCCCATATGTCATTTTCAGCTAATGTTGCATATTTCTCATCCATGGTAACACACTAATTTTCATATCCAACTGCCTCATTAAACTTCATAGGCTATTTGTGACCCATCACTTTAGTCATACTACAGGCAAAATGTTTGGCTAAATACCCATTGTAAGTCTACCTATCAACAAGCTTTCTAACCCTTTCTAACCTTCTTATATGATGTTCATTATGAAATTGTATCTCATCATGAGGAGATACATACTTGCTTTGCCTTACTCTCGGTGCAATAACAAATGATATACCCAATTTACTATCAAGATTGTCACTGCCAACAACTCATATCTAGATGTAAGAAAGTTGATAGCATCATTAAGCATCTTCTCTTTGCCTTTATCTAACCTTCCCCTCACTGACATATCTATGTCAATGGATATAGTACCATGACTATGCAGTCTTCCTATCTTAGAAATGACAATAGAAGACACACCACCTATAGGTCCACTCACTATAGTACTAATCATAGGATAATTTTCAGTAGTATGAATTGCTGGTCCATCAAAGACCACTACATTTTGACCACCATACCATGATTCCAACTCATCAAATACTATATCTTTGTTTTGCTGCTGATCAATGTCTCACGAGTAGATTGATTGTAAACACCCTTAACAGCTTTTGGATCTAACTTCTTTCTCTTGTCACATGAGACACATGTAACTTCCTTCTCTTCTCATATGAGACACATGTACATAAGCAATGCAATCAAAGTCTTTAAGGTGACTAATACCAAGCTTGTAGCCATACAACTTCTCATTCAATGTAAGATCATGAATGCTAGCTATAGGGATCATGCTCAAGACATAAATGGCGGTTACAACTACTTCAGCAGCCCAATAACCATTTGGAAAATTCTTTTCATTGAGCATGGCCCTTGAAGCTTCCATAAGCACTACTTAGCTAAGTACCTATCAAACTCTCGAGAAACATACTCACCACCTCCATTATCTCTCAAGCATGAGATATAATATCCAAGTTTATTTTCAACATGCGTTTTGAAATCCTTGAAGACATCTAGTACCTCATCTTTGTGCTTCAAAATATACAACCATGTATATTTACTAGAATCATCAATAAATTATGCATAATCTCTAGCACCACCAAAAGATGCATTATGGGCTGGAACCACCAAATGATCCCACACACCAGAATGCACCACCTGCAAAGGTTTGGAACTATTTCTGACATGTTTGGCAAACAGAAACCTCACTTGCTTTCCAAACTAACAAGTGGAACATACATGTCCTAAATCTGTATACTTGAACTTTGGCAAGCTAAGTACAATCTCCTTTTGGTGCATAGTTTTCAGTCTTTATATGTTTACATGATCAATGCACTTATGTTAGATTTTCACATCTCAAACTACCCCATTATCATGGGCAAACATTGTTGTCTTTAACTCAAGAATAGAAGCATCCAAAGTAAATATTCTACCATATCTTTTGCCTTTAACAATTAGCTTGCAACCATTTCCATACTCTTCAATAAAGGAGCCATGTCTATTGAATCTAACTTGTAGAGTTTGCTCTTGTCCAACGGACAGTAGATTCTTAGTGATAGATGGTACATGTAACACATCATGCAGACTCTTTTTCCTACCATCATGCATGACTAACAGTACCACACCTATATGCTTGATGTCATGATGTGTATCATCACCAATGCATACATAGCCATGAGAGCCTATAGTCATTTCATCAAACCACTCACCATGTGGAGTCATATGATTGGATACACCTGAGTCTATATACCATTGTTCATCAGTCTTACCTTGCTTAGGCATATCTTTAGAAACATGCTGCATAGCAAACAACCTATCTGTATGATCATCATGAGTGTTATTAGAAGATGAATATTTGCCATGTGCCTTTAGGCTTTCATGTTAGCTTGCTTTTTATGATAGTCCTTTGATATGTGTCCATACTTCCCATAGTAGTGACAATCTTTGTCTTTGTTAGACTAATCATGAGACTACCAAGAACCACCTCTACCTCTAGGTGATCTCCCCCTGCTTCTAGAGGATCCATAGATCCTCATTGGCCTTGTGCATTTTGACTTTGTCATGCATTCTATTGTTACTATCCATAGGTATTCTAAGTGTCTCCACAATCTTGAAAAGTTAAACAAGCTCTACCACCTCTAGCTCGCTAACTCGACTCTAAGAGGTACTCGAATCTATATTCAAACCAAGCTTGACTTCCTCATGCAGCAACTAAGCAAGTAGCTCATCCCAATTAGGGGGGTTTATGCTTACAAAGATTGATGTATCAAAGGCCTTGTATTCCTTTCCCAAACCATTCAAGATGATTGCAATCATATCAGCATCGTCAACTTTGGAACCAATTGCTGCAAGCTGATCTAGTTTTCATCTCCATTGTAAGAGCCTGAATGCTGCTGCCAATTTTGGTCATATTGTTGAACTACTACTTTAGCTATATATTCCACGCATCAGTAATGTTTCATAATTCTTCATGAGAATTTTCCAAGCATCCTTTGCAATCTAACAACTAGTAATCTACATAGCCATTACATCTAAGATGCATAATGAGAACCAATGCAAAACTTTACTATCTCTTTCTGATGACTGGCTACAATGAGCTCTTAGTTGCTCTGCAATTGGATTCCTTTCTAGGAGTCTCAGTTCAACTTCATCTCCTAAGCAAAGATCCCAATAACCTCTTCCAATTAGGAAGTTTTGCATCCTAAGCTTCCATGAAGCAAAGTCCTCGTTGTCAACCTTCTCTCCCACAATCTGAGTGATATTGCTGATACATGTTGTATTTTCCATATCTTCAATGATAGTATTTACTGCAATATGCAAACTATCAATACCTGACTCCCTGCAATCCAAGAAGTCTTTTCACTAATTAAAATGCTTGCATAAAATTCAAGCAACACATGTACATTTGTAGGGTACCCTACATTCAATTCAATCCTGCTCAATCCAAACATGTAGCAGACATCAATTCATCAATGGAAAGCCCAAAAACTTTCAACCAAGTAGCATAGATATACCACTGATTTAGAAAGGACAATTCCAGTCCTATAGTGAATGACAGTAAAAACTCTGCAATAACCAATGATATTTCAGCTCAAAATCATGTCAAACATCTCCAAACATTTGTCATATCCTCTAGGTATGGTAATACTTCATGAATTGACGGCATAATAGACATGAATACAAGTCTTCCAACCAATGACAGACAAATAGTTTGTGAGACAACAATAGTAAAATCTTTATTAAGGCTAAAGTACTTTCATCTTAAAACTAGCTCAAAAACATCTTAAGCCATGACCTCTAGAATTGAACACATGTACATATGACCATCAATACTTGTACACTCTTCAAGTGGCAACAAGAGAAGGACTACAAACAGGATGTGAATAGCCAACTCTCTGTTATAACTAGTTGTAACTCAGTCCAGAACTGAACATTCAGTACTCAATCATCCCATTAACCATTCTATAAACATGTGGCATCATCCAAGAATAAGTAGGTACTAAACATAAGCTTTAGTGAGCTCCAAATATCAAGTATAAATTGTCACAGATTTAAGACAACACCCTACCTATGTATTTAGTCAGTGACTCATCTTTAGACCCTTTGAATGGCATCCAAATGCATGAATACATTACCAAACTCAATGCCAAGCATCCTTGCAGTGTTTAGGCATAGTAGATGAGCACCAAAGCTGAGTATTTTATGCAAAGACACAAGCACAATTTCAGCATGTTCATGTCGAGTCTGGATGAGCTTTTAACCTACTCTTCACTTATGCATATAGTGCACTCAATAGTGCTCAAAATCTCCACTCACTGGCCAAGGTTGTTGCTCAATTAAGGAGTGCAACAACTACACAAGCCTTGCTACCCATTTTCAATAGATTGCATCAAGGGAAAAAACAGGTGCAAATATAGACAGATCACATTGATCTATTGTTGTTGATGCTAGCCACTATGATCACTTCTCCAAGCTCCAGTGGATGCTAATGAACTCACTTTGCAAGCCTCAATAGGCTTCGTCAGGAGTAGACACCAAAAATCACCTATACATACCACATCAAGTGCAAGCTATGGGTGCCAATGTTGCAAGGCAATCTTCTTCACAAGCTGCACGTCATAATCATTCTCCAACTTCTAGATCCTTCAAGATTGAGCTCTTGTGCACCACAAAATCGATCTCTCTTTGCTCTAATACCATGTCAAAAGAGAGAAGAAGAGATAGGAAAAGACATGAGATGTCAATCAAGAGCAATGTACTCTCTCATTGTTTCATTAGTATCTCATACTATGTGTTACACACCAAAAAGTCTAAGTCACACATAACACAAGCAACTAGGTCACTAACTAACAGCACTATCAAATTATGGTTAATCTAACCAACTCAATTATTGCCACACACATGGGTGACAACAACTAGCTATAGTTGTACAACATAGAGTCTATGTTAATGAGCTTGATTCTCAACAAAGTTCTAACCAAATCTTTGGCTTTAATGTTGCAATTTTTGCTCATTCTTGCTTTGTAACCATGATAGCATGCATAAGGTACCCACCTTTAATGAGGCTAAAGGAGATAAATTTTAGTAAGTGCTCGAATACGTCTCTATGAGAAAAACCATCTAGAACCCACAAGATGCAGATACTTGGTCAGTTGAGTGGTCTAGAAGTCTACCTCATAGCAAAACATCAATGCCTCATCCCATAGGATGAAACTTGAAGGTCCCAAGAATTCTAAGGCCATCTTAAAATGATAGTTAACACCCCTCCTATAGAGAGACCACTTGGTAATCTATCAAGGATGGAAGTAATCGGAGCATTGCACTAAGTTCATGGATAGTGTGAAATAAGGGGAAGTGAAGCATCAATCCCTCTACCTTAGCATAGTCGGAATTTGTTTTGCCAAAACCATATTGCTTCACATCCTACCTTAGAATGCATGTGATCATAGTCAATCATCCCTAATCCTAAACAACAATGTAGAAAGCTACCCCCAATTATTCAGGTCCAACTATCCATAGAATGGGATCGTTGAAACCTCCATCACCCACTTCTCAGCTATGCACCCATCAAACTTTAGTTATATAAGAAACTTATGCTATCACACTATTTTCACATATACAAATAGCTTCATTAGTCAAGCTACTACACAAGGCTTGTCATATTATCCTTTAGACATAGCACATCAATCAACCATCAATGCAAAAATAGTCGTTTACTTAGTAACAAAAGAAACCTTAAAGTTCCAAGTCCATGGTCAAAATAGTTTTTTTGATAACCTAGGATTTGGTCTTCCATTCCCATCAATTAAATATGCCCTAAAGGATTGCATGCCTCATCCTCGGTAGCATATAATGTATTGAGTTGTATAGTGTCCTTCTCTAGATCCAACACTCAATCGTTGCACTCCTTTGACGGACATCACACATTAATGAGAACTCTACTCACTATCTGGCTTGTGCCCATAATACTAGGCAATATTATTTCACCATTGTTGCCCAACGAGCAACTTGCTTTACCCACTAGTGATTATGATCCACCCAATTTTCAATTATTATCCTGCAAGGCATGAGGGGTACCTTGGATAACCTCTAATTTTACTAATCTCCTACTTGCTCCCACCATAGTGAAGGAAGTCTCAATAGGGAAGATGATAATAATATCAAACACATTTTAAGCATGCTATACAATGAACTAGCAATGCACTTTCATGAAATCATCAATTTACCAAACATTATTCAACTTGCTTTAATTCAACACTCACCATCCTAAGTGTAAGGTACAAGACCTAGCTAGGCTAGATTAGGTAACCTTCAAGAGTCATTTGGACACCTCTCTAAGAGCAATATTGTCTGAACCCCATATGATGCATGGGCTTAACTATTGGACTGACCTTTGAGTCTTCCTCGTAGAAAACATCTACGGCCACAAACTAGAGTATCAAACCTAAAGATCCCTAAATAGGTCATGCTAAAGCAACAACCTAACACCCCTCCTAAAGAGAGCACTTGGTAGCCTCTCAAGGACAAGGGCAATTAACATCATACTCAATTCAAAGAGTGAAATGAGCCAAAGTGATGTATGAACCCTCTATCATAGTATAATCACATTCCATTCCCTTTAAAAAATGTCGATGTTGTTCTATCTTACTACACATGAGGCTGTAAACCTTACAAAGCAAGCATATGTCACATGCTCTAAGAAAAACTAAGGGTTGCTTAAAACTAAGAGCTACAATTATTTATTTTTAAGATCCATTTCTAAACTCAAAACTTGGTGCAATTAAACTAGGACTATAAAGTAATCTATTCAAACCTAAGAATCAAACTTTCTCAAGGGCAAAATATTGGTACCCACCCCTAGTAAGACTAGATGAGGTAAACTTTAGAAGTCGCTTGGGCACCTCTCCATAAATAGTGCTATCTCAAACCCATAGGATGCATGGACTTGACCAATCGTTCGATCTCCACATCTATCTCAAAATGAAATGTTAAGGTCTTATGACAAAGGATCAAACCTAAAAGTCCCTAAATATTTAAGGTCATCCTACAACAGCAATCAAACACTCCCTTCCAGAGAGACCACTTGACAACCACTCAATGTCAAGAGTAACCAATCCCTCTTTAATAGTAGAGTCACACTCCATTCCCCTAAAACAATGATGGTCGGGGATCTATCTTATTACACAAGAGAGCAAGTTTATAAACAATGACGGAAAAAGTGACCTAGCTAATCAAGTCCACCCATCCATAGGATGGGGTCATCGAGACCTCCATCCAGCGACTTTCCATCTACGTGCCTTGCAAGCTTTAGTTACCTAAGCAATTTGTGCTACCATGCTTTCTTAACATATATAAACTGATTTATTGTTGTTACACAAGGCTCATTATATGATCCTATAGACACAATATATTAAATCAATGAATATTGCACAAATAATCCATCACTTAACAAGAAAAGAAACCTTAGAGTGCCAAATCCATGGCCAAAACAATTTTGTTGATAACCTAAGATTTAGCCTTGGAGTCCCACTAACACCTTATCCTAGGTAGCTAGTAAGGCGTCACATTGGGTGATTGCCTTTAGTTGACCCTTCTATTTATCTAAGGAACACCACACCTCTCTCTTTTTCCCAAGGGGAGGGTCATCACCATCTACCTCATGGCCACAACAATAGGCAGCTTTATCTTATTTCCATTGCTTGACTAGCAACTTGGGTTCACCCATTAGTACCGTGGTGCACCCCACCGACAACCATTATTCTCCAAGGCATGAGGGATGCCTTGGGTATCCCCTAGCCTTATCAATGCCTTCACTAGCTCTCAACACAAGGGAGGAAGTTAGTGCCAAAGAGAAAAATAATCGCAAATAGAATTAACCATGCAACACAACGAATTAGCAATGCTTATCCATGAAAACATTCCTTCATCAAGTAGTGTGCGACTTGCTTTGATTCACCAACTACCATACAATAACCAATTCCAATGTAGATCCAATGATTTGATTACTATGCACATTGGTCGATCCCTTTGCGAGGGCAAGGTTGGTAGCATTGACAGTTGGGGTCTATTGTATTGTCGGTACTTGCAACTCCCTTAGCTAAATGGGCATGAGTGTTTGCAGGACCGAGTCGTGCATACCCGAATCACAAAACAAAATAAAACAAAAAAGGTCAAAGGTCATGAACTCACTTAAGTGATGTGGCAAGGGAAGGCTCCTCGCTTGGGGCACAAGGGAAGGGTGTTGGCTAGAGATTTGAGCAAGGAGGGGTTTAGGGTAGAGGATTAAAACTCCAAGGTAGAGTATGGATGTGGAAGGTTTTAAGGGTTATTGGCTCATTGACTCAACAATGGCAGACGTGAAAAGCTGAATCACATGCTTTAACAAAAACAGAGGCTTCCTCACAACCGCGCCTACAATGATTCATTTTTGGAGGTCCATTTGAAAACTGAAATTTGGCGCGCTTAAATCGAGAATGGCAGTGCCCTGTGCGCGAAAATATCATTTCAGGGGAAAGTAATCTGCGAAGGGCAGGTCACCACCATTGCTGCTGAATGTTTCACGAGCCCTGAGGTCTTCTTTGGTGAGCATGTTGCCGGATACTGTGCATTAGGGTTGCAGATCATGGTTCTTCTCTGCAACATTGGGTATCGGACATGCAGTTTGTATATAAGAGTCTGATACTGATTTTCCACTCGCAGAAAACACCACCTGGCCTTTACGTAGGTCATCTGATGCAAAAGATGGATGCACCGCAGATATTGGGTATAATTCTCAAAGGTGGTGGCTGTAATGGAGATTAATGGTAAAATGGGTTGTCCTTCCGATGGGTAAGATCTAGAAGTAGAGAGCCAATTTCTTGCTCTACTCGTGAGATCGTGAGAGCCTTGCAGATTTGGAAGAGGTTCGAGATGTTTCTCACAATTTTTGCAATGAGGACAAGATGCTCCATTAGGAACTTCTAAGAATAACCATCAGGGCCCCTGCACAAGCTTGACCATTTTTTCTTCCAATAACTTAACCCCATGATCTCCAACTGCCTTCCTTGCTTTTCGAGTGGACAATAAAAACCAAATCTTAGTTGTGACAGTCACTACTAAGCTCACAGAGATTTTATGTGGTTGCAATCCCTAATTTGAGCAATTCAATCGAACCTTCCCGGCTAACATGATCTCTATGCATAGACTACATTTCACTTCTGATGAGCTTTCAAGTTCACAATGAGAATCCTAAGTGCTCAGATCAAATGTATACCACATTAAACTGCAAACACACCAAAGACCACATATTGTCCTTGGTGCGAAAGTAAGAATTGAGCCAACAATAATGAAATGGCAACACTTGGACCATTGTTCAGCCAAACACAGCTTTAACCCCCTTCATTTACCAAAAAAGATTGCCACTCGGCTGCTGCTGATGATTTTTGAAGCATGAATAATATCTTTCTCGAGGGGACTTGTTTTGGTTATTTTGTACTTGCTATGGATGGAATGCTGACCATCTAATAGCTCAATATATTCTCGCTGATGAAGAAGTTGAATCATGAACAAGTCACAGCTTTTGAAGAGTAAAATGTGTCTTGTTGCTGTCTATGAGGCATGAGTAAGAAGAGGGTACAGGTTAGAGCTAAGTAACAGCATAAGAACATGGTGACTAATTACCAGTCTATTGCATTTAATGCTGTAGGTTAAATCATGTCACTCCATGCAAGAATCAAATCATCTGCAAAATGTAACCCCTGAATTCTCTCTCGAAGACCAGGAACGCTGACTCCGAATCCGTCACCCTCGTTTATCCATATGTGGAATTAGACTTTGGCATGCCAATTTCTTTTAGAATATGTAGTGTAGGTTACTGATGGAGGAGACCCAAACTAGAAGAACACAGTATACTGACAGCCCGTATGCAATCTTGCTTGCATGTAGGAGGAATTGAAGACAGTCAAGAATTGAAATCTCTTATGAAAGCACATGAGTGGGTGAGTTTTTATATGATCATCAGCAATAGACCCCAGGGTCTGTGAGATCAAACACAATTCTCTGCATCTGGAACAACGTCATTCACAACTGCAAGGCTAGAAACAGAAGGTAACAGCATCCTGCTTCATCCATTAACTTTTTTACCCCATCCTTAGGCTCCTCAGTGAACAAAGCTAACAGCACTGAAACTGATAAAAAGTTCAGCTGTTGCAAAGTATATGGCACATAACATACTGTAAGCAGCATCAAGCTATTATGTTACAAGACACTCCAATCATGAGACATGGATATAGAGTAGTGATGCTTCAAATCCTCATATCGCCTGCCATATATGTAATATAATACAAGGAACCTCATAGCAATACCATTCCCCTTTCACAAAGCTACATGATAAGACCCAATACAGAAAGATTAGGGCATGTTCTAAAGCCATGCCTACTCACCAAAAACAAAGGCAAATACATTCAAGGTGCAACATGGCAACCCTCACATAATGCAGCACCTACATTTGCATCTCACTTTTTTTGTTTGTTTACCCGTCCTCTTTTGCTTGTTTCTTGGAACGGGTGTCAAAATCTCCTCATTGTTTCCCATCACTGCATTCTCAATTCTATCCATGGGACTGTGCCGCATTGTGACGGCCATTGTCTGTTGATGAACCATCCGCTGTTTCTGCACTTGATTGAATGTTTGGCGGATCACCGAGCTCGCAAGGGGACGCCTTCGACCACCGTTAACACTTGGCCCTTTCCCCCCACTTCTAAGTTTTTGGTCTGCTCCAGAGAAACCGAACAGTGTTACAAACTCTTTTCTTGATCTTGGGCCTTCCCCTGTATTCTCTTTCTCTTCCTCTATAGCTATTGAAGCAGCTTTATATACTATCTCATGTATGATGGAGCTGCAAAACAAAATGGTATCTGTTGCCTCTTCAAGAGTCACATTACGCTTCAGAAGTGGATTAGATGATTGTTTTGTAGAGAGGCTATCTGCATTCAAAGAAGTATCAACAAGTCTGTCAAACAAATTACAATTTGAACACCAATATCTGTTTGATCTCTCACTACTACTGAAGTTAACTGACAAAATCTGATCTCACCAAACCACCAGTCAACAGATATGAAAAACAGCAGACTAAAAAATATGCATTATCTCTGTACGGAAGATCACACCTCTTTCCTTCTCTTTCTTCACTTTCCACAGTTCACAAAACTCCATATCCTACCTCAGCTTGGAAGCTGTGTAACAACTCCCCTTTGCAACTACAAATTAACAATGGGAGACTCCCATTAGCATTTGCAAACGAGAATAGGAGGATGGGAGACCTCATGCCACGTTAACTGGAAAGCTCAAAGATGAATGAATATCAAAATCAGAGATACATGCAGAGCTCAGAGGCTGGAACAAAAGTCACGCATAGCTCAAAGATAGTATTTGCATCTTTGGATGTACAGCCCCGGCAGAATATCCCATACGAGGTGAAAGGTCACGTTTTTACATTTTTGTAACAGAGAAGTCTTAGCTCATGTTTGTGTACACAGCCGCTGTCTAATTCTAATCACAAATTTAAAAATTCACTTCATTTAGAGGAAATCTGAGAGCTCTTTATAGTTTGCAGATGCTGATGAAGAGGGAATCCTCCTTTACGACTCCCAAATACAGCTTCAATGGATTCATTGTATTGAGCCAATTGTTCTCTATAAGGCTTTGGTATCTTAAATGATTGAAAGAGCAAGCTCTTATGGCTTAACGTTAATTGAAAAACAATTACAGCCATGAAGACATGAAAAGGTGGAAGACAAATTGAAAATCGAAGTTGTGAATTGTGCGTGCCCCCCCCCCCCCCCCAAAAAAAAAAAGAATGTATTTCTTATTGATCCAAAGTCCCTTGGAACTGAACTCAGGTACAATGGACCTGAGACTCAGAAAAAGTACTACTCACTCTCACAGATCATTCAAACTTATAGAAATGCATAATCAGTATTAAACAAATCTGATTGTCTACAATTTGGATAATAGGAGAGAGGGAAATTCAGCATTTCTCCATAGTCAATAAGCAGCAGTTCCATGTGGCTTCCTTCACAATCCCAAAGTGGAAGATGGCGAGTTTAAGTGCTTCAAAGGAGGGCTAGAATTCAGCTTGTGGGTGTGCTGTTCTAAAAAACAGCAGTAAGAGAATAGAAGAGTTCAGTGTAGAGGTGAAAGATGGCAATGAAGATGGTTGTAACCACCTTTGAGGTTAACTTTAGCTGCTATACACAAGATTACTGTAAAGAACTTGATAAAGAATAAGAAGAAGAGCTTCTCATACCTGAACCTAGTCTAGGAGCAAAGAGGAAAAGTGCAGTGGCCGTGTCGACACTTGTCTTCTGTTAAAGATTTTCCTTCTTGGGATGAAAAGTATCAAGCATAGAGACAACCAAATTTGATAAAGACTATCAAGATACACTGTTTTGAGAGTATCAACACTTTTTAATGGTTAGCAATTTCAGATCGATCCAAGGCTCCTAAAATCTAGGGGACCTTGTACAATCTAGAGACTCCCCCCCATATCAGTATTAATGGAAAATTCTTTGAATACAGTATAAAGATAGTATCAGAATCTCAACATGGGTCCAAAGATACTCTCATTCTAAACTTTCAATATACATTGTACATTGAAGAAAGTTTCATGATCATGCCATTGTACTGATTGGATCTAGCCAACACTTCCATGGCATTAATGCTTCACAAACTCTAGCAAAGTGCATCTCAACAAAGGCATGCCCTCTATCATGTCCCTCATAGCATTTTTCCACCGCCCTACCCCATTCCACTCTGGGCAATTTAACAGCTGGAGCTTCAGTGGTAACAAGTAGTTGCACCTTACCCAGAATTAATCGTGTCACTACTAGCACCTGCAGGGTAATCAGACTGCCATCCAAGGGACCACATGATACTGTATTGATGGTCAAATCTTTTGGCAAACTTAGCTTGATGCTATCACACTTCACATTGTGCTTCAAGAGCATTGGACCATCTGCTTTGCAATGTAATGGAGCTTCACAATAGAAACAAACACCATTTGGCACTATTGGACTTGAATTGCCGAGGATTCAGTATGGCACTATCAGACCAGGATTGCCACAGCATCTACTGAATCCTTGGCCTTCACTGCCTATCCTCCCACCAAAAAGCATTGATATTAAATTTGCTATGGAAATCCATCTAGTTGTACAAAGGTTGCTAAAGGATCTTCTCTTTCTCTCTCTCTCTCTTTTTTTTCGAAATGGATGTTATATTTATAAAGTACTAAACAACAAAAGAGTTACAAAAGTCATGGCAAAGACACAGAGGAAATTGCCATATGCCAAGGAAGTAAGTCCTCCCGAGGGAGTAAGTCAAAGTGCCGAATGAGATCTATCTGCCAATGCAAGGGACCTTTAAGCTTAGCAATATGTCCTTGAACATTAGAGGCTGAATCAAAAAGAAAAGCATTCCGAATGGTCCAATTGTGCCAACAGCCCCAATATCTAAGAAAGTGAAACAAGATCTTCATATGCAACTGTGCCGGTGTGGGGTATTTGGGCCACACAAAAACCCAATCAAAAGGCCTTAGCGAGAAACCAACCACTGCTCGCCAAACCGCTGACAAGAGTGACCAGATTTTCTTAACGAGAGGGCAAGAAATAAATCGATGACGGGCCGATTCCACACTGGTGGTGCAAAAGAAACAATTGCCGTTGGAGATTTGACGCTTGGAAAGGGCTGAAGCAAGAGAAAGACCACCAATCATCACCCTCCAAAGAAAGACCTTGCATTTGAAAGGTGTCTTGTTCAACCAGCCCTCCATCACAATTACCCTCCACCATGAGTGAGATTTACGCAATCCCCATACAGTATTAGCTTTAGTAACCAGCCATTGATGATCTTTAATCAGAAGATGATACACCTGGTTCAACCAGCCTGCAAGGTCCCAGTCCTGCCAGGGACGATCCAAAGCAAGGACAAGAAAGGGTTGTCTACTCTAGAGCACCATCAAAAGCTATCCCCATAAATCATGGTATCCACGAGGGATCCTGAAAAGCCTCCTGGCTGTACGAAACGATATCAACACATTGCGACTGGCAAGGGTGCCATGTGCAACTGAAGTCAAGCCCAAACGTGCCATGCGGTTAAATTTTGGTCTAAGCTCATGTTTGCCTTCCCAAGAAAGTAATCGCAAGGCTGCCAACAATTCCAGTTGAAAAGAGTTAGTAGCTAAGCGGTCCTCCGCTGGATGCCACTGAGCCTTCTGGAGAACCAATTTCCAAGGACATACCAAATGAGCAAGCAGGGATGATGAAGGACTAGAAAACCGAGAGTCTGCATTAAGAACATGCCACCAGGAGCTCCGAATTTGGGTATTACCATACACAAGCCCATGATCCTCAAGAAAATAACGCGCTATAAAGACCCACAGGTGATGATCCAAGCACATGGCACGAAAAAGAGACCAACGGAGTGCCAGCATATGAGTTTCGGCATCCAAAATAGCCCCACCACCCATGCGTTTGGGGGTACATGCATGCGACCAAGAAATCCATGAAATGCCAGCATGCAAGGAGTCCTTCTTCCATAACATGAAACGAATGTACTGAGTAAGAGCATTCAATGTAGTAGTAGTCCAAGGCAGCAATGGCAAGAAATATGTGAGCATTGGCAGCATAATTGTCTAAGCCACTTTGAGGCAAACATGGAAGGGCCAAGCCTGTGACTTCCAATACAGAAACTTAGCTGCCAATTTCTATAAAATCCACTCTAGTAGTTGCTTTGGCCGAACATCAACACCCAAAGGGTACTCAAGATGCCTGACAATGGAACCACGGGGAACAACCATTCCCTGCCAGTCCAATGACTGCAAATCTGACTCTGTGCAACTGAGAATGGCTAATTTCAAAGCATTGATATGAAGACCAGAAGCATGACCAAAGAGAGTCCAAACATCTAATGCTTTGCGAAGATTATCCTTGTCTGCACGCAAAATCATAAAGCTGTCATCAGCCAAGGATTGACTAATAAAGTGCTGTCCAAAAGGAAGAGACAATCCAACCAACTGAGTAGAAGCTGCCATATGAGATAACATCGAAAGAACCGGATGAGTCGCAAGGGCAAAAAAGAGAGGACTCAAAGGGTAACCCCGTCTCACAGAGCGTGCAAGGACAAATGGCTCAGTAACACCACCATTCAGCATAACTCACGAAGAAGCCGTAGCACTAATGGTGTAGATCAAACGAGACATCCGAGTACCAAAGCCCATAGTAGACATAAGTTCTGCAATGAAAGACCGGTCTAAATAATCAAAAGCCTTTTCCAGATCCAATTGAATCAATACCACCTCCTGATTAGAGTGCCTTGCATAGCCAATAGCCATTTGCACATTTAAGACATTATGCAGGATGTTTCGGCCCTTAATGAAACCATATTGAAGAGGATGCACAATGGCAAGAAGATGCTTATGGAGCCGATTCGCCATTACTTTGGAAAAGATTTTATACATAGAACCCATCAAAGAAATTGGTCGCCAATGTTTCAACATAGACGGCGAAAGAACTTTTGGAAGCAGTTTGATAAGTCCTTTCCATGAGGAAGGCATGAACCCCGTTTCCCAAATCTGCTGAAACATAGCCATCAACGGTTTCACCAATCAGGTAGCAAAAACCTCAAAGAATTCATTGGTGAGACCATCCCAACCGGGACTTTTATCCTTGGGCAAGTGTAACAAAACATCCATAACCTCCGCCTCACGAATATCTGTCTCCAAAGTAGTTTGCATGTCATGTGGAACCTAATTGCGGACCAAATCATAGAAAACAGAGTGGGCATGAGTAATTTGGTCAGAAGGTGAACGAGTAGAACCAAGAAGGTCTAGAGAATAATTCCTACACATATTCACAATAGTCTGAGGATCAATGACCATTTGACCTTCTGCATCCTAGAGTCTAGTCATATTCTCTCGAGCAGGACATGCATGGAGAGCTCGAAAAAACTTATGAGTCTGACAAGTACTATCTTGCAAATTCTCAGTCAAATTTTGCAATTTGGCCTGCTGATAAGATTTCAACTGAAACTCTTTAATAAGATCAGCCAAACGCATAGCCAATGGCAGCAGAAATACATCATCTGGAGTCTCCACCAGTAGAGAACGAACCAAAGTCAGTAATTCCTCCGCTGCTTGTCGACGCCGCCGACAAAGAGAGACATGATGGATCCCATACTACCTAACAACCCGTTGCACATTAGAGAGCAATCGTTCAAAAGAAGCATTGCCCTCAGAGGAGAAGTCCAATAAAAATCTATCAATCAATTGTTGCATATAACCCTGAAAGATTGAATGCTTCAAATAAGACGAGTTGAAATGTAATGGGAGTCTATTCAGAAATTGCTTAAAAGGTGCAATGGGTTGTACAAGCATCTCAAGCTGTAGAGAAAAATGGTCCGACAAGGCATATTGCTGCAACACTTTCATTTCCAGCATCTCAGGAAGAAAAGCATCATCCTGCATGATGTACATGCGGTCCAACCGCGACCATGTAGTTGTATACTGCGCAGAATGAAAAGTAAACCCTGTAGAAGAAGAGTGTAGCCATGACCAGAGATCTTGCTTAAGTACGGCAAGAGCAAACGCATTCCACACACGGCTTTCCGAAGTGTCCATCACCAAATGCTTTGATATGGACTGTGAAGGATCAACACACATATTAAAATCCCCCATCAGAAAACCCCGTCTGCCAAGTGACAAGGAGGTCTGCAAAGTATTCCAAAGATCCCGGCAAGATAAAGGGTCATTTGGAGCATAGAGCCCAAGTAACCATAAGATCTCTCCTTCAAATAAAACTTCAATCACCACAAAACGACCATGTACATCATTTTTAATAAGAACAGGCTAATATTTCTCATGTACAATCATAAGCACACCAGAATAATGCATGGTATGTGTCCCTACATAAAACAAGCGAAACCCATGGCAATCCACAACTTTTCCTGCTTCACCATGACTCTTGTGCTCAATAGCACACAAGACATCCCACTGATTCTCATGCAATAAACTCCACATGGCATGTTGCTTATTGCGAGAACAAATGCCTTGCACATTCCACGTAGCTATCTTCATGTGTATTCAAAAAAGAAAATCAAGAACGAGGCAAAGCTTGCCTCGATTTAACCTTTTCTGCTAGAATGTCAAGGACTCCCTCATACAAAAAATCAGCTAACACGGCAAAAGAGTTCTGATGGCCAGATTTAGAGGTAGACGGTGTATCCACTGTCTTGGGGATGGAACAAGGATAACGACGATCCCATGGGGTAATCACGTTACCTCTAGCATCAAAAGCCAACTTGGCAAGTTCGGACCATCCGTATATACTTTCCTAGTGGGCTAATTGCGAGGAGCAGAAGAAACCATAGCATTAGTGTGCTCTGAAGACAACATGTCTTTCTTGCGCATATAAGTACGCAAGGAATCTTGTGAAGCACTAGGCACAGTATCCGCCATGCCAGCATCAAACCTTTTACCTTTTTTGGCACGTACATCTACCCAATCATTGTCACGGGAATCCAAACCCGAAACATGTTGTTTGCCTTTATCCAAAACTTTAGGTGGCTGGGTCGCATCCTGCAACGGAGCATCAAGCACCATATCTTCCATGGGAGGCAAAACATGCTCAGCATTTGAAGTCGGTTGCTTCGCTAGACATTCGGCCATAAAATACCCCAATTTTCCACACGAAAAACAATGCCCTGCAAAGTTACCCTATTTCAAACGAAAGTGCAAAGTATGCATGCCAGAGCAATTAAGACATAACCAAGCAAACCTTTTCCGAGCAGTGTCCCATAACATACACAAACGGTTACGATTCGTGGCCCTTAGGCTCGGGGAAACCAAAACAGTACCCACAACATCCATGGCATCCTTTAACAGTGGCCAATAGACAGCCCGACAATTTTCCACTTCAACCCACACTGGGCATTCGCTTTGAAGCAAGCGCTGAAAATCTGCCATTGGACGCCATGGCACAGCATGGACCAAACGGCGATCAAAGAACAATGGCACTTTAGTTAGCAGATCGGCACGATGCTTCTCGGATTTCAACAGCACCTCATAAAAGCCTCGGGGCCCAACAAAAATCTCTTCAACACACTCCCCTTGTAGTAGACTTTGCAGCCACTGTCGAATACAGGAAAGCACTGGGATCCTACCAGTGAAGAAGAGTATGACAACACGTTCATAAAACACTGAGAATGAGCGCAAAACATTGTTAGGATCCACAGTGGCTTCCAAAACATCTTCAGTTTCAGAGTCAAAAAAGCTTCATGATTATGTTGAACATAATCACCAAGCAGAGTGTTGGCAAACTCCAACAAATGCTCCCAGTCAACATCCTGAGAATCCACAGAATCGGAAGCAACCTAAGCATAAGAATGGTCTTGATGATCCATTGTATCTTCCGAAGTATGCTTGGTGCGTTTGCCCGCACGCTGGAGTCAGGACCAGGTGGCATCTCCTCTGTGCAAAGAACCATATCCTCTGGTTCCTCTGTTTCAGAATCCGGACCAAGGGCTGCCACCGTTTGGTCAATAAAGGCCATGTCCAGACCAGCCATGTTGTATCACCACCTTAACAAGAGATCTGAAGCTATTTGCAAGGCGCTCTCTCTCTCTCTGTGCGTATTTATAAATAGGTACAGATCAACAGTCTGTTGTCATCCTGTGTCACAGGTGTCTTCAGTCTGCAGTCACTTTCACAATGACAGACCTGCTGCCACAGTCTGCCTGGATTAGGGCAGGTCGTCACACCCTCCTGTCAGGCGCAGAGCAGGGATGTCAGATTAGGTCAGGTCAACGCTGACTACCAGGTGCTGGGACAGAACACGCTCGTGCAGGCAGAAGGCAAACATCAGGCTGGGACAGGAGACGAATCGATGGGACAGGCAGGACGAAATGAGACCCCGCTCTGGTCAGCCAGGGAAACCAGTTCGCAGGACAAGCAGCTGTTCGCAGGTGGGCGAGGGCAGGGCTCGAGCAGGGTGGAACAGACCTTGTGCTGGTGACGGAAGCTCTCTCTCTTTTTTTTCGTAAAAGGTAATTGTATTAATTACGAAAAAAAGTACAAGATTACTGGAGGAAGCTCTCTCTCTCTCTCTCTCTCTCTCTCTCTCTCTCTCTCTCTCTCTCTAACTAAGTCTAGGTGCCTGTGTACATGGTAGTTAGCATTTGTATCTAAATCTTGCTCCTGTCCACATGGAAGCTTGTACAAGGTCTGCGCTTGACCTAACTTAGTACTACCCTCCTGATGACCTCTGTCCACATGAAGCATGTTCTTGTTTGCACAACACACCTGTCAAAAAGACAGTGATGGTCATATCAGAGCCAAGTAAAATCAAGTAGCTCTAAGGATGCTTCATGTCTCTCCCTCCCTCCATCCCTCCCTCCCCCCCACAAGCCATCCGAGTTGCCTAGGTGAGCTCAAGGTTTCATCACACCAACTAGAGATAGAGACTAAGTAGAGCCTCAAGAATCCGCAAGGAAGAGGATATGCACACTATGCCATGAGGAGATAGAGATGAAGGAGCATTTCTTATGCAAATGTCTAGTGCATATGTCCAAACACGAGATAGATATCACACATTGTTCTAGGGCCAACAAACCATATAGTCAATGATGAGTACCAAATCAGATATATCTTGGCCACTATATACTAGAGATCCAGAGAGTGAGAGCATCTACTAGTGACACGTACATAGTACAAAGTATGACAAACAATCTTGACAGAGTTTTATCAAGAGGCAACATCGGTTCAGGGATATACAAACACAAGGACCATGAGACCGAGAGGGAGGGTGTAGGAGATTAGAGTCACACATTGACCCAATGCCTTTAGCCGAAGATGGCACTGCTCACACCAAAGAGAGGTCGCCCAGATTTGACAACAACATGAGATGTACTTGGCCCATTGTGCCAACTCTTGCACCTGGCAGATACTCAGGTCCTAGGAGCTTTGTAAAACCCTACTAGAGACAACATAAGAGGAGAGAGGGGACTCCCTTGGGGGCATGATTTGCCAGCCTCCCCTCTAAGCTCAGCAGCAAGAATATGGACAAGAAGTCTTTTGCCACTGCTATCAACAACTAGTTGCCTTCAATCCCTCCCCCCATTGGTAAACCATCAGCATGGGTGTCCTATTTGTTACAGGTACTAAGGAGACTACAAGGAGAGATGATAGCCATGAAACAAGAAATGATCAAAAAAGAAGAGCAGATT
This sequence comes from Lygodium microphyllum, assembly GCF_053477565.2. Lineage (NCBI taxonomy): Eukaryota > Viridiplantae > Streptophyta > Polypodiopsida > Schizaeales > Lygodiaceae > Lygodium > Lygodium microphyllum. Next base: position 1,691,763 of record NW_028229520.1, read on the forward strand.
ATGGAATTATAGGAACAACTGAAAGGCATGCAAGGTAAACAACAAAAAGCAATGTAGGAACCCATGCAAGAGAGACTCCAAACGGACCTGAACACAAACTCAAATTCAGCACATTTTTCACAAAAATGGTCTCAATAATGAAAGAAAATGAAAGGATTGAGAGCAACAAAAAGGAGATTAGAATTGGAGGGCTCTCCCTAGGATGGGACCAGTAGAACATTGCTCCAGAATTCTAAGTCTCAACCTCCCCTTTTGTAGATGAATGCTCCATAAAGTGAGGAACAAGTCTTCTTCATATTCCAACACAAGATTATGACCGTAGCTCCACATATTCAACTCCCCCTGTAGGTGAGTTGGTCCAATCCTGAATTTTAGCAATTAGGTGACCCAAATGGATTTGTGGCTATATAAAATAATGTAGAAATCATATTTAGAAGATTCCTCTAGTCACATTATAGTACTCATAAAGATGAACATTTTATCCTTTTATTCCTCCAAAAGTTATTAGCTAAATTGAAATATATTAATCCTATAAAATTGCTTCCTACAAAGGTCGTAACCAGAATTTTCTCCTTGATTAGATCGTGTGAGCTTGTATACTTTAACAAAAATGATAATGCAACTACTTTGAGATTTACAAAATCATAGTGCAACTACTTCTTATTCATAGGAACACACGTATTGACAGAACAGTTGAGTAAAGTGGTCCCATTTGTGGACTTGGGGGAACCCATTGGTATAATACCCAAAGGCACACAAGCAAAAGTAATGTATATGGGCATAATAGAGAAAATAGCAGCTATGAAGCATACAAAGTCTCTCCACGGGATAAAGGTATGGATAACCGGCGAACTAACTCCACTCCAACTAAAGAATTGACCAACAAAATTGGCTAAAGTCAACGAGGTAAGGAAGAACCGCAACTTGGCACTGTCCAGAGGAGGAAAAGCAATCATTAGAGACTTCCATACCCCACCTCCCAAGAAATAAGCCTATGAAAGAGAACACCCATCTTCTATACACATGTAATAATCTTTGCTATAGTAAAACTCTTATGAGTCATAAGAGTACAGCACTACCATTTTATCCCATTTTTTTGTTTTTCTTTTGCCTATATGGCAAGATGCCCAAAGTGGATTGTAACAATGGATGTATCTGATTAGTCCTATAGGCAAATTTTGACCTCCCAAGGACATTAACATGATGTTTCTTTCTTTATTTCTTTCTCAATTTTTTCTCAACATGGTAAACTCTACCAATGGAATCATAAATGGTAGCTTTTTCTTAAAGCCACTCTAGGTGAAACCCACCTTCTAATCTATCATGGTAAGACAGTGAATGTTGAGTGCTTCATCCATGGTGGAGGAGCATGTCAATGGTGGTACAATCTATGCACTTCTAGATGCATGAGCAATGTCAATAAGTTGCATGTTTATTGAATAAAGAAGCCTACGAAAGAGATGCAAATTTGAACCGTAACTGATTCCTAACAAGAGGCTAGAGCTTTAAGGCACATGCTGCACACCAACATGACTTGCCTGGATCAAGACAATGTGTGGCTGTTGATCCTACCATACATATCCCATGACTACCACCAAATGTATCTACATTGAGATGGGGCACAGTTATGCCCTCATCCTCCCTTGCCAAAGGGCACATTCAAGATGAGTAAACCGTCATCTACTCCTACTACATCTTGCATGCAATAAATAGGTATCCTTGAAGCATCATGAGATCGACAAGAGGAGATTGATGCAGCCATTGCTTGCTTCTTCCACCACCATCACCGCTTTTCCCTTTATGCTACAAGGTCAAAATAATCAATATTCATCTATTAATAGATGAAATTTGAATGATGATTTGATCTTCATATAAAATAGTTATATGCTCATTTTATCATATATTGTGTGCATGTTTGACAATATGTATAATTAGATCACAGTATTTCAAGGTAATCGTATAGAAGTTTAGGAAGTACACGCCATCATAATCAAAGACTGTGTGTGCTTCTCTATTAGAGAAGGAGAGATGCAAGGTTGAGAAGGCTACAAAGATCACAAAGAGGCTAATGGTTTCCAATGGAGTGACCTTAATTGTAGATAAATGGAGCAACACTTGTAAGAGATCCACCATGGGCTTGTGGGATACTCTTGTGATGAGATGTTTATTTGTTTCATCGCATGATGCTCTAAGCACATCATACAGCAAGAGTCCCAATGTACTTGCCATGCATAGATAGATAGCATTGAGATGGTTGGGCTAGAGAATATGGTGGCATTGTGGCAAATATTGATCCAACAAATAGAGTTGTTGGTGCTATAGTTAAGGGGTGTTGCCACCACATTACAATTTCTATTTGCATGATTCACTACTTGGATGATCTTTGAAAGGATATCGACAAGTTTTCATAGGTAGAGTTAATTATTGCCAAAGCTAGTGAGATGGTGGCTTTTGTGCTCAACCATCAATTTGCATGCCATGAGTTCTCCAAGAAGTTCAAGAAGATTCTCCTCGAATACTCCAATACTCGCTTTGCTTTCAACTTCTTGACATTGGGTCGCTTTGAGGGGTTGCGATGGTAAAGTGAGGCAAGAGTTCATCAATGATGAGTTCAAGAGTTCTCCTTTGTGTTCTACTACTATTGGGAACTCATGCACGGGCGCAACTAAGGAATGCTTTGGGATGAAGTGAATCTTGGCACCACTCCTAAGCTACTTTCCATAGAAAATGAGGCCTTGGTCTCCTTCCAATCTTGAGATTTCCCAACCATCTTTGCCCTTCTCCTTCCAGCTAGACTATGGCTCTTCTTCAATGTCCAACTCTTCACTGGTATCATCCTCTTCGGATAACTTTGGTCCACTTGAACTAGAACTCTCCTCATCCAAGGAAGATTCCTGCTTCAACTTGTGCCCCCTTTCAAGAAAATGACAAAGAGAACAAAGAGACAATAGGGTGTGATACTTTGGAGCCGACACTCAAAAGATAACTCCACTGCCTCATCTGAATCAAGCAACAGTGCCTATGGGGAATCTACACAGTGAAGGGAGAGAAATGCAATCCTTCAAATGGTGGGCTATCAAAATCATCACTGGAAGGTGAAGGACGACTATCGAGGGAGTGAATTACAATCCTCTAATGCCATCAAAGATGAGGAAGATGATCACAAGTTATCGAGGAAGCAAACTGCAATCCTTGGATGCCAAGGAGAAGGCTTGGGCAGCAAAACGCAAATCCCAAACTGTGTCGAAGCTATCAAACGCAGGGAGGGCAACCCAGGTGCTCATGCCAAGGGATGGATGGTGACACCAAATGAAGGAACAGCCACCAAAAGCATAAACATCGCCTATGAAGGCTTGTCAACCCAAAAACGCAAGTATCTGGGATTGTAGAAACTGACACCAAGTGTGGACCGACGCTAGGCAAGAAGGTACTGACACTAGGTTGGGGAAGGTGACACCAGATGTGGACAAGGTCTCTAGGCAACCAAACGCAAATCTAGTGAGGACTAAAGCAAATGGAAGAGGTCGCCAACTATGGAGAATTGACACCTAGGTAGGATTGCTATTGCCAACAATCTGATGATGACGCCAACAAGGTGGAGCCTCCAAACACCGGACTTGAGTGATGGGACATGGCACCTAAAGAAGAAGAGGAAGGGTGACCACCATCGCTAGCATGGGATGGAGAATAACCACCATAGTTGATATGGATCGAATCCAAATCCTCATCCATGGGCCAATGCCACACATATACAGCCGAGCGTAACAAAATCAGCCTCAAGTACTATTGTCCTTCATTGCCAACTTTCCAATTAGTCATGGTGCTCAATTGTTTACAATTGATAGGTGCTAACAAAAATAAATAGAGCTGAAATGCCCAACTTGATGGTAACATAGTCAAAATGACATGAAAGACATACGATAATACTTAAAAACATCAATGAACAAAAAAGAAAGAGTACACCATAGACAAAGAACCATGCTTGCTCAGATTACATTTGGGGACTCCTCACACCAAGGGAAATTGGATATAAGCTTAAATGATTTGAATATGCTTTTTTGGTTACTTGTTTTAGTGCATTTTTCACAAATTTCGCCCAAGACAAGGTGGGATACCATGCCTTGTTATAAGCACAGAAAGTTGCCCAAAAATGTAGTTTGAACGCATCCAAACTAGGATTTTAGTGATTCAAATCGTTTTGGGGGTCTTAAAACACTACAAACACTTTGGTAATATCAAAAACCTCCATGTTGTCCTTTTGGGGGTCATGACTCTTCATTAACAATAGAATATGAACTTGATAAATTGAGTTCATCATATTGCAGCTTCATGCTTCTTTTAAAAGCCACTTACGTTCGAAATAAGGCACAAATTTGGTACATGGCTTTGAATTATATACATGTTTTCATTCCCACAAGTCTTTCATAGAAAGTGAGTTTACTACATTGAGCATTGTATCTATTCATTCATTCATTTATCTTCTTTGTTCATTGTCTCTGAGTTATCCTAACCCTATTGAGTTCTATTATTAGTCTATGCTTTGATGTGCAGTTGTGTTTGTCTTCTATAACACCCAAATTGCTAATTGAGCTTTCATGTTTCATACAAGTTCGATGGTAACCTTCTACCATAGTTCATCGTGTACACGAGCTTTGGAGAATGCATCCCCTCTGTGTTTCGTTACAAGGATGGTGTCCATGCATTCCAAGGCCCCATCACACCCTTTAGAGCCATGTCACCCCAACAATAGTGGGATGAATGCAAAGTTCAACAAGGTTTCACAAGCGAGAAGGCACACCAACGGGTTTGCAAAAGATCATCGTGCAAAAATTTTTTGACAAAATGTCAGAGTTTGCTGGCAAAATGTTAATATTCTGCAAACCAATGGAAGTCACTAACCCTGCTAATGCTGCATTAAAACTTGCTTTTCCATGAGGGTTTAGTGGGGTTTCTCAGGGTTTACAAAAACCCTACTACCACAACAGACACTGGATGCAACTATGTGCTAGTGGGCGTCCCCCTCCCCACTACCATTGGGTGCAACCCAGCCCTTACTTGCAACTATGCCTGTTATGAGATGTGAGGCAAGACAATTGTCTGTTTAGAGCAGAATTGGCCCTACAGAGATACCTTCCATTTTACATCCTAGAGCTCAACAAACATTACTATCTCAAGAACCCCAAAACTAATCCACATTCCTGAGTTATGGACCCAAGCATCACTAGAAACTTCAATGTAAAAAAGAAAACAAGAATAAGTAGTGCTTCAGAAAGCAAATAAATCAAAATAATTCAAGCAACATTTGTGGATGCATGCTTAGTCAACTCTTTCAATTAGTTACTCAAAAGAAAAGACAAAGTGGCAACCCCAGAAACCAATCCATCACGTGACCTGGGTCTAAGCTCAGTTTACACCTTGAGGTTCCAACCAGCCTAATATAGGATTTTGGCCTAATATTCTGATTCCCACAGAATCTACATCAACTGGGTTCTAGCTCTGTTTGCTTCTGCGGCATAAGTACTATTCTAGCACATTCGATTTGGCCTTAAGCAACTTTGGGGACTGAATGCAGCCCCCCGATACACCCTGCAGTAAAAGAGAAGTCATTTGCAGTTTACTCAACCAACCATGGCATGCTAGATCAAACTTGAACATGCAACAATCATGCAATCATTCAGCAACTTGCATGCACCTTGACACCAACCACTATAGCATGTGAACATGAGTGCCCGTGTTCTGCCATTGTCAGATAAAATTCTAACTTTCGAATGACACAAATGCCACACAAATACATTCCTTACTTCATACTAGTCATGTTACGTACTCAAGTCTCCGAAACTCTCCAGATCAGGAAAAACACACACATACACATACCATTCAAACTCTCTCCAAAAAAGAGGGATAGGATCACGGAGATGGGATGGCATGGGTGGTCAGCCTCAAAAAGCTGAACTTCCAAGCGTATTTGGTTCAGCTACTTTCTATCAACCCAAACATCCTATGTTAAAACTATAAATGTGCACACAGTACAGATCCAGACTATGCAATCAGTAGCTACGAGAATACCAATGTCAAATGAAGACTCTAAAAGTCATATGGTAATCCCTGACAATTCTTGTAGAGTAGAATTTTAAAACTAAGGCTTAAATAATCAGCAATAAAGACTCCACTTACCATGCATATCCATGTCCTCTGCACCATTGTTAAAGGCATTATCTGCTAAAATATTAAAAATGTTGTTCACGCTATCCCTTTCACTTCTGCTCTGAGAGGGGGTGTCATTCCCATGGCAATGCTTAGCTGCAACATTTTCACCTGAACCATCTTCATTGGTGGAGCTATTCATAGCAGTAACAACATCTTTCAGCAAATGATTGCAATCATTGTCAACTGCATTTGGCTCCTTGGAGTCTCCCAATACAGACTCGTCCACAGAAATCTTCTCAAGTTTCCAATGTTCATGGTTGACAGCATGAGGTGAAGAATCACAATTGGAAACAGCAGATAAATCTATACTTGAAGCCACTGAATTTGAAACAACTCCCTGATAAGTAATGTGTTCTGTCAGCACACTGCTATGTGACAATTCTTGTCTATCCATGAGCCTATCTTTATCTAGACATATTCTAGATTTTCCAATACTTGAAGCTCTAGGTGTTGAAAAAGAAGGCTCAATATCAGCCTCACCATCACAGAGACTTCTATTATCACCTACCATTGAAGCTAAACCAGATGTGGACAAATCACTTAGACTTTTCTCAGTAATGGATATACCATCTTGAAATCTCATACTTGCCATTTTGCTGGAACATTGCCTTCGCAATGATGTTAAATCAGTTGATGGCCACTGGGTTCCATTTTGAGGCAATACACCACTAACAACCCCAGCTAACTGACTGTTTCTGTCATTTTCAGAGGTCATGACTGCAAAATTTGGTTCCTGAGGGTCTACATTCAGCTTGGGTTTTGAAGAGGGTTGCAGTCTAGCGGCAGCTAACTTGTTCTGTTCCTCTTCAAAGTCACCAGACTTCAACATGCTTACATTCCCATGACTGCTGCACAAAGTAACATACTTACCCACTTCTTGATCATGATGCCCTTGATCTTGCAAATTAGTGTCCTTTGTAACAATATCTGCAACACAGTTCATGGCTTCCAACCGCAACATTTCATGGTTGCACAATTTACTTGTAGGACATCTGCATGCTGGGTCTAGGTGCTCCAATGGCAGGCCTTGCTGGCAGTTGCACCTCTTCTGTGAGGAATTGGCATCCAGTTTGTTGGAACCCGATAAATAATCCACTTCACTAGGGTAAGGTGAAGTACCTTGGGTCTTCCATCCATCTGAGCTACTCTCAGAATCTGCTTGTGCATGTTCCTTGACCTGGTGGTTGTCTCGCATCTCTTCTTCATGCTCCTTAAATTTCACGCCCTCATCATTATGAATGGCAGCAGCCTGCCCATCGAGATTCATAGTAAAAGCCCTGGAATTTTCAGTGTGTGAACCATTTTCATTAAGCAGTGTGACTTCCATGTCACCTTCTTCATGCTTACTCTCATATGAACAATTTGCAGGGTCTGAACTTCCACCCATGGTTGCCAAAGAAGGATTCGTTGGTCTGTGATGCATGCTAGGTGTCCTGTATATTGATGTTATAGGAGCATTCGATAATAGTGGTCGAAACATGTTTTGTGAGCTTCGGCGTTGAGCCTGCTTTTCAACCAAGTGAAAACGTTAGCCTCTTGATAAAAAAACTGAATATTTCCATGAACTGCAAAAGTCAAAGCATTGGAAATATGGCAGACATCCACAGCCTGTAATTTGATAATAACATGTGAAACCCCAGAAGGTAAAACTTTGAAAGAAGCACATACCGCTTGTCGATCAAAGGGCTTTCTTGTTGACATGATCACAGGCACAGCATCCCCAGCAGCTGTAGCCGGCCTATTTTGCCGCTTAGCAGGTAAGATGCCTTTTCCAAGAGACAGATTCTCAGGTCTTGAGCTGATTTTTCCAGCTTTAGGACCACCATCAGAACTTCCTCTGGTACTGCTAGAAATAACTGACTCTGCAATTTCCATGTCATCATCACATGAAGAGATGACAGAACCTCGGCTTGTTCGGGAGCTGTTTTGGTCATTGCTGTTGGCTAAGCTCCAACTACTCCCAGAAGGATCCGGTGAGATAGTGTACCAATGAGACTGGTTGCAGTCAGGTGCCTCTGAAAAAGAACCTCTTGACTTTGTCCTTGAGCAATGCCGAGAACCCTGAGATCCACCTCTTTGATAACCACGATCTGAGGCAGAAGTACGAAGATTAGGAGGTGGGTCTGCAGAGAAACCTGGCATTGATGGTTCCCATGGACGCAGCTTGGGGGATAATGACTTGCCCCTGGTTCCTCTATTTGCCAGTCCAGCTCTACTGGCAGATGATGGGGATGTATTACTGCCACGTATTGGAGGAGTTGCAGATCTAGAGGTTGACCTACTTGCAGTTACTGATACCCTTCCAGTTGGAGTGGTTGGCCTACATGGTGATGAAGGCCGTAGAGTAGGGCTGGACCTTAAAGAAGAAGAGGAAGGTCTTCCTCGGCTTACAGTTGATGTTAAGCTACTTGAAGATGAGACTGTACTAGACCTGCGAGGACTTGGATTCCCTCCAAGAGCTTTAGAATAAGAATCTTGAGGATAAGACAACTGTCATCAAAGAGATTGGTTAGTACAGGCATGTTACAATTATCACATGAAAGCATGATCGAGCAATGACTACCTACAGACATTGTGTATTTTAACTCAAATAGCATTATGAAGCTACAGAAAATGTCAACAACTTCGACTGTACAATCAGATTGCAACAAGTTTAAACTTGAAGAAGATTCTTATAATCCCTTCCATTCAAAAGTGAATAACATAAGAACCCCACAGCGTTGTTCTTGTGTTTGCCCGGATGAGTATAACCATCAATGTTCACTTCAGCATTCTGATGTATGCAACATAGACACTTTTTAAACAGTGCCAGTAAGACTTCAGTTCATAGGGTGATCACAACTCGGCCATGCTACCCTTAACAAAGGAACAAAGTGAAACATCCATGATCAAGCGCAAAAAGAAACCTGCAAGAGTTGAATAGCAAGAAACAATGTAGAGAAATAAATACAGTTCAATGTAGCTGCTGTAAGCCTCTTACACGGGAAGTCCTGGAAGCTGATGCTGATCGAGTAAGTACCCTCCTTTGAGAAAGATTGACAATAGGAACATCTTGATCCAAAGATGGAAAGAGTGGTGTGCCAGGTGGAGTTAAAAGCCTACAAAAGTCAACAAAAGGGTTATGGCCCAAGCTGCAGATTCCTGCGGATAAGAGTCAATAAATGAAGAACACAAGGTCAAGAAAAATAAATAGTTTAAATGGGAATGCAACAGACAACAGACCTTAGCAATGCCATTTGTAAGATACAATCAAAAGCACCTCATTAAGGAAAAGGGAAGAATGTAATTGCTTCAGGCAAGAAACTGAAGATGCATCT